>NC_092441.1:7541500-7856000 GCF_036169615.1 Heliangelus exortis
GGGGAAGCAGAGCTTTTTAATGAATCACTGCATGCTCTTCTCTCCCATGCCTTTCCCTGCAGGATGAGGCAGTGATAAGCATTCCCTAACCTGTCTCAAACACTCAGTGTTTCATCATTCCCCTCCCCACGCTCCTGAGAAGCAGAAGACACAAAAACTTAGAAACAAAGATGATATCCTCCTCTTGGCCTGTATCATCTTCCCCTCCACCAGGAAAGCAGAGCCCTCCTGGACCTTGAGAGGGGGCATCTCCTTGGGGGCAACATTTCCAGCCTCTTGTCCCTGACTACAGAGCAGGGAGAAGTGACAGTGAATTGCCAAGCTTGAGGAGCCCCTTTGCTACAGCCCTGGAAGGTTTAAATGGTGCTGGAAGAACCATGTCTACATGAAAAGGGGTTTAAAATCAATCAGGGAATTGAATACAGAGGAGATCTTGTCAACTAGCTGATTCCATTAGCACTGTCAGGAACACTAAGGATATAGACATTACATGGTTTGAAAATGTTTCCAAGAGTTCTGTGTATTATTATGTTATCTCTGATCTAAACCCCTGTTAGGGATTTCATGCTCGTAGGCTGTGCTTGAGATTCAGCACATTAATCAGTGAGATCTCCCTGAGATGTGTCAACAAATTCAACCCTCTGTTCTGAGTTAGTGGCTGGGAGGGAAGGAGCACAGTGTTGGTGTTTAGGAGGAGCTTGAACCTGCAGGGGCTCAGTCACCCACAGAGCAGGAAGGGAGGTGATGTACCTGAGTGCCTTCTCCTAGGGCAGTGGAGATCACAAAGAAGCAGACTGGGGTACAATCCTTTCTGTCCTCCCTGGCTGCTCCTCTCTTCATATTGCTACTCTTGGGAAGTGAAAATGGAGTTTCAGAAAAGAGAAACTAGATATTAAGCCCCTGTATAAATGGGGCATCTGAATGTTGGTGTGAACCCAGGGAGGAGGAATGCTCCATGTGCACCCCAGCCTGAATGGGAGGAATGAGGAGACTGAGTGAGGACAGCACCCAAACCTGAGTCCTGCAAGAGGGGACAGTGGCTGTAGTTTCTTCCGTGTGGAAGGAGGTGGGGATATGGCAAATGGAACTTGGGAGAAGGGAGATATGGATTCCTGTACCCCAGTGTTCCCAGTCCCAAAGTGAATGGGGGTGTAGTCATGGAACCAGCAGAAAGAAGGATGTGATTAAAGGTGACCTGGTTGTTCATCCAGAGCTTGTGCTCCCTGTCATCATCAGCTTCAAGTTCTGAAGAGATGGCACATTCATCAGTCCCAAGAATGCAGAGCACCTTGTGGCCCACCTATCTGAAACCTAAAACATGAAGGAAGAAATGTCCATCATGGCACATGAGAGCAGGGCTGAGTTGGGGTGGGGTGCAGGAGCACCCCATGTCAGCAATGGCAGCATCATACATGAGCACAAACGTTTGCTCACTGAGTGAACTGGCAGTGGTGAGATTGTGTAAATGTGTGAGAGGGACATCAGGGGTTTCCACACGCTGGGCCCTTAGATTTCATTTCCTTTCTAATGCAACCCATGCCTGGGAATCTCTTGGCAACACGGTGCAGTACCCCGATGTACACTAGGAATCTAGGCTCATTATTCTCCCTGTTGACCAACATTTCTGAGACAATAGAAAGATGAAAATTAATTGCAGAACTTGTGTTTTTAAAAGTAAATGGAATTAAGCAAAATGTTCTGTGCCAAAATCTGATCCTGTAAGAGTGAAAGGGAAAACAGAGGGAATGTCACGGGAAAGGCCACTTTGTAACACTGCATTTCCCCAGCAAAGATAACCTTGGACACAAACTGATCAAATCGACATTGTCCCAGCAAGGTACCACTGCATTCATCAGCTGCATTTGATTATGATTTGATAAATCTGGAACAAGCCTCAGCCAGCAGAACTGAGTGAAAGCACCCCAGGAGCTGTGCTGTCACACAGGACCATGTCACGGGCTGGTGGGAGTCTGCAGAGCCCTGACCCGTGTGGCTGCTGGCACAGGGGACAAGCTCTGCACTGGCACTTGTGCTCCACAGTGCCTGCCACAACTCACGGACCTGCACTAAACAGTTTTCTTGAAGAAACATTTGTGATGACAGCTTCAGCCCTCCATGTATATGTCTTCATCGTGTTGATGCAGACCTGCCTGTGAATCCTCCACACTCTGACAGATTTTAATTTCTTATAAATATGTCTGATCATAACCTGTAAACAACACAGTTTTGGGGTAGCCTTGTAGCTGACATGATCCTCTGCTTTTGTAACGTTCTTCTCAAAGGTTTTGGACAAATTTTTATGCCTCACCTCACCATGGCTGACATGCCTGGGGATCTCTTGTACTTGATGTTACTAAATCTCAGCAGAAGATGACTGTTGCACCAGGATCCTGTGTGAGCAGGGATTGTCTTGTCCTGGGTCTGTGTAGCCCCCAGTCCCTTTGAGTTCTGTCCACTCTGTGCTCAATGGTCATGGTTTGAAAAGTATCAATGTCCAAGCTCTGTCCCACAGCAGGATCTGCCACCCCCAGAGGCCACCCCAACACACAGACCCTTAGCATGAACACTTCTGACATCAGGCTGTCATCTTGCTGGAGATGCTGGCACCACGGAATCACAGAACTGAAAGATCATCTAGTTCCAAACTCTCCAGCCTGGGCATCTACAGCTCACCAGCAGCCTGATGCCACCACCTTGGGTTTCTTTGCACCATCCCTGCTCTTTTGTGGGTCTGATCAGTAATTTTACAGAAGACAGCTTAAGGACCATGGAAATTCCTGGCTGTCCTTTAACTCAGGCTAAATGGAGGTATTTCCCCTTATCAAGGTTCTGCTGGTCAGCTCCACAGGCCTGAAGGATTCGTGCCTTTGCTCAGATTCAGTGTCTCCAAGAGGAAGGACAGCCTCTTTCAGTTCAAAGCTCCTGCAGGGCCCATGGTTTCAGGTCAGCAATCCCTTGGGTGCAGCAGAACCCCACATGTACCTGCAGGCAGTTACAAAGGAGCTCTACCCAAACATACAAGATGTTTAGCAGGTGAGGACTGGGGCTATGAGGGCATCTGGAGGATCCAAAACAGGCTGAAGGACACTGTAAACTTTAGGGAGCATTTTACCCTGATAAGCATCTCAGCAGTGGCACAGCCCTGCTCACATCAGCCCTGGGGGAGCATGGCACCAGCTGAACTGGAGGTGGCTGCAGCCTGGGAGAGCTCAGAGGGATCCTGTGCCCCTTTGCAGACTGAAGTCCTCGGATGGAAGCTTCCACCTTCCAGACAGTCAGGGGAGCAAGAGCCCCTGAAAGGGTCTCATCAAACACTGGTGTCCCACTGCCACATGGCCAGGAAACAACACTTCTAGCAGCACTCAGAAGTGACACCCTGAGGGGTGGTGGCCCTGGAAATGGCCCTGTTATGCTCAAAGGCAGGCAGTGCCAGGAGCCTGTCCACAGAAAAGAGAGCAGGTTATGTGCTCTGCCTCCTGCTCCTTTGGACAGAGCAGCTGTCATGATCCTGCCATGCCACAGCCTCACTTTGGTCCCTTATCTTTGTCACAGGAAAGCCCCACTGTCCCCTCCCACAGCATGAGCAGCCACAGTCACCTACCTGGTGAGGGTCTCCGGAGAGAAGGAGCAGGGTGACCATCCCCTGGGGACACCCCGGGCTGGGGTTGGGGCAGACCCAGGGGCTGGCAGGGCGGTGGCTGCAGCCCTGCTGGGATCCTGCCTCCCGGCTGGGTCAGAAATGAACTGTGCTGAGCTCAGTTCCAGGGAAAGACTTTTGGCTTTTGAAAACATGAAAGACAGCTCGAGAGTGTCCAAACTGCCTAGCTCCACCTCATTTTGGGAAAAAGTGAGAAGAGGAGGATATCCGAAATAATGAGTTTTCTGAATATTTATTCAAAACATAACAACAGATAAACTCCAATCACATGTTGCATTCAAATATTGGAATATTTATTCCAAATATGGTCCTGTTGCAATTGTATGATAAACATGAAAGCGAGAGTGCAGTTATTTATGTCCTGCCTTCAGCTTCTCAATAGCATGTTTAAGTTTAGGGTATTTCTGCTCTTTCATCCAGCTGTCTGACTTTATCAAGTCCTGTACAACTCGGGAGAGGCAACCATGCCCGTGGCAGAGCAAGCCCCAGCAGACCTTGAGAGGGATGGGTTTCCCTTGTGGAAAACACATTATGTCCCTCCTGCTTCTCTCCTGGCCCCCGTGGAGCAGAACTGGCAGAAAGCTGTGTCACACAGTCCCCTGGCAAGGAGGGGAATCCTTCCTCCCTGTCTGGGGCTGGAGGAGCTTCCAATATCATTTAAAGGAAACAATAAGTCAGTGGTAGTGAGGGAGGGCTATTTGGGGTGCTCCAAGAAGGCACATACTGTGCCCAGGAGCAATGGAATATTAGGCAAAGGGAAGTTTTGACTGAACAGCCAAAAAAAGCTCTTGGCAGGACCTCCTGTTCTGTGTGGAGCCACCTCTTGCGTGGCAGGATGGGTGCCCTCAACTGCCCATTTGGAATTGGATTTACACTTACTGGTATGATGTGATATTTACCTTCATGCTCTGCTCTGCTCTGGCCATGAACTGGAACTGTCATGGGTCCTGAGGAGGGATAGGCCTGGAACTCTACAGCACTGATGTTCTCCTGGACCTTGGCAGGTTCTAACACAGCCTCAGAGATAGGGCCAAGGAGTTCACATCTAGCTGGGAGAAGAAACTTGAGGGCATCTGGGAAACTGGACAGATCACTCTCACCTGAGGTGAATGCAAGTCAAGAAGAAAAACATATCCTCTGGATAGTCCATCCTGATTTTGGATAAAGAACCTCAGAAACCCACTGCTGACTCTGATTAGTCTGTATTGTGGGCTCCAACACTGTGATTCTGGGGTCAGTCAGAGACCCCAGGGCCTTTTGCAAGTAGAAATTTCCCTTAGGAAACTTAGTGGGTGAAGGACTACAAGGGGGGAAAGTCATAGGCTTATGAGGACAACAGATGTTTCTCCTGACTTGCCAAGCCATGAGAACAGTAACATGCCAGCAGCAAAATATTCCAGGGGTAATTCAACACACATCAACCAGACCCAGCAGATGGGTGACCTACCTCTCAAGGGGGTGAGAAGCAAGGTCACTGAGTGCCACAAGTGACAGTATGGACACCACATTTCCCAAGGTGATGGGAAATTCCACCCAGAGCAACCTTGTGCACAGCTGTGCACACACACCCAACACTCCCCTGAGCACTGCTAGTTTCAGCTGGCTCCCAAACCTCCTGATGTCACTGTTCCTCACCCCCAATTCACAGAGATATTGTTACATCAGTTCTTCCAAGTGCTCCTCAGCTTGTGGTCTACAGAGAGCTCCTGGGGAGCTCAGCCCCTTGACCCTGCCCATAGCAGAAGGCTCAGTCTGTGCTTGTCCTGCACAGCATCTGTACTGGATGCTTTGCAGGGAACATAAAACTTCTAGAGGAAAATCAGACAAATAGTTCAAATGCTTAGCTTGCACTTGAAAAGCAGTGTTGGATCATTCCTTGAAGTCTTAAATTTATCCTCTGAAGCTTTTCCACCAAAGGTTTCTCATCACATAAATGAACTATGTGCTCAGAGTACACCCACTTCCTGCACTGACAGATCCATGTTCTCCTCCTCCTTTACGATGTTATTTTCTAAACTCATTGACCATGTCTTAGCACTCCAATGATGAGAACTAAAAGCGCAGTGGGAATCTTGGCATGCTCTGATGTTTCTCTGCTGTCCCTCAGGTTTTGTGTTTATACCATGTCTTGGCAATCATGTACCATCTCCTCAGGTAGGATGCTTTCTGCATCTCCATCTTCTATGCTCTTATTCACTCCTTTTCTGTCTTCATGGCATCTTCCTGAAGTGAGGTGACTGACCCATCCCAGCTGAACACCTGCCAGCCTGTTGGAGGGTAAGATTCTGACTCAGTAGCACTAAAAGTAAGCTCGTTTTTGATTGCTTTTCACTACACTTTTACACTGACCTCCTGTTTTGACTCAGCACACGTAATTCCTTTGAATACAAAACTTTGCACTAACTGCTCAAACATTGACTTGTCAGACTGACCTCAGTTTAGCTGTGTTCCTTCCATTCTTAACTGCAGTCATACAATTTTCCAGCACCTGCAACTCTTTTTTTTTTCTGTGTAAAGTCCTTAGTGTATTATTCAATATAAATCTCATGAAAAATGAGTCTCTCACATTGTTCTCTCTCATAGATGTCCATTTACTGCCCTACTTTTTTTTTCTTTTTCTTTTTTTTTTTTTCAGGCAGAAAGCAAATAGTGAACCAAGAGATGGTTTTGGTATTGGTTTGTGGGTATATATTGAGAGAACAACAAAGCAGAGAGGCATGTGCTAAGACATATGACCAGGCTGCTTGCCTTCTTGAACCACTGTGGGTCATACAGAGGAGAGACAACCAGACCTCCAGGATGTAAAAGCAGATTAAATCCAGTCTGGAACACAGAATATAACATACAGATTTGTAGGAACAGTTCTCTGGATCAGCAGAGTGAAAGGTGGTCTGGACTGAACCATTTCACCCACACCAGACACTTCTAAGATTCAGCTGGACAGGGTCCTGGACCATCTTGTCTACACCATGTTTTTACCAAGAAAGGTTGGACCAGACAATCCTTTAGATTCCTTCCAACCTGCTATTACATTATTTCAAGGCAAACTGCTGAGGGAAATTCTAATTGCAGGGGTTTCTGATCTCACAGTCCTGTCCCCTACACAAATGAGTGCATTCCCATCTCCCAGTTACATCCCAGGCCTGAACATGCAGGTTTCAGAGCTGTGAAATTTGTCTGTGTTCAACCTCATGGCCTGGCAGAACCCAGCTTCTTCCACACCCACCCATGAATGTGTCACCCTGCTACACTCCAGCCCAGCCACCTCCAGTCACAGGGAAAGCAAAGGGGCTCTGCAGGCGTCTCTGAGGCTGGGATTTAAACCAAGCATCACAAAGTCCTGCACGTCTGTTGTTACTGATGGTGGCATCTCATCTGGAAGGAGCCCAGCCTGTTTCTAACAGCCAGGAGTGCTGTGGTGCCAGCTGGAGAAGACATGGCTGTGTCTGTGTGCTGAGAGCAGGGAGTGTGGCATCTCTTCCTCCATCTTCTCTCCTGCAGCCCAGCTCATCTTTCTGCTTGCTCTTTACCAGTGCTTCCTCCAGCCCTGTGCTGGGGACCAGCAATGGGGAGCCCTCCCTGGCTGAGCAAACGTTAAGGCTGGAGGCAGGGAGACAAAACCAGTTCTCCCACTGAGCTGCACTCAGCAGAAATAATTGAGAAGCCTATTAAGAAACAATATGCAGCAACGTCCACATGACAGAGTCATTTGTTCAAGCCAGAAACACACTTAAAACTGTCTTCCAGTACTTTTACCACCCTTTTTATTTCCAGTCTGGGGAAAATAAGCAGTCAGGAAGCTAAGAACTTGATGTTTGCCTCTGATTAGCCAGTAAGGTCTCTGACTATCTACCCTCCATCTCTGTGGGCTCAGGGCAATGCTAACACGGAGGATAAGCTGAGGGAGAGCTGCACACAGGGAGGTGATAGATTCCTTTATCTGCTAGAGCATCACAAGTCTACTGCTAACAGGCATTGCTCATGAAGGCTTTTACATTCCAAATCCAGTGGAGGATCTCAAGCCTTTGAGCACCATTTATCTACAGAAGCATTCCCACCACCTAAACCCTGTTGCCTTTGAGAAAATAACTGACTGGGAACTCAAACAACTTGGAGACGAAATTGGCCTTTGGCCTATGGGAACACAGACTTCAAATCTTGTAAAGATGAAGCTGACACTTAGAGCATCAGCTTGAAGATGAGTCCGAGCTGTGGGGCCCACTTTGGGCCACTTGTGGGCTGGAGTTGCCAAGGGATTCCCCAGGCTGAACAGGGCAAATGCAGGTAAGAATTGGCCAAGGTTGATGCACCACCACTGTGCTGCAAGGTGTTTTGGCATGGATGTGAGCAGGACAGGCTGCTGCCCCTGTGCTGGCCTCTCTGCAGCCAGGGGAATGAGATAGCAGCTGTGGGGCCATGTACTGGGTCTGCTCATCAGAGCATCCCCTACTGCATATGGAAACAGAAAGGCAGCAGGAAGATGTTTGTGCTCAGGCAAGCTACCAGGAGACAGAGTGCATGCAGTCATGTAATCAGTCTGTGCAGGAAGGTTTAGAGATAAAGAAGAGTTATGCATACAGTTAAAAATAATGAATGGGCTTCACCTAGGAAGAAGAGCAGGCAGAGAATGAAATAAGAGTTTGCAATCACATGGCACCAGAAAGAGGAAATGTGGTTTTGGAATCAGCTCTCACTCTGTTAGAAAAACTCATCCAGACTCCAGCAGAGTGATTCCTGCATCCCAGAGGGGCTCATCTCTGTCCCACTCAGTCCAGTGGGACACCACAGGTGGTGTGCAGGGATGGGTTGAGCTGTGGCAGGGCAGGGCAGCCCATTCCCCTTTGTTGGCCTCCTTTGAACCTTCAAGAATCATCCCAGAAGGAGCCTGGGGGGTGTCTCTGAGCTTCCAAATCCATGGCCTGGGTTCTGGTATGCTGCATTTGCACAGGAGTATAGGGAGAACCAAGCAGGGTGCAGGATCAAGGTGCAGTTGGACCCTGGGGGCCACAAGCTGGGTGTGGAGGTGGAAAGCACTGAATCAGAAAGGAGGGAATATCACAGTGTCCTGGAGCACTTCCAAGGGAAGAGAGCACCAGGGTGTGACATCTGACACTGAAGCAGTGATTAAAAAAAATTGCATGTACTGGGGGTTAGTAGATGAAGAGGGAAGCCCTAAGGGGAGCCCAAAGAGCCTGGTCTAGACTGAGATGGCAACCCAGAAGCCAACTGAAGTGAGCTGAAGTGACTCCCAACCTCAACTCCAGCAGCAGCCGAAGGGAATGGCTGCCTGCAGGCCAGGAAGGGGTGTGACCTTTCTCATTTTATTTGCAAGTTCGGAGCAAGGAGACAAATATTTACTGGGATGTTTATTTGAGAACAAGTTGGTGGGAAGAAGAGCATGGCTGTTATCAAAGGAATGCTTATTTTTGTCAAAGCCTGTGGAAACAGTGTTCGTGAATAATTCATCTTTCTATGACCAGCACTATCCACAAAGTGTTTGTTATTTATTTATTCATTTATTACCCTTTTCAATATCCATCAGAGTGATTTATAACATGTAATGAACCAAAGATCATTAGTGCGTGACTGAAGAACTGGTACAAGCTTATCTGCAGGACATTGCTCGGCAAAGCACCAAATTCTCTTCTGAATTTATTTTCCCCATCAATGCATCATCTGAGATGTGGTGTTTTCTTGAGCCTGGCTATGCCAAAGATGTTATTTCCCTTTGGGAGGCCCTGGTGGTTCGAATACTCAGCAGTTGACAGCTGCCTGGAACTCACTACAAAAGGATTAAAGCCAACAGCATTTCTATCTTTTCATCTTTCAAGCCTTAGACTGAATCAGGCACTGGCTGCTACTTGTTGCTGCTATTCATGACATAGCTGGTGTTGCAGTGACCTTTTCTCTGTTATGGTCTTATCTGATATTTGCAGGACTTTGTATAATTGAGGAGTTTATGTGTAGTGATGTTTCTGGATCATTTTCTCTCTGTTTCTGGAGGAATTTTACATTGGTGAAAGGTGTTACAGAAATGACACCCCAGCATGAAATCCTCCGGGCACTCATCAAGCACCTACAGGAAGGAGCAGCACAGCTTCTCCATTCTGCTCCAAGCAAGATGCCTCAGCCCTGGGCAGGGAGGACAATCAGGACCATCAGCCCAGCCCAGTGTGAGGTCCCAAGAAGCAGGAGGCAGAAGTTTGGTAGCAGGTGAAACCAGAACAACTCTCTGCTCCAGAGTTGTTCTCATCCAGCAGAGCCTGGGCCAACCCACTAAAAAAAGAAAAAAGTGAGCTCAGCACAGGCTGGAGTGTGTTTTTCTGCCTTAGTTACCATTTCTAGCAAACTCCTACCCTACCAAGCCTGCACAACAGCATGCAGGACCATCTTCTCCAGCAGTATTATACCTCCCCCACAGTGCCATGGTAGGGCATCTTGCTGTCATACCCATTTTGCCTACTCACATGGTACCACTCAAAGCCCACTGTGCCATGTCCCACTGGATCTTCATGCCCAGATCCCTCAGTCTGAGGTTGTCCCGTGATTTCCCAATGCTTTTGGTATTTCCTCCTGCTTTGCTTGGTGTTTGCACAGCCTGGGAGAGGGGTCCTGCTTGTCTGTGCTGATCACAGTCATGCTGGTGGGAATGGGTGAAAATCCACATGTCCAGACATGGAGTTTCCACTGGCAGCTCAGTGCCAGGTTCAGACCCATTGGAGGGAGGAGATGGAGGCTCTGCAGCTTTGTGGGCTCTCCCACATCTTGTGACAACAAAAGCACTTGGCTAAGGGAGCAGACATGGGTCCAAGTTAGTTCCCGAAGCACCTTGGACCAAGTTTGAACAGCACTGTTGGCTTCAAAGATGGGACAGAGCCTATGTCTGAACAGCCCCAAGCTTTGGGTGACTCTTGGTGCTGCTCCTGTGTAAGCTCCTGAAACAGCAACTTCATTTCTCATACCTCCCAGCCTAAAGCATAAATCTTTGAAAAGACTGCCTGAATTTATAAACTGCAACTTCTGGGGATTGTGAGATACAGCACTTTCTGCCAGGCACTGGCTATAGCACCACACAGCATTTGACTTGGACTGAAATTTTTGAAGGCTTTATGACACTTCATTTAGGAAAATAAAACCATCTTTAGGAACAATGACTGTGTAATATCCCTTTCAGAGGCTGCATTCCCAGCACCTGGGTGAATATGTGTGTGTCCTATTTTGGGATAAATCAAACAGAATCCATGTCCTTGGGGCAGAGCATACACTTTGCACCAGAAGAGATCGAAGACTATTTTCACCCTGCAGCTGTGAGGCACTGCTGGAAAGCAAAGAAATCCTTAAGGAAACCTTCTGAGAAAACAACTCCAATGGAGAAAAACAAGTACAGCCTGCTGGGACCTGTAGCTTATTTTTGGTCTGCAAAGCTAAGGTGAATGACAACACCACAGCAAGGGATAAAGCTCCCTTTCAACAGCCTTCCTACATACAAGAAGCAGACAGTCTAGGAAGAACCTTTTCATCTTGCCTCTTCTGGAAAATAGAACCTTGAACTTCAGCTGTGAGCATAGAATCATTGACTCATGGAATGGTTTGCCTTGGAAGGAACCTTAGAGATCATCCAGTTCCAACCCCTCCTGCCATGGGCAGGGACACCTTCCACCAGCCCAGGTTTCTCCAAGCCCCATCCAACCTGGGCTGGAACACTGCCAGGGATGGGGCAGCCACAGCTTCTCTGGGCAACCTGGGACAGGGGCTCAACACATTCACAACAAAAAATTCTTATTAAGATCTCATCTCAATCTCACCTCTTTTAGTTTAAAACTGTCCCTCCTCATCCCATTCCTCCAGACCTTTGTCCAAAGTCCCTCCCCAGCTTTCCTGGAGCCCCTTCAGGCACTGGAAGGTGCTCTAAGGTCTCCTCATTGCAGCCTTCTTTTCTCCAGGCTGAACAACCCCATCTCTTCCATATTGGCTCCAGAGCAGAGCTGCTTCAGCCCTTGGGTCATCTCTATGGCCTCCTCTGGACTCATTCCACAAGCTCCATGTCTTTCTTCTATTGGGGACACCAGGACTGGACCAAACACTGAAGGGGAAATCTCATGCCCAGCTGAAGGGAGCATAAAGACAGCCACTCTGGGTGACTACAGCCCATCTAACCAACAGTCCAGTCTCTGGCAGGGGTCAATAGCAGATGCTTATGGAAGGAGATGAGAACAAAGCAAGCACACAAAGACAACTTCCTAGACCATGGTCCTCACGTCCAACAATGCAGCTCAGGCATATCATGAGAGATCTTCACCTCTCTTGTATGCTATTGCACAATAGTTGTGTCCAACATAATAGTCAAGGGTGCTCTACTTGGTGCTGGTTGAAATTTTAAGCAGATGAAAAAGACCCTCCCTGTGAGCCCCATCCAGCTTCCAAATTCTGTGCATCTACCACTGTGAAATCCTCCCCACAGCACACTGGGCATCACAGATGTGGATGGTGGGTGGGAAGAGGATTGCTGCCCCAGGGAATCTGCAGGCAGCAAACCACATGTGGGGTGCCTGCTGCACCTCACAGCTTGGGCAGCTCAGCCCTTCCAGCACCACACTGGGCTGGGGAGGGATGGAGATCCCCACTCCACCCATTTCAATCTGCATTACTGGGAGGACTGGGGCTACCCTGGCAGGATGTGGCCTGTGCCAGAGGGTGCAGGAAGCTGGTCAGAGGCAGAAAGAATGGAAAATGTTCGCTGCTGTTTCTCTTTAACTTTAGGAACTGTTCCAGCTCAGATAATAACAGAAGAGTTCACTTTGCCATGTCAAATATGCAGGTACTTTGCAGTATTAAGATTTGATGCCCTGTGCTTATAAAACTGGCCCCTCCTGATCATGGGAAGAGAAAGTTGCCCATAAACAACATTTTTTTTCTTATTTAATGCACGTTCTTGGGCAAAAGGAGTCAATCAATTTTTCATAAAGTATAAAACAGAGATAAGTGCTTGGGATCATGTGTGAGTCCCTGTCAAACAGGACCGATAAGCTGGTGATGCAGCACAGGGAGTGCTCTGCCAGCATTGGCCAAGTGACCTTTTCATTAGTTTGCCTTAAGCAGTTAATCTCTTTTTTCCACGATACAGACCCATTACATCATACATGCTTTTTAAATATTAATTTTTCTCCATGTCATGCCTAGGAGGATTTGGTTATTTTTTTACCTTTTTTTAGCACAGCCCTCCCCATCTTGCTGAGTTTTCAGCAGGGTCAGAGTTAAGCAGTTTCCAGGAAGAACTGAAAGTGCTTGTTTGCAGTGAGTATGTGATGGCTGAGGGGCAGGATGTAAAGCCCTGTGACTTAGGAAACCTTGCCAGGCCAGAAGCAGGGGTTGGGCCTCTCCAAAGGCAGCCCTGTGATGGCAAGGGAACTCCAGGGCCAATGAAGCATTTGCTGCCTGTGCGTGGGGTACCATAAACGGGAGAAACGCAGCTGCAGCCAGTGCTCCTCAGCAGGGCTCCAGCTTCTACAGAAAAATACTTCAAAATGATTTAGAGGAAAAAAATGTGCTTCAAATGTGTCACTGGCATTTTGTTGTTTCTGACTTGTAAATCATTTCAAGCTCCCTGTGTCACTTACATAGAAAAAAAAAAAATGGTACCAGCTGCTACCTGCCAGAGAAGGCCAAAGCCTTCAAACTAAGCTGCTCCTGGCTCCACACTGGCTCTTGCAATAGATGTAAAAAATGTCTCAACAACACCTTTGACATATTCCTGTCTTCCTGCATCTGGGTTCACTGACCTCATAACAGGAGAACCCCTGGTACAGGGATCAGCTTTTGCCTGGAGTTCACACTTTATTATTAGCCATGGTTGAAGGAACAATAATAAATCAACTTTGTTGTTTCAGAGGTATGGGTAAAACAGAGATCATGATATTTATAAGCACAGGATAAGGCTGCACCATGTTTTGTTGCTACCCAGCAGCAACATGCACTGCAGAGCCCTGGCAGCCCATGGGTAGCAAACCTCATTCTCCAAAACTGTCTGGTTTTTCTTTGTGGATGGGAGCTCCTGGCAGGCTCCAGCCTCTACTCACCAGGGCAAGGATGTCTTCCAGGTCCTCCTCTCAAACTGGAGGCATAAGCTGCACATAACAGCTCATATTTCTACTTTGGGCAGACTTTCTCCTTTTTTAATCAGACTTGCTGTAGGTGAGAGCATCAGTGGAACACCCTACCACTGGTTGGATATAGTTTGTGTAACTTAAAGAAGTGTCTAAGTTTTTGAGAGCAGTGCTGTGAAATCTGACACAGAAGACCTGGGCTTGCCTGCACCAAAGTCTCTTTCTCCAACCCTTCTGGAAGTCTGGGACTAGTGGGACAATCACCTGGCATGGTCCCATCTAAAAGGAATCACCAAGCCATGATGATCCCATCCTGCTGAATCCAAAGTGAGGAATCAGGGACCTGGGACCATGAATGGAATAAGGAGAGGAACAAGCCAGTGTTACGTGTCTAGTTTGGCCCAGTCCTACACCATCTATTCTGGTTCCTCTGCAACATCAGCAGGAGTCTTCAGGTCTTTCTTCTCTGGGTCTCAAGTATTTGGGATAGCCCCTATGAACCCTCCCACTGAGACACCCCAAGCCTACTATGTCAAAGACCAGAGAAGATCAGATCTGCTTTAAAGAGGCTCTTCTCCTCCCCAGAATTTCCCTCTCCTTCTCCAGGGCTGGAGAAGGGAAAACAATGGATGGAGAAATCATTCTACTGCCTCAGCAAGCCTGGTATTTCAAGAAGAGGAAAGGGATTGTCCCAGATATTGACTGAAGGGCTGTGAGGTGGAGACAATTCCTCTGTATCCTACCCTACAAGGAGAATCATCTAGATAGTTGAGATAGAGGACAGAAAAACAGAAAGGAAGAGGAACCTGCCTGTCCCTGTGTATCCCTGGTTAGTTCTGACTCCAGGAGGTGGGCAGAGGGGCCAGGAGGTCAGTCCAGGGAGTTGGGCTGGGAAAAGCTCCCCCTAAGGTTCACTGTTACTGCAGCTTCTTTAGCTTCATCAGTCTTGGCCACGGCTGCAGCTCTGGAAATCCTGAACTGGCTGTGCCGCACTCCTGCTGCTGAACAGCTAGAGCAAACACTTAGAACATTTGTGATATTTTGAGAATTATGATTTTTTGTTTGTTTGTTTTTGGTTTTTTTCCTCTCCTTTCTTCTTCTTAGCAACATTTTTTTCCTTCATATTATGCAAACTATTTCACAGTTACAACAGCACTTACTCTGACAGTTGGCCTCTCCTTCCCTTGTAACATCCAATGAAGATTTAGACAACAAAATCTACATCCTGAACCATTCCTTAGACAGACTTTTCCATTTTGTTTTTTCTGTTACAAACTTAATAAAAATATTTCCTTTTCAACAATGTCTTTTACAACTTTCTCTAGCCAAAGGGCTTCCCTTCCCTGGGTTTCAGAAGTCAGCTGTAGTCCACGAGTGATTGTGGGAATGAAACAGCAAGGGTTTAAAAAAAATAAAGAAAAGCACTTTTTGTGGCATTCTGGGCTGAGTGTCCAGCCCTGATGTGCTGGCTGCCACACAGCAGATCCCATCCAGCCCAGGAGTGCTTCCACCAGGACCTCTCCTGCAGTGCCTTAGCCAACAGTGGGAGGGACTTGAGGCACTTCAAAAGCAGAAATAGTTTCTGCATATGCAGAGAGTCAGCTGAGTGTTATCTCAGGCTGAAGAGCCAAATGCTGTTCGTAGCTACTTGATGAATTGTTAGCAAGCTGAATGTTCTCCATGACTCCTGGACCAGCTCACCAGCTCCAGGGTCTGCCCAGCATGCAGGACCAGATCCTCAGCATCTCCCAGAGCACGGCCCTACCACCCAACAGCTACAGTGCACCAGGAACATATGGACACGATCTCCTGCAGACTGTTGTGGCTGCTGCAAATGTATGAAATGTAAATTGTGAAAGTGAAATTGCAAGGAGAGCTAATCTCCACATTGTATTAGACAAAATACCAGCAGATAAGCACCAAGTGTGAAGTGTCCGGCGGTTTCACATTCCGCCTGACTCAATGGAGCCTTAAAATAGCACTTCCCAGTGCAATACTTTAAACAAAAACATCCAAGGGATTATTAATACCATGAGACAGAAACCAGTTTTATGTATTCCAGTGCAGACGGGCAGCAAGGGAGCTTCCCATGTGCACTCCATGGAGGGGAGGGTGTGACAGCAGCCACCATGGGCAGCTCTGCCCCTCCTGACAGCTGGAGGGAAAGGAGCTTCCAGCCCACCACACATGCCTGTGGGATCCACCAACAGGAGGAAGGGACAAGGGACAAGCTTCCAAACAGCTCTTCAGGGTGATGCTTCTCCAGGAGAGAAGGATGAGCACGCAGCAAGGAAGACACTGCCGCTCGTCCTGGCCCATCCACACCCTGTGAGCTGCAGTGGGCACAGCAGCTCATGTGTCCCCTCAGCCCAGGTGACATTCTGCTCCTTTGGATGCAGCCTCATGAAGCAAAAGGCTTGAGGTCTGGTTTGGAGAACCCCTTGTAATAAATGTCCCCTGCCCAGAGAAGCAGGGGCCCCCTCCTCTTGCAACATCAGCTCTGCTGACCTGGCAGCTGCTGTCCTGTCCTCTGCCTGCACTCAGCCCTTCCTGCTCCCTGGGGATGGAGCTGGTGGTTCCCCACATCCCCTGGGGCAGCCCTCTGCTCTGCAGCCACCCCTGCCCTGGGCCCTTTCTCAGAGGGCAGGGGAAGTTTGGCAGCAGAAACCTCACTGATTTTTTTGGCTGTCCCTTCAATGTCCCATTCCCAACATTTCCTGGAGCCCCACAGCCTCCAGCTGCCATCTACATGAAGTTTTTCTTTGTAGACTGTTTTTTTGTCTGGGTCTTGGGAGAGAGAGCAGAGGAGGTGCATGAGCAGTTGTCAGTGCACAGCAAACAACTTCCCATTTTTATTTTCCCTGTTACAGAGTGCTGTACAGAGCACACAGAGTCCTTACCAAGAACAGCTCTCTCAGCTCTCTGTTTCTACCATGACATTACTACGAGTCATGGGCACTACCAAATGGGAATGCACATTTGCAAAAGCTGGATAAAATGTCCTGGTGCACTAGGAAGGAGTCACCCACTGCTCTCGGTGGCACTGCTGGTGAATCCTCCTCACCACGGTGGGCCTGACCTGCTCAGAATGCCAGCACTGTGGGGACATCATTCCATGGCCACTCTTCCAGGACACACACTTTTTCCAGCTCAGATTCCTGACACCAAGCACACTCCTGGGATGCAGTCCAAGCCCAAGCAGAGTGAAATCCAGTGAAATCCTAAACTGTCCATGAGACAGCACACACAGAGCAACAGAGTGATAGAAACCCCAGCGAGGGGTTTCCAAAGCAAACATCTTGTACCAAGTGATAGGATCTGAGATGAAGTTTTTTTGTTTTGCTGGAGTCAACCTTTGTTGTTTTCTTTATGGCAAGTACTAATGAACTCAATGGTAAAACATGGCATTTCCCAAACAGCCAGTCTCCTCCCTGGGATGCACCAGCTCCAGGATGGGTCTGTCATCAAGCCTTTGCCTTTAATCACTCAACACATGTTTTCAATCTGCATGTCCATATGGTAATAACTTTATTAGTTTTCATTTGTCAGACCAAAACACCCTATAGGTTGCAGCATGCTGTAGGACATTGTCCAGGCAGGTTATTCTTAGCAACAAATGAATTTACAAAGAAAAGGCAGGGCTGCAGTTCAGCCTTTGTTTTTATTGCCTGCACCCATCACTCCTGACCTCCAGCCTCTCCTCCAGCCCCTTCCCAACCGCGCAGCCATTGTCAGCTGCCCCTTGTGCTCTGTGCTGTACATATGTTGCTACAGAATGATGCTGAGACCTTCAAACCCAACTCTTTTGATCCTGGAAATTCCTTGTCTGCCTCTTTCCACTACATCTGTGGCAAAATCATGTGTCTCAGTAAGATCCTGACAAACCCAGAAGAATGAGACTTGTGGGTGCCAAGGGTGATGTGCAACAGAAAATGTTGCTGTGCCACTACTGCAGTAGATCCTAAGAAGAAATTATCTGGTGTGAGAGTGCTGAGCCCCTGGCCCAGGCTGCCCAGAGAAGCTGTGGCTGCCCCATCCCTGGCAGTGTTCCAACCCAGGTTGGATGGGGCTTGGAGCAACCTGGGCTGGTGGGAGGTGTCCCTGCCCATGGCAGGGGGTTGGAACTGGATGATCTCTCACAAGCCTTCCAATCCAAAGCTGTCTGTGTTCCTCTGGATGCACTGTCCCTGCTCAATGCCCCTTTTGGCCGTGCCTGGGCCATAAAGGCTGCTGAAGGCAATGCAGCCTCCCCATCAATAAAGGCAGCAGGAGCCTGGAGGTGAGGGCTTTGCAGCCCCCATGCACACCATGGTGAGCAGCATTGCCACCCCAGGTAGCCACAGTCTATTCCTTCTGATCCTTCTACTGCAGAGCAGGGAACCACATTTAGCAGTGTTTATTACACACGAGAAAAGTGAGGCAGCTGGTAAGCAAAGGTTACTGTGTCACAGTACTATCAGAAAGCAGCTGCAATGAGAACTATATCAGTGCTGACTCCTTCCTGCTTTCCTTCAGGCCATTGGATTTCTGAGGTGGGACTGTGTGCTCAAGATCTGTCATATTTATAAAAATCACTCAGTTACATCTCCTGAGCACAAGGTGGTCTCAAAGCTGACACCTCACCAGAGGAGATAGTTTGATACTACCCAATAATTTACTTGATGGTTGATTCGTAATGGTTTCTAATTGCCTGATGATGATTACAGATATCAACCATATCTTCCAAAAGGCTTTTTAAGCCTATATATGGTCAGCATATTGAACCAGAATATTTATTTTGTTTTTCTGGAACCAGATAGCTGGGTACCAACACTGGCTGCAGTGGGATGGAGAGAGAGAACAGCAGAAGGGTATGGAGCCTATGAACTTGGATATGAGGAAGTTATTTCTCCTTCTAGGAAGAAGAAATGCTGGGAAGAAGATGGAGAATGAGAAACAGCATCAGAAATATCAGGGATAATAAAAAAACCAAAGAGCCATTGCACAGCTCCCAAAGATGAAAAGTCAGTGGAAGTTGGCTACTCCACTATTGTCAGAAAAATATTTCCCACATCCCCCCTCTGTTTCATTGGATACAGGAGCTTTTGTTCCCAGTCAAGTAAGGATGCACATGAAGAATTCATCGTCAGCTTAGCAGTAACCAATCCTTTCTTTCACAAGTGCTGAAGACAATCAGTACATAAATTATTATGGGATAAGTAGCACCAAGAGCAGTTTACACTTCTGCTGCATCAATGTGATTGAGGGGAGAAGGAAGGAGACTATTTTTTCATACACAAAAGCTCTTGAATGAGGATGGGTGTGTGGTCAGCCCCTGTGTCCATTCCAGCCAGCCCATTCTTTCTTCTTGCTCAAGCTCCAGCTCTGCCCAAAGGTTTCTTCCCAGCCCAAGAAGGCCACCAGCATCCTGGCCTTTGTCAGGAATAGTGTGTCCAGAAGGAGCAGGGCAGGGATTGTCCCCCTGTGCTGGGCACTGGGGAGGCTGCACCTCCAATCCTGGGGTCAGTTCTAGACCCTCAGGACCCTCAGGACATTGAGGGGCTGGAGTGTGTCCAGAGAAGGGAATGGAGCTGGGGAAGGGTCTGGACCACAAGTCTGCCCAGGAGTCCCAGTCTGTCTGGGGGTGTTGATCCTGGAGCAGAGGAGGCTGAGGGGAGATCTTGTGGCTCTCTGCAACCCCCTGAGAGGAGGTTGGAGCCAGGGGTGGGGTGGGGTTTGGTCTCTTGACCCTAGTAAAAAGCAACAAGACAAGAGGAAATGAGCTCAACTTGTTCCAGGAGAGGTTCAGATGGATATGAGAAGAAACTTCTTCATCAATAGGGTAATTAGAGAGTGGAACAGCTGCCCAAGGAGGCAACTGAATCACTATCTCTGGAGGTGTCTAAAAGCCCTGGAGAGGTGGTGCTGAGGGACATGGGTTAGTGCTGGACTAGAAAGAGTTGGACTCAGTGATCTTAGAGGTCTATTCCAACCAGGATGATTCTGTGGCTCTTCTGAACTGGAAGAGATTTTCTAGGTGGGGCTGGGCAGATTCCCAATGGCCATCGATGGGTAATGGTCTGAAGAGGAAAGGGCAGGTAGGTGAAAGCAGTAGAGAGTTTTCTCCATTGCTCTCTACTTGCTCACTTGGAAGGTTTTGCTCAGCACTTGGAATATATACCTGAGAAATATTATATGGTTTTAAGCTTCCTTCCACCATTTCATTCTTGGGTTTCTTAAAGATGGCACTGATGAAGTGGTGGTGTATTGCAAGGTGGTTTCCAGATAGCAACCAAAAATACTGTTTGATTGATGGAATTGTGAGTGGTTTGGTTTACATGTTTTAGTGTTGATTTACGTGAACAAAAGTACAATTAGAGAATGAAAGTTTATTTGTACTGTTTAAACCAATAATTTGCCACATATCCCCATTCCTGAATGAAAACCTGGATCAGTCCCTCTTGGAAACACAATACAAGCTGTCAGAATAAATATTTCTCTCTTCCAAAAGGGACTCAGAGTGCACATAAGCAAACAAATGTCTCTCTGAAGTGAAACCATTAATATACATATTGTCATAGCATTTCATCCAGCCACAGATATAAACCTGGTTCTCAACTGTCTCTGACACTGAAAAATGGAATAAAAGATTTGTTCCCTGTCTGTTAATAAGCAGAATTTTCTTTCAAGGACACATAATCCTGTCCTATTATTTTCTGAGACACAATTATGCACAATCTTAAAGTAATGTTTGACTTCTGCGTTTTCATGAAAGCTAAAAAGCAGCTTTGCATAAGAAGATAATAACTTATGGATAAAGCTCCCACATTTCATATGCTGCATATCTCTACCTATGAATTGCCCAGACTTGCTTTCCAGTGTGCCAGGAGAAGCCAAAAGAAAAGTGAAGAGGTTCAGACACTTTTGACTAAGCACTAAAAACACCAGGAAACTTGTTTCAAAAATCATCCCATTTCCCATTCCCAGAGAGATTACAGAATTGGTTTTGAGTAATAGCTGACTATTAACATCTCTCAGTTATAAAAAAAAAAAAAAAAAAAGATATTAGCTCAGAATAAAACATGTCTGTGGTCCCACCAGCTGACATAGGCTTCTGAACAGGTGCCTGCAGGGCTTTTGAGAAGAAACTATACCTGGGTTTCATGTATTTGCTTTATCGTACACAAGGGCAGAGATCCATTTGCAAGTGTTAAGAACCCAGAGCAGAAGGGACATTGGAATGACCTCTTTTTGGAAGAAGGGTCAAGAGCTGAAAATTACTTCTCCAGTAAGCTACAGGTAAATAATGGAAGATCTGGAAACAGCAGCCCAAGCTTCCTAGCTGGGAGAAAAATTGAATGTTTTGTTTAGAAAAAACTGGTTTGGGTTCCTTTCATTTTCTTAAGCCACCTGGAGCAACTGAGCATCCTGACACTGACTGTTTTGTCCTCAGCCCTGCAGGACACTTCAGCAGTTCCTGCATCTTGCCCCAAACCACCAATTGCCTTCAGAGAGCTCAGAAGCTCTGGGAAACTTAGAGAAAATCTGAGAGGGAGTAATTCTGTTTCATTGGTTCATGCTCCACCTAAAGCCACAGCAATATATTTCTTTGGGCTATGGGCCTTACAGTAATGTCCCAGCAAATTTTCCCCAGCAAATCCTCTAGTTTGAGGTGTGGGAAAGCACACAGTGAGCTGCAGGCACCAGAGAAACTGGAGCCTCTCTGCTGTAAGGGATCTTCCTCTGGCAACAGACCAGGGAGAGGAAAGAGAGGAGGAGATCAGACCACTGTTACTACTGGTTTCACAGAGTTAGCAGAGTCCCTGGGCCCTCGAAAAGTATGTGCACTGACCAAAGCCCCCAGCAGGAATGATTTATCTCCAAAAGGGAGTTTGTTTCTATTTGTGTTTCTCTAAAGTGGCTTTTCCACCAGACAAACTCCTTGCCTGCAGCTCTCACATGTCCAGCTGCAGCCCTGGAGGGCCTGCTGGAGGCTGTCTCCACAGCACTTGCTGCTTCTGGCTATAAATAATATTTCAGATGCCCAGGCCACACAGTCAGACTGCAGGAAAGGTCAAGCATCATCGGCACCGCCCGGAGAGATCCCTGTCCAGGGCTGCCCCGTGGCTGAGGGCTGCTGCCTGGACTGCAGCCACTGCTCCTGACCTTAGCAGGGCTGGATCTCACCAGGAATTTTCTGATGAAACAATTTATTGGAAAAATGCTGATTCATAGACATCAAAATGTTTCATGGAAATGCACCAGTTTTTATTAATTTACAAGGAAACCCAGACATTGTTTGGATGTACTAGTGACTGGTTGGCTGCCAGTATCCCATGGCTTCTAGTGTGTCTGCTTGAGGACAGCTGTGTCCTCTGGACTGCCTCAAACACAGGAGCCTGAGCACTGCTGAGGCCTCTGGTGGCCTTGCTATGATCAAGTTCTTGGCATCCCTTAAACCTCAGCAGAATGGGTGCTGCAGGGGGTTTGGGCTCCATGGCCCTTGGGGGCCACCAGGTGCTTGGGGACTGTGGGCTGCCACCATCTCTCCTCCTAGGGTAGCAGGGTAAGCTGTCTGGTCTCTTCCCAGAAATATGGATTAATTTATGGATATATGTATGGAGTTCTTTAGTTTTTTGGGGTCTTTTTTTTTCCCAAATGACAATAATCCCAGTATCCTGACACAGCCTTCCTGCTCTGGGCAAATGATATTCAACATTTCAGAGCTTTCTTGGAGCAGGAGTCCTGCTGCACCCCTCAGCCTGGTACAACAGCCCTACCTGCAGCCTGCCTGCCATATCTTGAGTTGAAAACTCCCCAAAGGACTGTTCACAATGTCTTTGCAGACACAGTGTCCTCTTACCCTCAGTCCAGCAACCTTCAATGTCTCATTTGGTGCCATAAACTCTGCATGGTCTCCCCTGAGTCACGCGAAAAATCCCCCCGTGGCTGCCCCTGTATCCACTCCCTGCTCCCGAGGAAAACCCCATTTCTGCTCAGCACCCAGCTGTGTGGAGAGCATTGGTTGGAGCTGCAGGAGCAATTGGGTGCCTGTGAAATTCCCTGTACCAAGGAGGAAAAATGAAACAAAATTTTCAGCCCTGTTCTTCCAGCTAACACTATACCAACACCTGCAGATGAAAGACTGCTGGTTCCTTCCTCCTCTGCTGAAGGACCTGGAGGGGGAAGCTCCAGTACAAGTCACCAAAAATGGAGCTGCCTTTCTGTGGTGATCTTCTAATATTGCTACTTTCTTGCAGGGCAGAAGCAGTGAATTTCATTCAGGTAACAAAACCCAGCACAAAAGACACAACAGCCCAGAGCAAGTGCAAGTCAAAGTGGAGATTTTGCACTTTCTGGAGAAAGTGAAAAGTGCAAGAAAGGGCTTCTCCTCTAAAAAACAAAGACAAATATACCTCCAGGATGTCATGCAAAGGCTGCTTGCCTCACTGCCATATTTCCAAATCCAAGAGAATTTTGCTTCTCTGGTTCTCCTTTTCTGTTTGAAAGGACACTGAGCTGCAGGTAGCCAGACCTGCCCTGAAAGGCAGCAAATGGCCTTCACCTGATCTGAAATCCAATAGAATGGACTGAGCTTGGGGTCAAATTTACCCTGTGATTTCATTCTATGGACTAATCCCTCAGTTGGGCTGGAGAGGTGTAGTTCCCATGCTGTGTTCAGGAATCTCCACACTATCACACTCCCAATTGCTCAACCCTCACCTCTGGGCCTTGGGAGCCTCTACCCAGTGGGGGTGGATGGGGAAGATTTCTTCCCCAGATCACAGCTAAAAAGACTGTTGCATGGATGTGGGAAATTGAAGTGGCTGTAGGAACATCACAGAAAAATGAAGCTGACCACAGGTTTACCACATCTGGATTGTGGTGTGCCTTGTGGGCAAAGAGAAAGGGGGAAAGCTGGTGAAACTTTGAGCTCCTGGCATCTGGAGAGGAGGAAAAATATGGGGACTAAAGGTAAGTGATAAAAGAGTATTTGTTAGAAGGAGGTTCTGAATAGATTATTGCCAAGCCAGCATTCCTGAATATATGGAGTGGGGAGCTTGTTAAACCAAAACAAAGAAAGAAATTTAGACCTGAGAGCAAGATTTGGTCTGAGGAAGGTAACATTCCCATTTGTTTCGCATGCATTGTACATGATGTTCTGGAAAGTCACAAAGAAACAAGCTTTTTTTTTTTTTTTTTTTTTTTTTTTTCCCTGACTGAATTAAAGATTAAACTCTAGATTTCTTTGGGTTTTTTAGATTGTTTTGTTTTGTTTTGTTTTTTTAATTTTCATGGAAATAAATTCAAAGTTAAAAAATGCTCTCAGTCAGCTGTAGTGTGTTATGCTATAGGTGGTTAACACACTGACAGCTTCCATGATGCTCTCTTATTTTATCAGGGCAAGCTGGTTGATGCAACCAGTGTGGGACTACCCCTTGTGCGGGGTGTTGCAAGTCTATGCAGGTGTAAGTTGTCCATCTGATCCCTCCTGTACTATCTTCTGGCTTTTACTGAGTCCCCAGCAGGATGGATGTTGGCAGGCAGCTGCCCCAGGCTGGGAGTGAAGGAAACCATGTGTAGAGGAATGTGCTCCATGCCCGTGTGGTTCTGCTCACAGCCTGAAAGGAGTCCAGGCTTGTTCTGGCATTATTGGGGGTCTTGGCAGCCAGAAAGGAGCAGTGCTAGTCTCTATTTTCCTCTGCCTTGATCTTTCCCAGACTGTCCTGGACAGGGTCTGAAAGGGGCACTGATGCTTTCCAAGCTGTAACTCAGCATCACATAGAAAAGAAAACTATTTTCAGCTGCAGAGAAGAAGAAACCAGGACCATGTTCCTGGGTAAGGAACCAGACACCTTATGTCCTTGGGTAGTTACTAATATTCACTCTTCTCTTAGAGATACTTCAGGCACCTGCTTCTTCTCTTCCCTGATAGTGTCACCCAGCCTTGCTTTTTGCTACGGAGCATGTCGACTCCTTGTTTTCTGTGGGGACACTGTGGGGATTTGAAATCATATCTTTCCTTCCTCCTGCTTAAGATGCCTGTATTTACATAACTGCTGTTGTTTTTAATTAGCATGTTTGTGGCTGGAGAGGTGCCTTTGCTTACAGTCCATTTAAGAGACTTCTTCACACAGAATGGGAGTCAGTGTGTGCCCAGGTGGCCAAGAAGGCCACCAGCCTCCTGGCCTTTATCAGGAAAAGTGTGTCCAGCAGGAGCAGGGCAGGGATTGTCCCCCTGTGCTGGGCACTGGGGAGGCTGCACCTCCAGTCCTGGGGTCAGTTCTAGACCCTCAGGACCAGAAGGACATTGAGGGGCTGGAGTGTGTCCAGAGAAGGGAATGGAGCTGGGGAAGGGGCTGGAGCACAAGTCTGCCCAGGAGCAGCTGAGGGAGCTGGGGGTGTTGATCCTGGAGCAGAGGAGGCTGAGGGGAGACCTTGTGGCTCTCTGCAACCCCCTGAGAGGAGGCTGGAGCCAGGGGGGTCGGGCTCTGCTCCCAAGGAACAAGGGATGGGAAAAGAGGAAACAGTTTCAATTTGCAGTTGGGGGATTTTATATTAGAGACTGGGAACAATTTTTTTCATGGAAAGGGTTGTCAGGCCCTGGCCCAGGCTGCTCAGGGCAGGGGTGGAATTCCCATTCCTGGAAGGGTTTCAAAGCCCTGGAGATGTGGTGCTGAGGGACACGGGACAGTGGTGGCCTTGGCAGTGCTGGGTAAGTGGTTGTACTTCCTGCTTTTAAAGGTCTTTTCCAACTAAAATGATTGTGCAATTATATGAGGAATCATTATTGCATTTCTATGAGAGCAGCAGACATGCTGTGCACAGCAAGAGGATTTGCAGTGGCTAGGGTTGAGGTCTGTAGACTCCCCCACACTGGCAGTGATGACTCTTACACTACCCTCCCAATGGCACCTCCACTGCAAGAAAACTTTCTTTTTTTATCAAATGGGAATTACAAGATTTCCAGCCTCCATGCAGTCCTTTCCATAGCTGTCCTCTGTCTCTCATCAGTGTGTTTCTTGTGAGGATCACACCCCTTGCTGCATAGTGCATCCCCAAGAAGCTGTCACATGCCCACTGGACCAACCCCCCAGAAGGGAGTAAATCTTGGGAATAATCAGTCAAGGTACAAATGAACATAATTCTGACTTCTCTTCAATAATTTGGATCTACACATCTATTGTGATATTCTCAAAGGTACTGGCACCTTAAACAGATTTTTAAAGACACAAGACTGGGATAGAGTTAAATACTTTTTATGGAGTTAAAAAATGGTAAGCAGAATATCTGGTTCTGAAAAATCTAAATTGTAGATCAGCTGGTTTAACTTTCATTTCTAGAAAAATTCTGTGAGAACTAATTGGGCCAACAAAATGCAAATGTGTAAAATCCAATCCTTCTGTGAGACTTGTGGATAGGAAAGAAGCAGTACATGTCATCCATCTTCCCTTTAACAAGGCTGTTGACACTGTCTGACATGGCATTCTCAAAAGCTTATTAGGAAAACATGGTCTGTAGGAAACAGCTCAAGTTGGTGCAAAATGCTTAGAAAGGAATGGTCAGAAAGTTTTCAGTAGGTTACTAAATGCCACAGAGTCCCCTTGTCTTCTCTGTGTCTTTCTACAACAGGGAGTAGAATATTATTCAGTTTAAGAAGAGATGAAGTTGGAAGGCGGTGGATGCAGGCAGCAGGGCAGGGCTACAGTTGGAGATGATTTTTAAAAAGAACTTAGGATGTGAGGACATTTACAGAAACAAATCCAGTAAGAATTAGTCAGGAATAGCCTATGGCACAGACACAATGAACAAAATGCTCTGCAGATGTTCTAAGGAAATAGACCTGGACAATGAGCCGGGTCAGGACCAGCAGTGTGGTGCAGTGCAGACCACAGAACACATTGCTGAAACCTCCTGCCCAGCTCAGCAGGGCCACACACTCAGCTTCAGCACTGTGGTTTGCTCCATGTCACATGGAGAGTCAATGGAGGAGAGCCCAAAGGACAGAGAGAGACACCAGAAATCTAGAAAATAAGACATTAAAAGGAAGACTCAAAGACTGAGAGTCAGTTTGAAGAAAACTGAATGAATTTAGATGAGATCCTAGGAAGAAATTCTTTGGGTGCTGAGCCCCTGGTCCAGGTTGCCCAGAGAAGCTGTGGCTGCCCCATCCCTGGCAGTGTTCCAGCCCAGGTTGGATGGGGCTTGGAGCAACCTGGGCTGGTGGGAATTAGGTGATCTTTAATGTCCCTTCCAACCAAACTGTTCTGCAATTCTGTGAGGGGAACCCTGATAAGCTTTTAACTCTAGAGAAGACTGCCATGGAAAGAAACAGAACATTTTGCTCTCTGTATCCTTATTGGGGGTAGGACTAGGAGTCCTACCCTACTAGGAGTCCAGGCTTGCACTTCAGGAAGGAGCTGCAGTGAAGATGGTTCAGGCAAGAGTTGGAATCTCTGTCAAAAGAGGTTTCTAAGAGCAGGATGTACAAAATTCTGTCAGGAATGACTGAGAGAAAGCTGCTCCCTTGGGCAGGAGGGATTTCCTCCAGATGCACCTAGCATGCCTGTATCTTTGTGTGGATTGAGAGGGGCTGTGAAATCCTTAGTTCCAGCCTCATGACAACACTGTGGTGGTTTATATCACTTGCTCCCAGAGGCATGCTCTCAGCTTTAACAGCTGAACACTGTTTCTTGTCTAGGAGGACCCTTTTCCCACAGCTCATCTCTGCTCCTGCTGTATAAGTTGTTCCTCACCCCACAGAGGTGCTTTAAGGCAAGAGACTGTGAAACCCTGGCAGACCCAACCATGAAGCACCTCGGGGGCTTAGGAGCCCTCTTTGTTGCCTCAAACATGGACCATCACAGGAGACTTTGCAAACAACCAGCCATGGGAGCTGCCTGGGTTTCTCTGGGGAAGGCAGGGGTAGCAGCAATGCAGCATCTGGGCAGAAATGGGGTCTGTGCAGCTGGGCACCCCAGCACAGCCCTGGTCATTGATTTACAGCCCTCAGCAGGCCAGAGTGAAAGCTGCCAATCACCTCTTTTACCTGGATTCAAAAGGCCATTAGACAGACCTGTGGAAGAACTGTCCCCTGAGGCCAAGCCCGGCACCCGCTGGTGCTGGGTGGGAGGGTTGGTACCACAGCCCTGGTTCCCTGCATTTCTTTTGGCTTCTGGTTCTGATGCTGGGGGGCTGAGCTGGAGCAACCTCTGCCCTGACCCAGACAGTACCATTCCTGGGTTCTTGGGCTGCATTCTCAGCTCATTCATCTAGGATGGCCACAGACCCAGGGGTTTATTACCGAACAATTGGAGGCTGGAAAGAGGACAGAAATCTTGTGCCTCGGAGTCAGGACACATCCCAGACTTGCTGCTTTCTGGATACTGTTTAGGGAAAGTCAGGAGCCTTCTTCTGCTCCAGCTCTCCCCTAGGTAAGCCAGGGTTCTGCTGTGAGAGTCAGGACAGAATTTAGCTTCAGACCTTTCTCTGCCAAACAGATTCTTCCCCGTGCTGGGCAAACAGCAGTAAAACAAACTGGCAAAGCAAATGCCATCCCGTGTGCAGAAGTGTGCTTTTACTTAACTAGCACTAAAGTTTTCAGATGCAAACAGCTTAGTGAGTTGGACAAAAGTCACGGCAATAAATGTTTCTTGCTAACTTCACCCTACAAAAATATCTTTGAATAATAGGATTGCGTTTTTCCAAAAATATTCTTTATTGATTTACAGCAGATTTAATTTACACTAAAGCACAGCACTAGAGGGCCTTCATTAATGAAATAAGACACAAAAGTCTTATTATATTAGTGATTTTCACAGAGTAACTCAGTAAGCTATTTTTAATATTCTCAGGGACGCATGCCAGAAAGATAATATTTTTATATTCTAGAGCAGAGAAATATACTTTCAGACAGTTTTGACTGACTTTAATGTGTGCTTGAATACCCCAGCATTTTTTCCATCCCTACAGAATGATGAAGGAGAGAGAAATTTTATCACTAGTAGAGAGAAACCCCCTGACACAACAAAGTCCCAGCTGCTGCAAAGTCAATGGTGTTTCCATTGTACTTCAGGGCACCAGGGAGGGTGGAAATAAAGGACCATCACTTCTCCTCCTTTGAAGGCAGTGGAACAAATCACTGCCGTGGCACTTTCATATCAGGAACACTGCACCTGACCAACCACAGGTAACTCAGTAAACACCTCCAGCCTCTTTCTGCAGCTGCCATTGAGGTGGGAAATCTGTCTCCCTGACCAGTTTCCAGACTGCATTCACTGAATTGTTTCCAGTGGAATTCTCTCCCCAGTGTCTCTCCACTATGAATTTCCTTGGTGTTACATCTCAGGGAAAGGGAGCACTAAAGCATCCCTGTCCTGAGGGATGAAGAGCATGAGTGTAGCAGCAGCTCAGAGCAGGCTGTGCACCCATGGCAGCCCCAAAGTGCAGGCGTGAGCTCAGCTTCCCTTCTGCTGGGCTGTGACTGTTCCTCTTCATGTGATACCTATTCCAGGCAGTCCCACATTGCAAAGAGCTATTTCAGTCCTAACGAGGGGCTCTTATCAACTTTCAGGCTCATTTTCAGTGGAGCACGTCTTGGCTGAGTGAACAGGATCCCAACCCACACATCAGGGGCTGCCTGAGGCTTTCAAGACCAATCAACGTTTAAATCCGCATGTCAAACCCTGGTTCAATGCTAATGAAGGAAACCTCCATCAGGGGACCTTTGGGCCTACAGTGAAGGTGCTGGTCCATCCCACTGAG
The DNA here is from genome assembly GCF_036169615.1 of Heliangelus exortis. NCBI lineage: Eukaryota > Metazoa > Chordata > Aves > Apodiformes > Trochilidae > Heliangelus > Heliangelus exortis. The sequence goes on from NC_092441.1 coordinate 7,571,006, forward strand.
AGGCCAAGGCTGCACAGAGAGAAAGGGAGGAGACACCCATTGGTGTGGGTTTTCTATCTCTCAGGTGCAGCAGTCCACGTTGGACAAACGCACCATGGAGATGTGCAGATTCAGTGCCATCCCCTCCATGATTTCAACAGCAACATCCAAGGGTTTGGTAAAATCTCCCTTTTGATTCTTTTCCCTGCTGTATCTAGTGTATGTCTTCCTCTCTTCCTCACTGCCCGTGCAGAGCTCAGCAGGGTGGCAGAGCTCCTTCCCTATGATGCTCAGCCATTATCTCTACATGACACACAGCAGGGCCTGTAGGAAGCTGAGCTGATCTGCATGGCCCTCTCCAGTCTTGCCCACAGACCTTTATGCTCAACAGATATTGCAAAGTAAGAATGAAAACAGTCAGGGCTTTAAGTAGCCAGGGATCATTTCAAATATCTGGAAGCCAATTTTCTGCTCACTCTTGCAAACTCTTTCTTTGAGCAGTGGCTATGGCAGTATAGCAGACAAGAGATATTTGCAGGGCTGGGCCTTGAATCTGAGAAACTTCCACTCATCTTCACATTCACACCCCCTTACGCTGTCCGGGTGTCATACCTGTCACAGGCATTTTAGCTGAGCTTGTCTACCACATCTGGGGGTGATGCAGAACCCTTCTGGGCTCTGCCTACCTGGGGGAACTTCTCAGCAGAACTGAAAGCATTCTTAGTCTGAAAGGAGTCTCTTGGCAGGACTCTCCTCTTTTTCCAAATGGGTGTCTATTGCAAACAGATGGTCATAATTTGGAAACCCCAAGAACCACGGGACGAGACTGTAGCATGCTTGAAAGCACCTTCAGGAATCTCTGGCAAGATCTCCAATGTGACAATGATGTTTATGGACTACATGCATCCATCAGGAAGGGATCTGTCCTGTGTATGTTAATATTAAGACTCTTCTTGTTTTGCTAACAGCTTTGTTGGTAACCATGCTCCTTCTGAGCTCTGCTCTGGTGGTTTGCAAACAGCCTTGAGTACAGAATGTGCAGTGCTTCTCCTGCTGGCTTCACGTTAGTGTCTTCTATAACTGATTTGGACAACAATACTGTAACAAATCCACAGCCACATTGGTCTCCATGCCTGCCACTATGCAGTAAACCGTGGCTACTCATAGCTGCAGGCAGAAGCAGCTCTGGCAACCCAGTGCTCATGCTACTTGGGCAGTGTCCCTCAGTCCTGAACACCCCAGAGCCAGTTCCAGACTTGCTGTGTGATCCTGCAGGCCTGCTCACTTCCAATCCCCTCACTAACATGGGGCTCATTGCCTGCTGTTAATGGGCATGCTAAAACTTTGCCAGAGTTCTGATGCCATCTCACGATAGTGCCTGCATGTCCTGGTCCTTCTTTTTCTTCTGCTCTTTAACTTTGCAGGGTAGCTGGAAACTGCTCCTTAGTGTGAGCTGTGCTGCTCAGGGTTTATATTCACATTTCCAAAGTCTTTTGCATCCTGACCAGTTCAGCCATCCTTGGCTAAACTGTGTACCACTGAGGACAATGTCTATTGTCCTGCATGCTGCTGGCTGGCTGGAGAAGTGCTTCATGTCTGGTATGAGCATTGTAGGACTGTGGTTTTGGGAGAAGCACCCATAAAAGGAACACACTGAAGTGTATTACCCCAAGCTGATGAATGCTAAAAGCAGTGTGTGCCATATCCCTAAAACCCATCTGCAATGGCAACTCTAGCCCCTGCAGGTCTCTGGGTGTTGCTGGCCTCCAGAAGTTGCAGAAAGTCCTTGGCAGAGCCATAATCAATCCTTCAGCATCAGGAAGATGGGGACAGTGAGCGCCAGGGTGGTGGCAGCTCTTGGCTTTATTCTCATGGGTGCTCACCTGCCCAGTGTAGAGTTGCAGCTGTGGTCATGATGGGCATAGCCATGAAATTTAGCTGTTGGCTCATTTTAACAAGACAGGAGTTGTCAGCCTGAAAGGCTCAGCCAGGCTCCTGTGCCCTGCCCTGTCCACCAGTGCTCAGTGAGCCCTTTCTGGGGAAGCAGTTTGGGTCTTGGTGAGCTTTTTCAGCCTCCCCTCTTCCCTGCCCCTGTAGCACATCTTCCCTCATGTGTCCCCACCTGGGATGCCCAGCAGCCTGAACCCAATGTGATGGGTGGGAGGCACAGAGAGCTGAATGCCTCCCCACCAGCACTGCCCAGACAGCCCCTTCCCTGGGCTCCTTATCCTTCACCCAGACAAAACAAGGGTGCGGCAGAGCTGGGACAAGAAGAACAGCTGCTGCTCTGTCAGGAATGAGGGTCATGAGCCCTAGCCCAGAAGATGTGAAAGTCAGCAGTGCTACAGGGTCCATGATCATAAAACACATCCCTGTCTGGAGCCTTGCAGGGGCTGACAGGATGGAAACAGTGCACCGAGTGCTGCTCAGCTACTCAGGTGCTGCTGCTGATTAATTTTTAAAAGGTCCAGTTAATTTCTGAGCCTCCATCTGTGACAGGTGGGACACTACTCCAGTTACTAAGCCTGAAAAGAGAGCTCCCTGCAGTGGTTTACATCCTTCACTGCGAAAGTCAAAAACATCATCCTGGGACACAGAGCACCAGCAGCACAACACAACAGGGCACGAGGAAATCCATAGTAGTGCCAAGAGGTTTCCCAGACCCCAACTATCCAAACATTCTCCTCCTGTAGGAGAACTCAGTGGGACAGTTTGGCAGGCTGTGCTGGGAAGGAGGGTTTGTAAAGCAGAAACCTCAGCAAGGTATGAAGAGAAGGACAGATCCTATCCCAGTCTTGTGGGTCCAGAAAAGCCCAGTGAAGCTGTACCCACACTGATCTCCTGTCCCTGAGCAGCAGAATTTATGTGGGTGGGGGAACAAGAATGAGGCTGCAGAGATTTCCCATATCCTGTGCTGCAGGAGGAACATTGGGTGTGCAGACCCAGGGCTGCAGCAGTAGCTATGGAGAGATTTTGCTGCTGCTCAGCAGCTTCAGAAGGAACAGCCTCTCCCTGCAGTGCTCTCTATGTCCAAGCCAGAAACAGGCCTGATTTGGCCCTAAATACATATATAACAAAGATGCAGCTGTGAATTTCCTCTCTTCTCATTTTAAAATATATGAGCTGGTTTGCACAAGCTCAGTATGAAGCAGCTTTTCCCATCCATGGAGCTGTTCTCCAAACACCACCCCACTGAACTACTGGGAAGCAGCCACACTGCTAAACATCTGCACAAAGGTTTTGTGCCAGATGTTACCAGAAGATGACACAGTGCTGGGTCTGGAGATGGATTCCTGGAAGTGCCATCCCTTCAAGCCTGCCCAGAATCAGCCCTGAGAAAATAAGTTCTCCAAGAAACATGGGAACAGAGCACAAGGGCTGCAATCAGACCCTGCCCATTCCCATGGGAGATTTTTCTTGTCTCACAAGCAGAGCATGAGGGTGCATGAGAGAGCACAAGGGCTGACAGAGCTATTGTGGCAGGAATGTCAGAGGAAGAATCCCCAGGCAGCCCTACAACTCTGATTAGGTCTCCCACAGGGATCTTCCTCACCATGGTAGCAGACTCTGTGTCCAGTCCACTGATCTCACTGGTGCTCCCCAGCTCTCCATGATCTCGGTGACTCCGGTGGCACTGTCAGTGCGCAAGCCTTGACCTAAGCAGCAGCACGGATTGTGCTTTCCAGGCACCCATGCCTGGACTGTCTCCACCCAGTCTCAGAATGGCCAGCATCACCACCCTGAGTGCTCAGACCTCTCTTCTGGGCTGTGCAAGTGGGTGAAACCCTGCAGTAGATGCGCACAGAAACCCTGCTCCATCCCCTCTACGGGCAAAACCAGTTGACCACCAGTATGGCCTCACCACTGAGGGTGGACCTGAGTCCACCAGGCTGCCTGGGGAGCTCCACACCCTGGTCCTGCTGGGGAGCCCCTGGTCTGAGCCTGCCCTGGTCTGAGTCTACCCACCCTCCTCATGACAGGGGACAGTCCCCAGGCACTTCACCCTGAGTCACCTCTAATGGTGGCAATTTCCATCAAGTTAGGTAAAAGAGAACCTGTGCTGCACTGCAGAGGATGCCACAAGGATTCTGTGGTTTCTCACTGCTCCTCAGAGAGCTGTGTGGAGGTGGGATGGCTGTGAGTGAGCACCCATGGGGTGGGGCAAGACCCTGGGCACGGCTCTCACAAACACTTGCACACCAGAGACGCAGACACAACGTACACGCTCCCTTTCCTTGTTGCCTCTTAATTTAAAAAGTCATTCAGAGTGAAAATATGTTTCCTCTTTGTGAATGGACAAATCTAACACAGATGCTGCATTAACTGGAAACATCTTTTGTTCCAGTGTGTTCATATATTCATTCTGTTCAAGGACAGAAGGTGCCATTTATGATCAGTTCTTCAAAGGTGCTGATCTTTACAGCTTGGTGAGCTGGTACTAAGAGCTGGAACAAATCATCTCCTGGTCCTCTCTTACCAACACTGCAAAAAGCCCAGGCTTTAGGGCTGTCAGCATCAGCAGTGAGGCACCAGTTAGAACTTGCTGATGTGGAGTGAAACTTCCTCTGTGTTGGCCTCTAACGAAGTCCGTAGTACTCTGTGCCTCCTGTGACTCCTTTGGGCTTGCTGCTCACAATGTGGGAGCACTGAGGCAACTGAGGATGGAGCAAGAGTAGGAGAAACTTTCCCAGATGTTTCTGCATAGATGTGTATTTTCCTTTTACATCTGAATTAATCTTTTGGAAGGCGTGTGAGTCTCAGCTGGAAGACTTGAAGTGCTGAAGACTGCAGAAGTCCCTAGATAAGCCACCCTAATAAACAATTTAACCTGCAGAACTATTCAAGCCTCCTTTCGAAGTCAGATTTCCTAGTAGGACAGTTCACTCATGGCCTTACTGCAATAGGTGTCTTTCCTCTTAGATTCTCCACTTGCATACGTGCACCCTTGCTCATTACCTCCTGATGCCTAATCCTTTCTGGAAACCTCCTGATCTTTTGGTGTGCGTGAGCTCCACATGCTACTGAGTCCTACAGGTTAAGAACACACAGAGCAAACATGATGTTCTGCTGGCCAAATGATGTTTTCTTTTTCATGATTTCAGGGCCACCAGTTTATCTAGTACAGATCACAGTTTCAAAAACAAGTTTCCTATGTTCAGTTGTCATTCACATGCCATCCATCAGACTTGATCATGAATTAAGAAATATGGCCTGGATTAAACTGTTCCCTTCACTCTTAGCTATAAAAGAAGAGGTGCTAAGTGCAACCTGACTGCCATGGCCTCGAGAACATGCAGATCATGAAAGTGAAATAGAAATACCCACAAATGTAAATGAGCTGAAACACAAATTCAAACTCTGCATGGAGACATCACTGCTCTTTCCCCCATGCAGTAGGGAAAGGGAAGCTTATAATCATGGATACACTTTTTTAGTTTAATCACAGGCATGGTTACAAGGGAAGGACAACAGAGCAGAGCCCAGACAGCGAGTGCCAGGGCTGGTCTGACAGTGGAGTGAGCGTACTCAGTCTCCTGGGGGCTTAGTCCTGCTGGGTGCTGAGCAATGGTCCTCATCAGTGGGGAACTCAGCTCCCCCAAACATGGACCCACTGAGGACAAGGGTACCTCAGCACTACTCTGGTTTGCAGTACCCAGGTGCACTGAACAGCAGGATGGGGTCACTTGTGGAAGCATCCCAGGACCTGGTTCACAGCACATGGAGATAGGACGAGAAGGATGGTGCCTAAATGGCTACCTATGCAGTTTGGTTTCTGAAAGAGGAAACAAAGCAGTAGCTTTGAGTCAGGGGGATACTGAAATTGCTCTTAGAAACACCTCAAAAGGTATCAGGAAAAGAAAAGGGAACAACTCACAGACTGCCTCCCTGTGAGAGGGGCAAAGGTGATTGCACAGAGTCGAGTAGAGGTTTGGTTTCTTTTAAAGACCCAGCAGCCAGGCAGGGACACCATGTGTCTGGTGAAGGAATGAGTGAGAGGAGACCACTCCAATCTCCTGGCCACCATTCTCACTCTGCATGTGATGATTGTGAACCCTGCCTGGGCCCTGCACATCCTGCACAGGGTTTCTGTGCTGGAAGAGGAATCTGGGACTTGAGATGTGAGGAAAGGAGACTCAAGGTGACTCTCAGGCTACCAGGCAGGTGACTGCAAGAGGAAAAAGTCAACCTGCCTATGAGATGCCTGCTCTCAGGATGGGCCATTTCTATCTGAACACACCCCAGTGTGTTAGAAACCGGGATAACACAGCTCCATGGTGTAACCTGCCTCTTGACAAGCCAGTTCCTTTCCTCTGCAGACTACGGCTAGCAAGGGCCAGGAGCCAAAAGCAATGCTGATCAGGAGGTGTCAGGAAATGTTTGCCATGACATTATCCTTAAAATAACCCCTGTAGATATTTTGTTCAGCAAAGAAAGGTACTGCTCAACTTCTTGGTGCACAGAGCAGCACAGATCCCCAAGGAAGAATGATGGGTCACCCTTATTAAAATGATAATTAAAATCCAGCAGGCCAGCAGTGAATGGAGGGGGACAGCACCTTGATGGGTCCAAGGCAGTCTTTGTCTTCTGCCACCACAGCTTTGGTCTCTCAGCCAGATTGTGAGGTTTGAAACAGGAGGGAAAGTGGGTTCCCCACTGCCTGTCTTAAAGAAAAAAATCGAGCCTAGGAAACAAATGAACCTCTCAGTGCCTTAAGAGACAAGTGATGTGTGCGGTGCTTGTGCACGTGAGATGCAGCTCAGAGCTCTGTTATGGAAATTTTCCTCGGTGACAAATATGTTATGAATGACTTGTCTTGAAAACATGCCAAGATGTAGGTGCTGCTATCACAGCATTCGATGACTTTCACTTACTGTGAACGTTGTTGCGATAAATCATGGAAAACCTGCCTTCTGCTATCTTTAGTCACTGCAATATTTCACTCTCACAAGTCAATCACAGCCCTAAAAATACAGTTTATATCATTGGATTCCTGGAATTCTTTTGGTTCTTACATTCTGATTTAAGTGGCATTAGAGCTGGGCTGTGCAGTTCGAGGCTGCAGGCTGACATTTCATTGCGGATTAGGTATCACCTGGGTTCAATACTACGTTTGCAATATTTATTTGATTTGGATCCTAAGGTAATTTGGAAAATCTTCCTGTAGATACACCTCTCACCTGGCCATGTGAAACAAGGGCTCGATTTTGTTTGGGACTAGACAGTAATTTAATAACAATTCCAATATAGATTTAAACTAAAACACATGCTCATCAAAAGAACTGAGTAGAGACTATGTGGGGTTTTCTCCCCAAAACCTGTGGGCATCTTACCTCTTCTAGCCTGAGTACTGGGATGCTGTGATGACTTCTAGGTCAGACAGCACTCTGCTTGTTTTTTTCTGTTTGTTTTATTTTGTTTTGTTTCACTTCTATGTCTTTCAGAGTAGTTATTGATTCAGAAGCACCCAGAACAAGAAATACTTGTTAACCTCCCACCAGCCTTTCTGGATTTGATTACCAGCTCACCAATAGCTGATAGCTTGAGCAGAATTTAATGCTTTCTAATTTTGCTTGATAGGGTCTACAAAGCACGTTACTGGTTTTTTGTTTTTTTTTTTTTAATCCCAACTGGCAGCTCAACAAAGCCCAGCAATAAAAAGCTCCATTTGTGTAATAAACTGTTGTACAATCTAGTACTTATGAACACGGGCCCTGAAAATGTACAACCTTTCTGCACATTACATTAAACACAAACCAGATGGGCACTTGAAAATCCTCCCCTTTGTTGCAGAGGGATAAAGGAGCCAGTGGTCAGAAGGTCTATTTCCCTACACAAATAAACAGAAGAGTTTAACTACATTGTTTTCCAAAATCAGCAATGGGAAACCTTTGTGGAAACCTGACTAGAAGTCAGCAAACGTGCTGCTGAACTGGAGTAGGCAGAAGGGGAGCTCTGTGGCAGTGGGTAAATGGCTGTGGCCACATGCCTGGGGAGTAGATCCATCATCTGCAGCCTGAGCTCTGACACCCAAACTTGGAGACATGAGACATCCACATGGAGACAGATGGGTAAAATGAATTTCTACTCCAGTGTCTTAGTTGGAGCTGGTCATCTAAGTTCTGATATTAACTGGAGAGAAACGGGAGCCTTCAGAGGGGACTGAGCCCATCCTGAGCAGTTTCTGAGGCAGGGAAACCTCAACAGATCAGACAGGATGTCTCACTGTAAGGTACATCTCCCCATCAGAGTCCTAGGACAGGAAAGAAGAGAGAGTAGCTCTGAGCCAGGGACTTTGCTGTCTCTGGACTGTACCAGAGGATGCCTAACTCCTCAATCACTGAGCAGACCTACTGAGACAGTTTTGGAGGAGCTGTTTGGTAGGAAGTCTCTCCTGCATGTCCTCTGAGCCCACTTCTTGTGCTTGTGTTACCATGAAATGTTTTCGAAGCTTCACCTGGCCAAACTGGCACTGTGAATGGTGTCTGACCCACAGAGTGACCCACAGAGCCTGCATCCTCACTGTCAGGAAGGTGGGCAGAGAAATTATTGTCTTCAGACACACAGGGAATGAGCAGGGTAAAGGCAATCTTGATGAAAAACAGAGAAGACAAGGAAAATGTTGTACAGCTGTCCCTATGGCACAGCTGCCACTGAAGTACAAGTGTGCAGCATGGCAGGGAGGTGAGATGGGATGGTGTGGGATTGGGTGAGATGGAAGATGTTACCAGCTGAAGAAAATGATCCTGGGAGCACTGAGGCTTCCAAGTGTAACCACTGGCGCTTATGTCAATGTCTAAGAGGGTTTCAGATGGACCTGTGAGAGAAAAGTAGTTTATGGATCCTAAGGACACTTAAGATGTTGGCAGGAACTGCTGTCCAGCCAGCAGGCAGCTCAGTTTATTAGTCAGACATAAGATGTTTATTTTCCTTGCCCCAGCAATTAAACCCTATGTGGAGGGGTCACCCTGTCAGCCCCTCTCTGACCCAAACCTGAGGGTCAGGGAGCACTTAGCCTGTGAAGGATGCACCCATTAAGCATCTCTAGATGAAGGTGTGCTCACCTTTGGTGCCCACACAAGGGGACTCTGGTGCACACTGTGCAGTGCAGCCACTCTTCCTCATTGTTCCAAGGATGAAGGTTCCAACACCTTAGGGCGGGGTGGCTGCTGGGGACCTGTGTCCTGGAGGGCCCTGTGTGTATCCCCTGCATCATGAATTGTCTCATTGCTTTTTGTACCTGCCTTTGTGCACAACCAAACCAACTCTGTGAGGAAAAGAGGTATGGGCAGAACACTGGTGGGTGTCCTCACTCTGAGAGATACCACACATGGACCTCGAGGCTCAGTGGTCTCACTGCATGGACAAGTGAAATGCACCGGGTAGAGGATTGGCTGAGATGGTGAAGTCACCATGTTTGGGCTCAAAGTCCCTCTCTCTGGCAATACAGAAGAGCAAGAACCCATGGATCCATTGCCCAGCCAAGGTATATACACAGTGGGCAGAGTGCTGGGTCTGGGCACATCTCATCTCTAAACAAAGTTTCACCAGGCGCTTTGGGAAGACCCATAGCCACGTTTAGGCTCTGCCAGGTCAACAGTTCACAGCTCTGCCCAGTTCAGACCAGTGTGGACCAGTACTTGGGAAGAAAAGATGTCATTGAGCATAGAAACCCCACATGGATTTTGGGATTGGGCAGAGGGATGGTGAGAGGGCATCCTGGCAGTGCCACCCTGGACAGGACAGGGAAGGGACTGGGGCACAGCTGGGAAGGCAGATGTCAGGATTCCTGTTTGTTGTGGAGTCCACTGTCTCCATTTTCCTGGACCTATGCATCCAGTTCTGGGTTTCTGCAGGTCCTGCTGAACGAGCTCTCTGTTTGCTCAAAGGTGATTTATTTTTACAAATTTAAATGAAGTCCCCCCAGTCTTTTTAAAGTAATACTAGAGTTAAAAAGATTATTTTCCTATTTCAAAATATTCTAGGGAGCCTGTTTTCATTAAATCAAAGTTAAGTCAAATAAAGGCTGCAGTTTGAAAGTTCAGACTCAGGCAAGAGCTCTCCAAGAAGCTGTATCCTTGACAGATGAGTGTCTGACCAATACCCACCAAACCACCAGACATCACCAGACCACAGCTGGGAAGAGTGTGGGGCAGATCCTTCCTGGCCAAAGAGTGCTCACCCTGTACCCTCAGGAGAAGGGGTGCATCAGAGCAGGAGGAGAAGGGGGGTTTTCACACACCTTGTACTTGCTACTCCTTATTTACCCTGTCAGATTCCTAAAGACATGGATGGAGCTTTCATCCCTTTCACCCAACTCATTCCTTGACATTGGCTTCTTCAGTGCCATAATATCAGGTGGTCCCTGCTCCCTCCTGCTGCTCTCCTCCAGGTATCTGTGGGGTGAAGGATGAGGGTGGGAGTGGTGAACACACCCTTATAAATACCATTCCTGAGTGTGGGATATCAGGAGGCACTGAAATCTTTCTTTTTCCCCATGGCATTCCCAACTACTGACCCTCCACCTTGTGGTGGGTGGATGGGGTAGGGTCATTGAATCATAGAATGCCAGGCTGGAAGGGACCTCAAGGATCATCTGGTCCAATCTTTCTAGGTAGAAGCACAATTTAGATTGTGCTCAGCACCTTGTCAAGCTGACTCTTAAAAATGTCCAGGGTTCAGGAACCCACCACTTCTCTGGGGAGGTTATTCCAATGTATGACTGTTCTCAAGCTGAAAATTTTCTTCTGGTGTCCAGTCAGAATCTTCCCAGGAGTAACTTGCACCCATTACCCCTTGTCTGCTCCATGTCACTCCTTGAAAAAAGAAAAGGGAGGCTCCATCTTCTTGGTAGCCACCTTTTAGTACTGGAAGATGATGATAAGGTCTCCCCTAAGACTGCTTTTAAGCTGGGTAGAAGGTGCCGTCTGTGACAACCCAACAAATGGCACTGAGTGGGACAGGGAGGCTCTGCCCTTGGTTGGGACAAGTCTGCCACAGGGCTCTGCAGAAACAGGGGGGGTGACAGCTGTGAGGGCAGTCTGGGGGGTGGGGAGATGCCCCCCTCCCTTGCCAGGCTGCTCCACCAGCTCTGCGGGAGCTGTCACACTACAGAACAGGACATCAAAGGCAGTCCCGGGTGCCACAAGACATGTGTGACACTTGGTGGGCCCACCAGCAGCTGAGATGATGTGAGATGAAGGGAGACGGCTGTTCCCAAAGGGGGACAGCAGGAAGAGCCCAGCCCTGAGCTGTCTGAAGGTGTGAAAGAAAGAGAAAAGCAGCAAAAGGAGGAGAGCAAAGGGCTGGAGGGATGCCCAGGCTGTGGGGGGGCTTCTCTCACTGAGAGACTCTGCAAAAAAGGGCAAGTAGCTTTAAATTGGATGAAGGTAGATTTAGATTGGACATCAGTAAGAAATTCTTCACCCCTGGCCCAGGTTGCCCAGAGAAGCTGTGGCTGCCCCATCCCTGGCAGTGTTCCAGACCAGGTTGGATGGGTCTTGGAGCAACCTGAGCTGGTGGGAGGTGTCCCTGACCATTGGCAGGGGGGATGGGAATGGATTATCTTTAAAGTCCCTTCCAACTCAAATCAGTCTGGAATTCAAGCTGCCAACAGCCCCCAGCCCCTGGCAGCAGGTGAGGAGGTTTGTGGAGCTGCAGGGCCTCATGCAGGCGATACCAGCATGGCTTCAGTCATGGCAGGGGACAGCTTCAGCCCATGGGCACCAGGAGATGCTTTTTCTTTGCCTTTCTATAATAAAAGCCATGCTAGAAAATGGATGCAAAAAATAAGGCTGGAAAAGCTACAGAGAAAATGTGATTATTTTTTTCTGTCACCAAGCATTCTGCCCCTTCCCAAGCCCAGGTCACCTCTCCCATCATTATTGCATTATCTTGGGTATAAGTTTATATCTGGGACTGTAGGAAAAAAGTGCCCTCATTGGTAGGACAGACTCTGGACCTGCTTCTCTGCTGTGTTGCTCCAGGCTGACACCAGTACATTGCCCTGATGACATCATTTGGATTATTTCTGATTTATAGTGGTTGAGAAAAATTGGGTCCTGTACAATAACGCAAACAATCAAAGACGCAAAGCAAAAGTCCTGCCTTCAAACTGCACTTTCACATTGCATGATGTTGTGAGGATTTCATATTGAAAGCCTGAGAGTGCACAAAAGGAATTTTCTTCATTTCATATATTATAAAGTTGCCTGAAAGAAATGGCAAGCAGCTCCTAGCCAGACACCCTTTGTGCTGGCTGACTGAGGGGGTTTTGTCCATCACAATCAACAGATCTCCACTCGGGTCTTGACCCAAGGAAACACAAATAACCCTTGCAGAGGTCCAGGCCAAATCCTGCTCTCTGTTACATTGATCTGAAGCAATTTTGCTGAAGACAAGGTTATCTTAAGCATCCAGTGCTCTGTGAGAGCCAAACAGGTCTGTCAGTGCCTTTGCAAGAAAAATTCTCATTCCGTTTCTTTTCCACTGATCGACGTCACATCACTCTAATTCCCCAGTAATTCCCATCACTACAACCAGAACACCAGTCCCTTCCTAAGACTTTGAAATGCCACATTTCAGCCAAAATTATAGCAAACACTTGAATTACAAAGAACATGGTAACTGCCACAAATCTGACGACAGCATTTAAGGCTGACCCAGAAATACTGAGCTGAGGACCTGCTTCCATTAAATCTTTAATTCTTGCCATCTGAAACACCCTTACAGACACCATGCATAAAAATAATGACAACCCACAAACCAATCATGTGTGAGAGATGCTAAGCCAGCACTTATCCAGTCCCACTTTCCCAATGTACACCATTGGACAAGGAACTCACCGTTCTTCCTCTCTGCAAAGGGTGGTGGCTGGAGCTTGGTGCCATCTCTCACTTCACTGGCCGCCTTTTCTTTGGGTGCTTTTTCTTCTTCATTTCCACTTGATGAACTTTTGTGGTCTGAGCAATCCTCTTTGATCACACCATTCATCACCGTGCCTGAAGGGACTGGGCCAGAGTCTGGCTGCTCCACTTTGGATGATCAGGTCAAGAAGCAGACACCAAAGTGACTTCTGGAAGAGAAGAGGAGCAAGTAAGGATGAAGTCTTCAGCCAACCCTTGGAACAGGGAACAAAGTTTGGCATTTGTGAAACAATCAAATCACAGATGATTAATTATTCCATCTGTTCTTCTGCATTAGAAGCATTTCAGGGGAAGACTTCAGGATTCCCTATTGCCACCTTGGCTTTGTTCACCTTGTCTGATGGGTCTGTATCCTTGGCTGCTTTGCTGAAATAATGTCCAACCTCCCTCCAACCCTGATGGAGTAGCAGTATTAAACACCAGCCAGGCAGGCTGGCAGCAAAGTCTTGTGGCTTTTTTTTTTTTTTTTTTTTTAAATTGGTTGGAAACAGAAGTGCTGAGGTACTAACAGGCTGACTCCTGTTCTTACCTCTGCTGTCAGAGTGGTTCCAAAGAATGTTTATCAGTATGGTGATAGGCGCCTTATATATATAAATATAAATATATATATGTAATTACCACAAGGTATTTTCAGAAAACCAGGGGTGCTATGAAAAAAAATAGCCATGAGGCACCCATACAAGAGATCCCCTAAACTGTTAGAAATACAGAACAGGTATAAGAGTAGGAATGTTCTTCCCTTATGGAAGGCTCCTGTTTGCTGAGAACACTGAGTGACAGAAATAATCCCCCACAACACAATTACAGCAAAAACTGAATAGCAAATACAAGGTAGTTTTTACATGAGGAAGCATAGAAACACCCTGCAAAGTAAAATGTACATGGAAAAACTATCCTTTGATATCAAAGTTGTGGTTAGCACACTTGGTAGAATAAAGCCTTTATGAAGAATTCAACCAAATAGGTGAAATTTTTTGAGTTGTTGAAAGATGAGAGGACTTGTTTGTTTATCACATTGTTCTACTCTGAGGTTTGTGGTCAAAATATATCAGGAAGACTCTCAGGGAATTTTACAAATGCAGGTAGTGCATCTACAAAACACCTGGTCAAGGAGGTACCTCCCTTGATGACACTCATGTCTCATCAGAAGCAGGGAGGGGAAGACTCAGCTCCCACCAAATGTTTTTGTGGAATGGAGACACATGACCCAGGAGGAGCTGATGATACTAAGCACAGCAAAAGAAAGCTGCAAGAACCGTTTCAACAAAGTGTTGGCCAAAAAAAATTTCCAGATGCTAAGTGAAAGTGAATGCCTGTAAGAATCAGCACCAGCTCCTAATGAGTCCCATCAGGAAAGAGCTGAGGAGAGCTAAAAAAGGTCATTTGTAGAGAACAAGAATAGAAAAGTGCAAGATTGATTCAGTGATAAAATCTGATTTAATACAAAAAAGTTACCAATTTACTGTATAAGGAAGTAAGGATAGTGGATTGTATACGATACCATCTCCTCTGCACTACATGTGCCAGGACTGTCTCACACCCCTCTTCCTACCCTGCACCAGCAGGGATTTTGGCATCTGCTGTCTCCTCCTGGTCCATCCCACCTAACCATTCCCCCATGGCCCTGTCCCACTGGCAATAGGTCAGACCCTGCATCCATCCATCTGACCTGCTCTCTTCTGGGTCTCATTGCCTGGAGAGTTCCCATGTCGAGTGCCCATGGGGTGGGTGCACTGTCCAGAGAGGAGGTTCCTATATCACTGCAGGTGAGACATCAAACTGTCCTCGTGTACACCACTTGGGGCAGGCAGTGTCCATTTCCAACCCTGCTGTTTGGACTCAAACAAACCACCAGACCCCTTCTGTAGCCTGCTTGCCACCATGGCCTTTTCCCCAACCCCTGTGCTCAGTTATTCCTACCCACATCTGACATGCTGCCACCACACATGGAAACAGCCCTGCAGGCATCCAGACAGCCCAGGGCTGTGCTCTGTGCCACATCTATGAACTAGCAAGCTCTCTTTCCACCTGCCTGAGCATTTTGCACTCCCTTGAGTGACTTGTTGCCTTCTTTCTAGGAGTGTGACTGCTCTGCACCACAGCTTCACCACTGCCCCGGGTGACCCATGTGCTGCACAACCTTCCACAGGAGGCCACAGAGTTGCAGACCTGCTTTGGCACAAGCAGCATCATCTTCTAAGCTTTCTATTTAATTCATGACTAACATGGAGCATGCAATGAGTGTTTACATTGCAATTTTAAAATGTACATATTTTAACTTTTAGAAGTTGCTGATATGATGCATCTTTCCAGTGAAAACAGTGGGTGATGACAGGACAATCCAGCAAACTGCATCTGCTTACAAAAATGAGACTTGGTTCAACTGAACACTAAATCTTTGATAAATTAGTCAGGGCTTTGGTGACGTACATGTTGAACCAATATGACAGTTTTATATGGATTATGATTATTAATGTTTTTGAAAAATAGGGAGCGTGAGCCAGACATTCAGTGCCGAAACTACAAGACCACCAGCAGAGGCAAGAGTCTTTCAGGAAGGCTTCTTACAGGCACTGTGTACAATCTTTTTGCATTCAACATATGCAACATTTTAATTTGCAGTGAGTGTACTGGGGTCCTCAGTGTCTGAGCCAGGAGGCCATGTTACAGCCCCGGAGACACATGCTTTCACAACACACTCAAGTACCACTGGCTCAGTGGTGTTTTGTTTTTTCTTTTTTTCCTGAAGTCAAATTTGGCCTCAAAACATCCCCCGTTGTTCACTCGCTTCAGCCTGACCTGATTGGATTCACAAAGCTAAGAACACTTTGGAGCCTCAGAGCACATCTCCCATCAGCTGCTGCTGCCAGCACATCCCAGTGGAGACCATGGCCCATCTCTCTCTGCAAACAAATATTAAATTCAGAAAGCTGGATTACCATGGAAGCTCCTGGGAATTTCCTTGTAGCCACTGGAGATTGGCTGGAGCAGGACTTGGTTTCCAAGCTTCCCCAGTTTCTGGTTGGGAAGCAATGTATCACTGGTGAGGATCAAACCTGCTTTCTCTTAAACATACCCACCCACAGAAACCCACGTGGGGCTTGGTTGTGTCTCTTGGTTGTGGACTTTGGCCCACAGGTAAATCCAGGGTCTTCTGAGATCAGCCCCTGTCAATCTGTTCAGGGCAGGGGCACAGCCTACCCAGCCAGGTCATTTCCTGTGCTGACAAAGTGCAGATCCAAAGTGCTCAGACACCTCTCATCTGTGAATTTTGAGGCAAAGGTTCCCTGGCTGATGCAATGCCTGCACCTCACTGCCCCTTCCCAGTGCTCCTCAGGCCAAAGCTGAGGGCTCAGCTCTAGCGAAGAGAAGAGGGATAAAGCACAAGAGGCACAGGGCCCCATTGTCCCTGACACCTGGAGCTGGGTGCTGAGGGACCCTGAGCCCTGTGTCCCTGGGACACGGACCAGGCTGGATGGATTCTTCTCCTAACTGTCCCTGGCACAGTGAGAGGTACCTGAACACTTCTGGATATGGCCAGGTCATGTCACCATCTGACATATTTCCTTCCTTTGGGCCACAGTGTTCCTTGGGGACTGTCACCTCTTGTATCCCTAATGCCTGCTGCTGCTGTGCTTAGGGCCGTGACACAGTCAGTGTGCACTTGGTCCTGCCCTGCAGATGGACTATGCTGGGGTAACACCCATGGGTGCTGCCTTCCCCCCACTCCTCTGTCAAGCAGTACACCTGGACAGGTGGCCCTTACCCCTTCCCTCTGCCCCATCTCCTGTGCCCAGGTTCACACCAGAAATAGGATCTGCCACTCACTGGAGCACAACAAGACCACAAGACCCTTCTTGAGTCCTGCTCTGGGATCTAACACAGGGACAGCCACTTCCCCTGATCAGTGCAACTGCTGTCCTGCTTATGCACCTTGGCAACCCAAAAAGGAAGATGGAGAAAAAAAGGATATGGGGAGTCTCTTTGTCACCCGAAACATGTAGGGTTTGATCCTTTGTGTTCAAGCAGAGGTCTCCAGTCCTGGGTGAGATGCCCCTGCCCAGCTGGCAGGTAGGATGCAGAGACTGTGGCAGATGGACCTGAAGCATCTCTACAGGCTTGGGACACCCATGTCTGGGCACCTGGCTCCTGCCCAGGGTTAGGCACACCACCTTGAAATGCATTTTGCTTCTAACTTTTTATTTGTGTCTCAAAGAATGACACTTCCAAGAGGATGGCTCCAGCTTATGTTACTGTGATGCAACTGGGATTGTCTGCACAGTCATTCCCTGCCCAGCATGGACCCAGACCTTTATTTTCTACCTTCTCACTCCTTCCCCTGTGCCACTTCCTGCAGGCACCAAGATGAGAATCAGCACAGTTTGCACTTCCTCTGACACCAGATTCATCTAAATCTTTCCCAGCTTTCCTGTTTGCTCTGTTGGAGGTTGAAGTGGAAGGAGAAACCTTCAGTTCCAAAACATGTGCAGTGCCTCTTAAGCAATCTTGACCCACCATAAAACTCTAAATGCCCAAAGAGAAAAACCAGGAGGAGATGTTCAGAGATGCAGTGCAGCCTTATCAAATTCTTCACGTGTTTGTTGTGGTGTGTTTGTATTCCTGGGCTTCTGCTTGCAGGAATGTTGCTGATAAAACCATCTTCCTGAGCATGGACTTCGTGTGTTTTAGCTGATGTTTACAGTGCTCAGACAGTAAGAGTAGCTCTGGATTCCCCTGGACAAATGTCCTGGGGACAATTGGCACTGTCCTGTTGCTGGTTGAATCCTGCTCTGTAAAAGCTCCAGCAGGAATCCTGCCTGGTCCTCAGGGTCACGTCATGTTTGGCAAGGCAGAAAACATCTCTGCACACTTGGCCGTGCATCCAGAACAAGAAGAGCCCATTGCTGCTGTGAGACCATCCTGGGGCTGACAGGGAAAGCGCCAAGGCTATTATCTCACTGTTTTCCTTGCAGATGATGTCCTGGTTGGGTGATTCCCCTCCCTGAACTCCCTGATCCTCCTCAGGGACACAGAAAGCTCCATCCTGTGATGGTGCTGAGGGCAGCAGCATAGCATGGAGCCTACAGGCTATTTCCCACAGCTCTGAATACTCCTCCCATTCCCTGGAGAAGTGACCAGCTCATTGCTTCAACCTCCACGCAAGAGAGGAGCTCAGCAGGAGTTCTTGGCCAAGGTGGCCACAGGACTTCCCCAGGGAATGGAAAAGAAACCAAGGAAACCTTCCACAAGCCTGGATACCTTCCTCTACCCACGAGCTTCTCCATGCAGCTTCTTGTGCAAAGCCCCTGCTGGGGCCAGGGCCAAGACCCAGCCAGCAGAGCTGTGCAAACATGAAGCCATGAAATCTTCACTCAAGGAAAACTCCCCCCATGTCTGGATGTGTTATGATCTCCACACTCAGCAAGCTTTGCCAACTGGTTACACCCCAAGGGTTTTAGGATAGCATCTCCTTCCCAGCCTCTAAATCCCCAGCTCTGATATCTGCTCCAAGCTGCACTAAGGCCACGTGGCCTGAGACAGCAACGAAGAAGCAAGTGATGGAAATGGAAGCTCTCTTCCCCCAGGACAGCACCTGGGGAGAATGGTGAAAGACAGGGACTGTTCTCAGTAGGACATCTCAGCCCTGGCCTCAGCCCTGTCCCCTGGAGCTATTTGGAAAAGTGGAAGTTTCTTCTTCATTTTTTATGGAATGAAGCTTTAAGTGGTGAAAATCAGTAGCTAAAGCAGCAATGGGGAAATGGATTACTAACACAGATCTTCCCAAGATCCACCTTTCTGTCACTGCTCTAAGCAGGCGGAGAATATCTGGGACAAAACCAGATGGGCAAAGGCCATGCTTCTGAAATAATGGATCCTAAAGTTAATGTGGACTCACAGTGGATTCACTGTGGCAGATTCCTAGAGAACTAATTCCCTGCTTGTGCCTCCAAGTCCCCAGAATATCTGCTGGCATGCAAGGGCCTTTCCCAGGACAAGGACTCCCTCATGCTGCCCTGTGAGCACAGGCAGGCTGGTGTGTCCTCTGTAATGCCATTTATCATACTGTAGTAGCACCTAGAAAAATAATTCATTAGTCTGGAGAAGATACCATGTACAGCACTGCAGGTGTTGTCATGATGTGGTGGCAAAGGAGAACAAACACTGAAAATGTCAGGATTGAGAAAAACCTTAAAAATGAGGCTGCATGCCTGTGGTTTGGTGCAGTGGCACATGGTGACCAGCACAGAAAGTCAGGCTGGCAGGGCTGTGGGCTGGCACAGAGAGGTAGCTGGAGTCTAACACTTTGGTGGAAGGTGTTTCCCTGGAGACCAAGCACCTAATGGGCTTTGAGTGTCAGCAACACAATTCCATAGTACAGCAATGTGTCCTTGTGGCCAACAGTGTCCTGGGGTGCATCAGGAAAATTTGCTGTGTCCAGCAAATCTAGGGAGGTTCTCTTCCCCCTCTGCTCTGCCCTGGTGAGACTATATCTGGAATACTGGATCCAATTTTGGGCTACCCAGTTCAGGAGAGGTGGGGTTCTACTGGAGAGAGTCCAATAGAGAGCTATGAGAGTGATGAAGGGACTTGAACATCTCCTGTGAAAAAGGACTGGGGCAGAGCCCGGGGGCTGCTCAGCCTTGAGAAAAGAAGGCTGAGAGGGGACCTTCTGAATGTTCATCAGTATCTGAGGGGTGGGTGTCAAGAGGAAGGGGCCAATCTCTGTTCACTGGTGCCCAGTGACAGAACAAGGAATAATGGGTTGAAGCTGGAACATGGGAAGCTCCACCTCAACACGAGGAGAAACTTCTTGAGTGTGAGGCTGAGAGAGCCCTGGCCCAGGCTGCCCAGAGAGGTTGCGGAGTCTCCTCTGGAGACTTTCCAGAAACCCCTGGATGTGTTCCTGTGTGGGCTGTCCTGGATGATCCTGCTGTGGCAGAGGGACTGGATGATCTCCAGAGGTCCTTTCCAACCCCTGACATGTGATGCTGTGATCTCAAAGAGCTGTCAGCCCTCTTTGTCCTCCTACTTGCCAGGCTTCAGCACTGAGGCTGCTGCCATCACCCTCCCTGAGTGTGAGCCTGCAGCAGGGGCAGGATCTGGGGTGAGCCCACGGGGACACTTCTGAGTGATGAACTCTATGGAAAAGGCAATGGCAAAGCACTTCTCCTGCCCCAGGTCTGCCTGCTGCTACTGCAGGACCTTGTGATTTTTAGAGGAATCCTGGGGTCAGAATTAACCTTCCAAAAGGCACCAGCTTGAAACCTTCGCTGAACTCTCTCAGGGGAACTGGAAGCAGGCCTGTGCTATGCCAAATCCCATAGCTGACATCTGTGCAAAATCCAGAGTTGTGCCCACTGCCAGCTCCCTGATGGGACCCAGAGCACCAACAGTCTCCAGTAAACATCCAGGGCCTTGGGAACAGTGTGTCTCAGGCCAGTGACCTGGTGCAGCTCTCAGAGATCTCCCTGTGGTTGGCATCCATCTGACCAAATGCCATGGTTCAAATCCAGGGAAAAGAGCTCTTGCTTCTCTTGGCATTCACTGGGGTGAAGTGGGAATTTCTAGGGCATGGCCATGGTGCCTGTCTATGAGCTGAAGAGCAGGAGAGGTGATCTGCTCCCTAAAGCACCCATTTCATGCAATGGGCTGTAAAGAGACCTCGTGTGATGGTCATCTAAGACCTAACACCTAAGACCTGGTCTAACATTACCTGAGAAAGAAGTCACACTGTACCTCTTCCAGTGACTATTTTTGGGGTCTCCAACCCACAGACTCAGCTTTGCTTGGAGTCTTTCTATCCACAGCAGCTTGAAAAATAAATTCTTTGCTCCAAATGGTATTTCTCACAGCCCTGCTCACAGCCAGCCAGCCCCTCCCTCGTCACAGGCCACAGCAGAGGAGGCACCTGGTAATCACCAGTGTCACTGGGACTGACACTCCACATTGCTTCAAAGATTTGGAAATTTTGGAAAAAAATCTCTGTGCAAGCAGAGCATTTGGTTTGTGACTGATCCACCCCATACTTTGCTGTCTCATCCATCCAGAGCCCTCTGTGTTGGCAGTCAGGAGGGACAGTCCCTGCAGAGCCCACCAGTGAGATGGGGTGAGGGGGACACCCCTCTCTCTGCTCATGGTCTGCAGGTTTTGACACTTCCTCTTACAGCCCGTGTTCCTCTCCAGGGGCTCTGTGTTGGCACAGAGGCCGCCCCAGCTCCTGGCACTCTCCAGGGGAGATGTCCCCACAGGCAGTGAGCTGCTAGCAGGACCCATCCACAGGAGGGGTGTGAGAGATGGATGGTGGTGATAATGCTGGGACATCGTGCTGTGCTCCAGACACACAGAGGAAAAACTCCAGAGGAAAAGGGGGAAGGAACAGCCATCCCCAAAGAAAGAATGAAAGCTTTGAAAAAAACAAAAAAAGTAACAGTCTCCCTGGGTAGTGAGACCATAGGAGCCATAGGAATAAAATTTCACTTCTGGACACATTCTCATGTTGATGTGGTGGGAGTCTGAGCACTCCAGCTGACCCCCCTCCTCTTCTTTTACAGGTCTGGTCATGAAAACAACATTGAAGGTGTGGACAGGAACCCCAGGTCTGGTACTTTGGCCTTCCTTTAGACTTCATGTTACCTAATGCCACATGCCCCATGTTGCATTCTGTGATTCTGGGATGCCACAACCCCTGAGGACAATTCAGCACCTTTCCCTAATGCCCTGTGCTGATCCCTGGCTCCTGGGAGCAATCCATTTGCTACTAAAGCCACCTGCTCTCTTGTTCCCAACCTCTTCCCATGCTGAGAAAGAGATTTAGAGGGCCAAAGCTATAAACCTGCTCCCTTCAGCCCCCAGGCATGGAGTGCAGTGGACAGAGACAGTGGTTTGGGAGCACCAACCTACACAGTCACCCACACTTGGGCTGTGGGCCAGCCCTGGGCAGGGCACAGGAGCTCCAAACCCTCTCTACACAAACTGCTGCACCACTGCACCCTTTGGAGCAGGTTTGAGTTTTGGCAGCAGTGGTTGTGGTTTCTGTGGCTGGTTTGAGGTTAGAAGTACTGAAGGTTTGCTGTTTACATCCTACCTGGCATTTGCCACAAGTTTTATGTCTGCTCACGTGTCCAGGGATATTTCCTGACAAAACAGTCCATGAAAAATACTACAGAACTTTACAGGATAACACATCTGAATAGTTCAGAGTCAGATAAACCACCTCCTGGTGAATCTGGGCCATGCTTGTTTTTAAAATAATCTTCAAATAAACTGAAAAATCTTAAAACAAGAGGCAATGTCCTAAGTCCTCCAAAAAGTCTCAAAAAGCCACAATCAACCTCGAATTTATTATTGCTGCTTGTTCTGTTTGCAAAAGTGCTTTTAGACTAACCCTGTGACTTGTCCAGGTTTGACTCCAGAGTCCTGGGGCTGGTGGTGCTTGGACCACACTGGTTCCTGCCCAGAGCATGGCTCTGGATACCTGGGGACAGCTGCACTCCCCACAGCCATCGTGGGCTAGTGACAGTCAGGATGAGGCTTTTGATAGAAGTAGCACTTATTTCTGCTTATTTCTACTTATTTGCTTTGATTTTGTTTTGTTTATAAATGTTTATCCATTAGCTGTTCCTGCTAGTGGCAACACAACCTGGACTGTTTACAAAGGACAAGCCCTGTGCTTACTTCAAAGGAAACAGAATTTGGTTTCAATCCAGCCACAACCAAAACTTGCATGCTTCAACTTTAACAGTGAAATGGGAATCCCTGGTCTCTGCAAGTGCTCGACACCAGCAGCATCACTGCTTGCATTAGCACTGTACCAAGTGATGGCTCTGATGCTACCAGATGAGAGGTTTCTCATGGCAATGAAGCGTGCAGGGTTCCTGAGGCCAGGCTCTACAGCAGGCTTACCCATCCTACTCTAAGATTCACAAAATTATTATGGTTGGAAAAGTCCTCTAAGATATCATTGTCCAACTGCCAAATTATTTCTGATCTCATGGGCAAAAATGTCCAGAAAATCCAGGCTGAGTTTTCTCACAGACTTGCCTTGGATTTAGGAAATACTGACCTGGAGGGCTACTCTGGACTCAGGAACCTGCAGTCTTCCACCAGAAATGTGGTTGTATCTCTCATGGGGTTGACTTGCTTATGAGGGGCACTGCAGCACCAAACTGAGACACAAGCTGAGGTCCCTCAACCCACATATTTCCACAACTCCATGCTGGGCAGAGCAGTTTCTGTCTCAGCCCCATCTCTGCTTGTCCTCCCCACATGGTGCTACACACCATGGAACTCTTTGCACCTGCTTTGTGTGATCTGTCCACATCCCATGCCCCCTCCCCAGCACATCTTTAAAGGCCAGTGGAGCCCAGCTGCCAGTTCATGTTTTTCCCATGTGTGGATCATGGCACTGTGGCCATCAGGCAGGTCTGGATGTCATCAATCCCCCCCCAAAAGGCTCTCCAGGTGACACTGGTGTCCCCAGAAGCAGCTGCCTCCCCACATTTCTGCCAGCAAGCTTTGGCCTCTCTTGCAGAGGGTCATTTGAATGTCTTTGGTTATTGCTGCATCATCCAACCCTGCGGCTTGTGTCTGATCTTAGTCTCTCTTATTTTGCTACAATTCAGCAATGTAATAAAATCTTTCTGAAAGAAAGAAAACATGGCAGAGATCCGAAATGGAAAATGAGAGCAAACTGGACCCATGCCTCTTCATGAGATGCCAGAAGGAGGGGAACAACCAAACCCCCCAATAACAAACACTATTAATAAAACGGGGAGGGTGGTTCTGAGCCGGGTGCAGCTGGAGGCAGAGCCAGCTCCCTGCCCACCACGGGGGCCTCACCAGCTTGGGTTGGCACAGGCAGCATTCAATGGGTGGGAAAGGCCACAGACTGACCTAGTAGGGCTTTGGGAAAGGTCCCAGACTGCTGGCAGAGGACTCATGCCCAGGGGGTGTGTTCCTGCTTGCAGCAGGGACTGACCTGAGTCAGAGCATGGAGCAGACCCGCCCAGCACAACCTTTATAAGCACCCAGCTGCACCTTTATCCCTGTGGCTGTGGATCCCAATACTGGAAAAGAATATGGCTGAGGACAGGAGTCATGCCCAGCTTGGTGACCCGGAGCCTCTCAGCCTTGGGCTATCTCAGAAAGCAAGGAGCCGGGAAAGGCAGGGCAGCTGCTGATTTCTATAGACCTGGAAACCCCCTGCTCAAAGTCTAGAAAAAATATTGGGCATGTTAATCCAGAACTCAGTCTCTCCTGCTCTTAACTGTGGGCATGGGAATAGCTGTGTTTATGCTGCACAGAGCGCAGCTGTGACCTGATCTCTCCCACTGCAGATCCTGGCTTTGGTGTGTGTCCTGTGTAAGCCACCATCACTGCATAAATTAACAGACCTGCCCGTAGCAGACGAACCTTTCTTAGGGCACGGCGCTTCGAAGTCAAACAGGAGTTCTTGCCAAGGTGCACAGTGCTCCCATCTTGCTGCCTTTAGCCTTGGCTGGTCTTGTTCGGTGCTTCTGGTCCCGACTCAGCAAACCTCCTCCTCTGGCTGCTCGAGAGTGAGCTGAGCATGCATTCAGAAGCTCACCTTTTATTGGCCCCCCAATCCTGCTCATGCGCAGCTGGGCTCAGCCCTAATTGGGCACAGGTGGGCTTGACACAAGCTCACACCTCCCACCTTGTAATTAGCAACACCTGATTGCCTCATTTCACTACACCTGCCCAGTAAGAGCTTTTGATAACAACCCCCCCACCCAGAGAACTCAGTGCATGGGCTGTCCTCTTGTGACCACTGATGACCCCAAGATACACTTCAATATACAGAAGAGTCAATAGAGAGTGCCCACAGCTTCATGGCAGGGCCAAAGGGAACAAGACAGACAGCAAAGGAGGTCCTGTGTGCAGGGATAAAGTACTGAGCAGCCTTCAGACTTGCCCCACAGCACCATGCTCCAGAGGTATCGCATTCTCCACCACACCAAAGAGAAGTCTCGAAGCACAGGCTTTGGCATCACCACTGGATGGAACAGTAAGGGTTAGAAGGTGTATGAGGAGTCACACCTGCATGCCTCAAGTCTGCTAAAGCTATTTGCAAGAACCTGGATGGAGGTGACTTGAACAATCTTGGATTTCCAGAACATTTCTAATGACTTTCCTCCCCAAAAGCTGCTAAAGAAACATCTGTTATAGAATATGTACAGAAATAATGAGCAAAGGGTAGGTTTGTTTTAATGAATGCAAAAGCCAGGAAATTGTGCTAGGGCTTGTGCTGGCCAACACAGTGATCTAGAGAAAGAATCATAGAATCACTGAATCAAGAGACAGAAATTTTCCCTCTGATGCCCATTTACTCAGTGATCTGAAAAAGAAACCTGATACAGAGAGCTACAGAAAGATATCCTGATATTGAGTGGCTGAGTGATAAAAAGGCAAATGCAAAGTAATGTCTGTGGGGAAAAGCAACCTCCAGAGGAGAGTAACAAAGATGACCAAAAGAGAGGTGGCATTGGCAGGGACTCTTAGCTTGGAAGGAGAAGACAGAGGCACTCCCAGTCAGGAGTGGTCCAAACAGCACTGATAGGAACCAGTTGCTCACTGCAGGAACCAGGGAGAATCAACGAAGTACCGGGATTAGAAAGGACAAAAGGAGGGATTCTCTCATCCACTTTAAACTGTGGAACTCTTTGTCCTAGGATGCTGCATGTGACAAAGCAGCATATGGGTTCAAAAGGCACTCACAGCCCTTCAGGAAAGAGAAATCGACAAGAGAAGTGTCAGAGACACCGGACTTGGCTCAAGGAGCCTCTGAGGCACAGATGGTGAGAAAACACACAGAGAGAAGAGGTCCTGAGTATTCAGTGTTCTTCTCCAGCCATGTCCCCATGGCTGGAAACCAAATGCTAAACTACAGTGACAGTCTTCTGACCCAAAATAAAGCCTTCTAATACTTTGTCTTCTACAGGTGAACCCTCTGCAGTGACAGCCTATTGGATCTGGTTTGTGACAGGGTGGAGTGTGGGCAGGGAGGAGAAACTTTTATGGCTCAGGGAAGGGTGGGGATTTGTAACAAGGGCTCTGGAGCCCTGGCTGAGACACCCAGCACAAGGAATGCTCCAAGGCTGTGAGGAGCTCTATGGCCCCACTGCATCCCCCTCTGCCAAAGGACATTCCTCAGAGCTACTTGCTAAATAACGGAATCCAAATTTCCGCCTTCTTGTGGCACAGTTAAAAAAAACATTAAAATTAACCAAATTATACCCTGGTCTAAACAAAGGAGGGCTGGAGCTGCCAATTTCACAATCATCCCAAATGACTCTTAATATGACACAGATAAATACTTTCCAATTACCCAATGGAACAAGCTGTCCTGGGGGAAATGGAGAACAATATCTTACAGGGGCCAGAGACCCAGGAGATGAAGGATTTACACTCCCTACACATGTTTGGGGGGAGTGAGGGAATGCAGCAGGGTGAGACCCCATCCTCACCCACCTCCTGGTGCTGCAGGTGGGCAATGGGACATCCCAGTACCCACATGGGCAATGGGACACCAGGTCAGACATGGGGACTTACACCAAGGATCTGGCAGCTTCTGCTGACAAGAAAACTGAGGGTAGGCTAAGGGCTCTTGGCTGGCTGCAAGGTGCTGTACATTAAGGTCCTAGGACTAACCCTGCTGCCCTCTCCAGCACAGGCTCATTGACACCTGAATTAAATGAAAAATAACTGTGGGCTTCCCTTGACAACCCAGGTCATGTCCAATCTCAAAGGCTCCCTCAGACAAGATTTTCCCTGCACCCAGAAGAGTAAGAGGGTCTCCAAATGACTCTCCTGTCATCCTTCAGCCTTCAAATCCATGGTCTGGAGACAATGCTAGACAACACAGGGACTGTCAGAAAGCAGATAATCACCTGTGGTAACCTCTGCTGCTCCTGATTGTGTAGTTGGGGAAATGCCCACTGACTGCACCCTGCAGCCCTGTGTCAATCACTGCTCCCACATCTCCTGCCAGCAGCTGCACACTGCTGGGAAATAGCCCTGGAAAGGGAATGGGATGGCCAGTGCTGTAGACAAAGGATCAGGTCTTGGACATCCCAGAGCCTGATCAGCCTGCCAGTAGCACTGCTTTCACTGGGAACCAGTTGAAGAGCTTTAAAAAAGAGGTTGAAGACAGCTCCTGGGCTGCATGAAATCCTCAGAAGTCTCAGGAGTTGTTTCTCAGGATAGGAGCTACACTACTGCTTGGCGAGAGTGCTGGGTAGTGCTTGGATTAAAAAGCCCACAAAACAGTCCATCACACTGAGTTTTTGGAGCACCGGAGTTTTGCACAGAGCCTTGGCACAGCACCCAGAGCCACAGCTGTCCATCAGCATCTCCAACAGGAGCTGGAGCAACCCCATGGCTGTGTTTGCCGTGGCTCTGGGCATGTGCCCTGCCTGGTGCTCAGCTCAGCTCTGTGTGGCTTGGCCAGGGCAGCCAAACCTTCCCCTCTGCACTTGGCTGTAATGTGGCAAGGCCCTCCTCTTCCTTAGCCTGACCATCTCAGCAGAGAGACAAC
The DNA here is from genome assembly GCF_036169615.1 of Heliangelus exortis. NCBI lineage: Eukaryota > Metazoa > Chordata > Aves > Apodiformes > Trochilidae > Heliangelus > Heliangelus exortis. The sequence continues at coordinate 7,598,465 of NC_092441.1, forward strand.
ATTTTTCCCATGGGGCACAGGGTAGGTGCTCCTCACCCTGGGTCTCAAATGAGATCTGCTCATCCTAAGAATTGAGTTGCGGCTTTATTCCCATGCATAAAGGTCCCCACAACCTCAGAAATGTCTTTCTCTGTTAACCCAGAACTCAAAAGTTTTGGAAATTTTGAATTGGAGAAAGATGCTTCTCTCACCAGGGGAGCTGAGAGCCCCAAACTTGGCTGAAGGACCTGAACATGTGAAGATCTGAGCCCTGGGGAGAGGGCAAAGCCTGAGCTCTGAGCTGAGGGGAGAGCTCATTGCCCCATGATGTGCCAGGAGGGCTGAGACCCTTTCCCCTCCCTCCCTCCCATCCAAAAGGGCTCAAGGACCCACCTCTGGCTGACCAGCTCTGGGGCTGGTTAGCATCAAACCTCTGGTCTGGTTTTGCAGGGAGCTGTGCTAAGTGCATTAATCACCCAGCACAAGGTGGGGCATCAGTTAGAAACCCACAGAGGGGTAATTATCTGATTCATATCAGATCCAGAACCAGTGCTGTAAAATGACACCCAGGCTTGTTGGTTTTGGCTAAGTAACTGAAAGCAGATGCTGGATGGAGCAGGCAGTGAGAAGCAAAAGGAATCCCCATGGGTACACACAGACACTCCCTGCCCAGGGAGGGGTTTCTTGCTACCTAAAGCTCATCTGAACCAGCCAGCCCAGGCCACTGAGTGCCCAGATACCTCCTGCAGGCTGGTTCTGTCCTCTCCTCTCTTCAAGGTCCCTTTGGCTCTTCAGACTGACTCTTCCCCTGTGCTGGGAGAGGCAGTGATGCTGAGAGAGGCCTCAAGTGATGAGAGAAGGCACTGAAGAGAGGGGATGAGTGCATCTTTCTGGTCATGCAGTGCTTCAGCTGGAGAAGAAGCTGAAGACACCCTTTCCTGGTGCAGACTGCACCTTAGTTTCCAAAGATGCTCCCCTGCACTGCTGCCATCTGTGTCCACAAGGCAGAGTGATCTGAGCTGGGGTGAGAGACACTCCCAGCACTGGTGGCCTTTATGCCACCTTCAGCTGGTGCCAAACCAGAACCGGGGACAGACAGCAAGGGATGAGCTGGGGCTGCTCAGTGGAAACTCCATTGATTACTGAGTGTGGTACCTTCCCAGCATCATGAACACCTCAGCCCAAAGGAGAAATCTGGGTTCTATCAGCTCTTATAAGCAAGTGTTTCAAAAGGTTTACAGAAAAGTAAAGTAAACAGAGCTCTGAGTAACAAAAGAGCCCCGTTTATGCATTCTTTGATTCACTGTAAAGGATGGTGTAAACTGACTTTTTAACCAAGCATTAGGCAAGATTTGGGCCCCCGCCATTATATAATAAACAGTGACATGGCTATATTAAAATATTTACTTAATGCACTGAAGTGACTTATAGTATGAGTGGCTACTCAATAGGATGGCCTAAGTGTTAAGGCGTCAGGTGCCATCGCCTGTATAAATATTCTGTGTGCACTTGTTTATAGGAAAACCCCATCTGGATTTGGCTAAAACAGCAGACACCCTGCTGACCCCAGCTTTTGCTATTGGAAAATATAACACAAGTGTTCACTCATCTAGAATAACCGTGGTGGTTAAGTGCCATCTGACAGACAGAAGGGTATTGGCTTTTCTCAATAGGGAGCAGGTTTGGTGTGGTGAAGGGCTTCACAGAGGCAGCTCCCCAAGATTTACAGCATCCTGCGGACCAGAAGCAAAAGGCTTTGCCTCCCCACTTGCAACCCTTGGTAGACAGCAGACATCAGGATGCCTGGACACATGCAAAAAGACTGAGGCAGCCCCAAATCCAATTGAAACACAGTGGTGGACTGTGGCACCTTGTGAGAAGACAGGAGGTCAGGTCTCCTCCATCTGTCATAGAATCTCAGATTGGTTTGGGTTGGAAGAAACCCTAAAGATATCTAGTTCCATCCCCTGCCATGGTCAGGGACACCTTCCACCAGCCCAGGTTGCTCCAAGCCCCATCCAACCTGGGCTGGAACACTGACAGGGATGGGGCAGAAAGCTGCTCTCTCCAAAGCCCTCAGGTCTTCAGCTCTCCAGATGTCCTTCCCTCAGTGCTCCTGCACAGGACACACAGACAGCCGGGGTGCTGGGGTGTTCTTGTCTGAAAGGCTCTTCCTGGCTGGGTTTTCTTCCCACAGGCAGACTTCTCCCAGGCAGCTGGCATTTCAGGTTACCAAATAAAATGTAACAAACTATTAATAGAAGGATGCTTTTCCATTGGAAAAAACGATTTTGAAGGAAAATTTACACCTGCCAGCAGAGCTGTATGTCCTCTGGAGCCTGTGGGCAGTTCTCTGGGAGCTCTCTGCAGGGTCAGCCCACCTGAGCTCTCCTCCCTGTGGCCATTCCTGCAGGTGGAGAAACCAACCCCGAGGGGTCTGTGTGCTGCTGCTGTCTGAAGAAGTCCCAGCCCAGCTGGCACCCTGACATAAAGTCCTACCATGGAAAGCAGGTGGGACCTCACTGCCTCCTGGATAAGCCCACACCAGCCCAGACCTGGGGGCATCTGGTGGCCCCCTCTGATGTGCGCCCTAAGGAATAGGACCTCACTGCTTTCAGACAGCTTCTCCGGTTGCTCTAAACCAGTCTGAATCCTATTTCTGCCCAGCTGTGAAGTTCCTTGTCTTCCTAGCCTGTGATCAGTCACTGAAGCAGGAAGTGCCCCCCGCTCCATCACCCTGATTCATGGAAGTTTTCAGGAGTACCCTGCCAGGGTCAGACCTCCATTTCCTCATTCATCAGGCTTCCAGGCCCCAAAGGAGAATGAGCACTGAACACACAACTCATCCCCAGCCCTTGGCACTTCCACCCAGGCCATCTCCTGCCTGCCCAGCACAAGGATGCCAGCAGTGTGCAAAATCCCTGAAGCAGGAGCTCATCTGACAGCTTTGGCTTTCTCCTGCCTGCACTGCTCACAGCAGCACAATGGACAGGAGGTGTTTCAATATTTCATTTATTCTTGATGAATCCACATCAGGTGGCTGCTACCCCTCATTGTGGCCTTGTCCAGTTGTCTGCACATGGCACAGTTTGTTCCAGTGTTTCACAGTGACATTGGCATTGTGTGGATTGCCCCTTGTATCTGGATCCCGTTTGCTCCCCATTTGGGGACAGACAGGATCCCATCCCTGTCCATGTTCCCAGGGAGAGCTGCCAGCAGTTGTGAGATGGCTTCAGTTCCCTCAGCAACCTAGAGAAATTCAGCAGAATTTCAGCAGGCCTGGCTGAGGTGAAAATAAGTGGATTTTGCTTATTTAAGCACTCTCAAACTGATTCTTTCTTATTCAATCTGCTTTTCTCCCCCTTTGTAGCTAGCTAATTGCATTAAACACTTGATTGAAGGTCATCACCCAAGCAACAACTGAAGTAGAGAAAGCAATGAATTTTTAAACCATTGGATTCTTCAGCCCCACAATTTCATCTTTCCCTCTGCACTGTCTGAGGATGGGCTTTTTTTGACCTTAAACTTACAGAAGAGCAGGATGGGAAGGGACCTGAAATATCATCTCATTCTAACCCCCCTGCCATGGTCAGAGACACCTCCCACCAGCCCAGGTTGCTCCAAGCCCCATCCAACCTGGGCTGGAACACTGCCAGGGATGGGGCAGCCACAGCTTCTCTGGGCAACCTGGGCCCAGGGTTTCACCATCTTTGTAGCTTACCTACCTCTGAGGTGGATGTCATCCGACTTCCAGGACTCTTTTCCATCCTACCTTCTCCCAGGTAGGAGACCACCTCCAACCACCTCCTGCCCAAAGGAGGTGGTGGGAGTGTTCCCTGCCCACCTCCAACCACTGTGAAATGCTCTTGGTTCTGCAGAGTTTCATTCATATCTTTCTTTTCTTCTCCCATCACCGTGGCTGTGTGGACTGGGACAGCCAGGCTCTCTGGTTACCTGCTCTGCTGTGGGGGCTCTCACACCTTGGGGATAACAGAAATCAAGAGCATCTGCTGCCTCCTTGGACCTAAAGTCACCAGCTAAGGAGGACCGTGAAGCTGGGGAGTGTAGACTCCAAGTATGCAGATGAGATGAGTATCAGGTGGGTAGGAAACAGAGAAGTCAGGTAACGGTTTGGTACAGAGCAATGCACTTCCACCACAACAGGCATCACAGAGGACTCAGGCAGTGCTGACTGCAGGGACATGGAGGCAAAGACCAGAAAGCCTGGAACTGGTGGGAAAGGATGAGACACTGGAAAAACTGACATTTAAGGAAAGATTAAACATGACTGCTCTAAGCAGAGAAACAGCCTGAGCCCCTAATTAGTGCTGCCCTACACCCTCCGTGGGAACCCTCACTTGTGAGCACTGAGCACTGGAATAATGCTATCACTGCCTAAAAGGTTGTAAAATATCCTAGCAGGATTTTCTGCAGAATATATTTAGGAAAACAAAAACAGAAGCAGAGAAGAAACATCTTATACCAATGCAGCTTCAGTGCTTGAAAGAAGATTTTTTAATTTTTTTATTTAGCAAGCCTTGCTATCAGCTTAGCAGGAAATCAGATGTCAAGGATAAGTTTTCCAAGAATTGCAAAAATCTCAGCAAAATAAGCTCAGATCTTTCTTAATGAAAGGAGAAAAGGAGAAAATTTCTGTCACTTCTAGAAGTTGCATCAAGAAACGGGCACCGGCAGAGTGAGGAGCAGAGAACAAACAGCCTCTTGCAGTCCCCTAAATGCTGCTCACACCTGGACAAGCTTCAAGCTGAAGATTGCCAAATATCTGAAGCTCTTTGTGCTGAAGCTCTGCTGTAAGAGTTGGAAATCTGCTGCTTGTCTGAGCAGAGCAAACCCCATGCTGCTCTTACCCATTGGCCTCACTGAGGTTGGCCCAGACACAAGGATCAGGACACAGGAGGGGCCACAGACATGGCTGATGCCCTCTCCACCACAACCATGCTCCCTCAAAATTCACCTTGTTGGCAGCTGATGCCCCAAGAGAGCCCTGTCTGTGGCAAGGAGTTCAACAGATGCTCAGGGGCAGTGTCTTCTCTTGCCAGCAAGGTTTCTAATTCTCCTCCTTACCCAAGGGGAAAACCACCTTCTTGCAGCCAAACCTCAGCTTCTCACGTCTCTGTGCTATGTCTGTCAGACCTCACTGATATCCAGGAGGTTTCCTGCCCACCCCACTTCACCTGTTGAGGTGGTGTGTAGAGTTAGAGCCCTGGCTGATCTCAGGAAGCCCCTAGGGACCCTGTGGCCACATGCTGGGTGACACCTCAGCTGCTGTCCTGCTGTGTGGGCAGGCAAGCTGAAAGCTTTTGATGGCAGAACTTTGCAGGCCACACGGAAGGGACACATGATCCTCTCTTGTCTCTCATCCCATCTGTTCACACAATGCTGTTATTGAGTATCACCCTGTGCTCAGGGGATGGGTGAGACCAGGTGTAACAAACTCTTCTAGCCTCCATCTGCATGTTCCTGCTTTCCAGATCTGACACTTTCCATCTTCCTCTGATCAGCCCTGGCTTCCCTCCCATCCCAGCAGAGGCTCCTGTGGCTGTACTGGGTCCCTCTGCGTCACACACAAGGTTTCTTCTGAGTTTCAGCAGATGCAGCAGCTGCCGGGAGGAGTCTGCTGTGACAAAATCTGTCCTGTGGGCTGAGCACTTCCAGACCCTGCAGCATGTGCATGGCCAAAGCTCAGCATGGGCAGGGATGTTCCAAGGGCAGCTTTCTGCTCAGCACACATTTGGTACTGACTTCCCTAGGAAGAACAATGCCAGGCAGCAGCTAAAAGGCAGCTGGATTTTTGTACTCCCTCTTTTGCCTGCAGAGGGACCATCAAGAGCTGCAAGAACAGAGCAGTTTCTGCCTTCTTGTGTTTGAACATCACCACCCAGGCAGGGTCCTGACCCTTTAACAAGTGATGCAGTGGCTCAGAAGCAATAGCCCTTTGACTTCAATAAGATTCTCATCACTGGAGCCACTGCACAAACCCTCTCCTGATGCTGCTGGTGGAAGTGAGATGAGCCATGACACTGCTCAAAGACTGGAAGCTTTTGGGGATGAGAAAGTGGGCAAGGGAGACTTCAGTTTCCTAGAGATAGAAGAAGCAATCCTGATGAGATACTGCAGTGTCCCTGTTACAAACCTGCTGTCAGCAGGCAGGAATGCTTTCCCTTCTCTGTGCATGCCCAGATGGCAGCTCTTCCTTTGTATCACTCCAAGTCTCAAAGACAATCCTGGTTTCCCAGGCTGAGGGTCCAAAACTGTGATGCTGCCAAGGCAAAGCCCCAGCCTGGGGGCTTCCCCATCTGCTGTCTGGGCTGCTCTAGGAGCTGCCTGAAGTCTTGGTGAAGAGGTTGAAAGGAGACCAGTGGTCCAGGGTACAGTGTTCCCTTGAGGACAGGATGGGACAAAAACTCCTTCAACACCTTTACTGTCTGGTCATCTTAAGTGCTTAAATTTGGGTTTAGATGCCAGTGTGGGATGCCAGATGCCTCCAGACAGCGAGTGGGGGAATGTCAGTTTCTTCATGTACAGGTCCAGATTCACCTTGCTTAATCGAGGTGGGTCAGTGAGTGTCTAAAGCTGCTGTCTTCAGTCCTCTTCCTTCTCAATGGCAAGAGAAAGACCCTCCCCAGGTTTATTCTAGCCCTGAGATCAAATGTCTCTCTGCGTTGCCCCAGTCATCAGCTGAAATCAGGTGGGGTCTTCATCCCAGGAGGAACCTGCTCCAAGTGGGCTCTGCATGGGGAGGTGCTTCAGAGGAGCGATGCAAAGCATACATGTTCTGAACCCCCTGAGATAGTTGTTCTTTCCTGCTGCTTCAGGCAAATAAACATGACCCAGGGAAGTCAGAACAGTCCCTCAGATGATTACATTATTTCTCTTTAAAAAATGGATTCACACCTTGCAGAACCACCTGGTCACTCTCCCTTATGGGGTTGATGGGAAGCCTCAGCCCCACCAGTGCTCTGCAGCTCTGCTCCAACTCTTCCTCCACCTCCTTGTGTGTTTAGGTTGCCCACCCTTGGGAAAAAGCTCTTTCCCATTTCCTTTCATACAATAGCTATTGAGAGGAAATACAGGGAAGATGGAAGCTTCAATGTGATCTAAATACCAGCTCCTCCTCCCTCAGGCTCCTGGGTGCCTCACTCAGTCTCTTTCCCCCATCTCTTGCACAGTCTCCAGACTGCTCTGTTGTCCCCAAAACAGCTCCTTGCTCCAGACCTTTTGCTGAGCACCTGACTCATCCTCCAGGTCCTCCAGCTCCAAGATCCAATGTCACTTTGCTCCCTTTTCCACTCCTCCACCAGTCACTCGTTCTCATACCCACATATCCCAGATCTCCATCCTACCTATTCCTCACCTGGCTCCCCACACTGTTGCTCCCACCTGGGTTCCTGAGTCCATCTCCATTTCAAGATCCTTCTCACATTTTGTTGCTCTGCCCTTCAGTATCTGTTTTGCTTTTCAAGATGGTCACTTTCAGGGCTTCTCTCACAAGGCTGTCCTCAGCAACAACCCACTGACCAGTGCAGGCAAAGCTTTGCAAGATTTTAGGTGCTAAACTCTAGCTAGTCTCAATTGAGGCTATGTGAACTGAGACTTTTCAAACACTTTTAATGTTCCCAAATTTGGTCATCTTTTCCCTAGGATAGCAAGAGACCCATCTTGACATAAGCATCACCATCTCTGCCAAATGTCATGTCCTGCTCCATAACCCGTATAAGCTGTAGCTTCTCAAAATAACAGAATTCTGGAAAATGGGCAAAATCAACCGTTTATCTTTAACCTCATTCTTTGATGCAACTTCACTGATTTTGGTGCATTGTTTAAGAAAAAAATCCAGCATGAGGAAGATATATGGCACAAGGGATCCTAGTCCTGGGTGTTCATCAAAGTTATTGACAAATGAAGACAGATCCTTGAGCTGAGAAGTGTTGAGTGTCCTGAACAGCAATTATTACTCACCTGCTTGTCATTAACCACAAACCACACTTCAATCTTGGATATTAAATTTAAGCTTTAATTGCCCTGAAGTCAGATTTGGTTTACTTCAGAGGTACCAGTCATTTTGTAAAGGGTGATGTTGATGCCAAATCCAGGACATTTTGTGTAAGATGAGATCAGAGGAATTAAAGTTGTCAAAACACAAAGTTCTAAAGTTCCATTGTGAGCACACTTGATCTGCCCAGATAGTCAAGACAGGCCTGCACCCAGAAATATATTTGCCAGTCCTTTGCCCACCCTGTGGCAATGCTTCTTTCCTGGAAAACTCTTCCATCTTCCGGATGGAGTTATTCCTGATAGTCAGAATAATGAACACGTGTGACTTTGACCAGGAGCATCACAGGACTCATTGTTCTTGGCACATAAGGATTCTCCTAAGCACTCTCCTGGTGACCAGTTAATCCACTCCTAGTCCAGGACCCCACTCCTAACTGCTTCTTTTTTATTTCCTTCTCAAAGCCAGGCTGAACAAGGCTTTGAGCAACCTGGTCTGGTAGGAGGTGTCCCTGCCCCTGGCAGGGCTTTGGAACGAGAGGATCTGTAAGGTCCCTTCCAACTTAAACAGTTCCATGATTCTATGATCCCTGATTCTATGAAATGAGCCAACCCATGGACACCACCAGCACATATAGTTAAAGGTAATCACCAAGATGAAAATTTTTAATAGCCCATAGTGCAGCTGAACTATAGCATTTAAAATCTCCCCTGCAGTGGTGCATTGCACACACCCTGCCTGAGACCATCTGCCCTCTGCTTTCCTCCTGGGATTGCCAGCCCAGCCCTGAGGGCACAGCCCTACCTGGGGTGCCATCAAAGGTGACAGACTTGAATTTCTATTACATTTACAGCATGCAAATATTTTGAGGGTCAAGAATTATTCAGCAACAGAGATTAATTGCAGATCACAGACAGGTTCAAGACAGTCACCACCTGCTCACAGTCAGATTATTAGGAAGATGCAGGCAAAACTGTCACATCTGTTCAATGATTAATTATTGACCTTTTCTACGCTTGAACCCCTGGAGCAATCCCTCTGCCTGCACCACATAAACACCCTGATGGTCTGTGTAGACTGGGATGGATGCACCTTTCATTGCTGTTCAGCTCAGCCAAACATGTGATGTTCCAAACCCCCACTGAAGGGTTTGCATTTCTGCACCAATATAAATTTGTTTGAATACAATTCTGCTTTTCATGCCATGTTCAGGATGCCCCGTTGCCTTCCACCCTCCCAGCCCCAGGGTGCTGCTGAGCACCTGGGCCAGCCACTGCTCTTGATCATTTTCAGCAATTACATCCATTGCTGCTTTAGAGCTGCCTGGTTCACAGCTAGGGCAAAGTTACTGCAGGGAAGATAATTTTTCAGCTGAGAATACTGCACACATCATTGCCAAGATCAGTATCACAGAATTAAGGAAATTTAACACATATTTGGTACTTACTGAATTTAATTTTTCAATTACCCCCCTCCTTTCTCCTGGCTTCTTTCCTACCCTTGTTTGCTCTGCAGTACTTTTGCAGAGATAGTATCTTACATTTTCCTGTCTGAATCTCATTTCTCCAGCCCTGGACCAGTTCTCTCACCTTTCTGTGCCTTCACCACCAGTACCAGCCTGTTGCAGATGGAGCTCACACCATGTCCCTTCGGTAGAACCCCTGTGCACTCCGGTAGGGAAGAACAGCCTGGAGGTGTTTTTTCCTCTGACAACCAGCAGAGCTGACTCGTGGGATGGTACAAATGCTCACAGCCTGACCACCTCCAGTCTCCTGCCCCGAGGGTCAGAATCTCTTCTTCACTCTGAGGGGAAGGCTCAGGAGTAGCACTGCAGCTTCACAAGCAAATGGGAAAGAGCTGTGAAGGGGTCAGAGAGTGAAGATCACCCCAAATCTGGTCCAACTGAGATAGAGGATTCCCTTAATCCATTAAACCCTTCTCCAGTTCCGTGGTACCGTGGGGTCAGTGCACACTCAACATGATTAAAGTACTGCAGGGAAGAAACACCAATAAATAACTTTTATATTCTTCATTTCTTCAGTTGTGACATATATAAAAGAGATAAAACGAGCCCTCTGAGAATCCAGCCTTAGTTCTTATCTTCTGTTTGAACCGTTAAGTGCCAGCTTGGTTATTACTCATGCTCTTGACATTGAAGTTTTCCCTTGAGCAGTAACTCTTGTGCTGAGGTTGCTGTGAGTAATCTCTGGGATTTAGGCAGCTGCATGCTCAGGCAGACACTCACCAGCAGAGCTGAACCCCGACGCCTGCTCCGTTTCCATCTGCTGAGCCCCAGCAGAGCTGCCTTTGACCCATCCCCTCCACCTGTCCTCAGGGGTGGGCGACTGAACACAACTGCCTGGTTTTGCCAGGCTAGGGGACATCTCTGTGCCCCTTACTCCACAGACCAGCAAAGTTCACCAGACTCACACAAAAGTTATGGGGGCAATGATGCACACAATTGTCCTGTCCAGCTGCCTGCAGCATGGAGGCTCACTTGGCTTTCAGGGAAGTTCAGTGGTACATTATCCTGGAGAGCTGGTGTCAGAGATGTCCAATTCAAACCTAAGGCATGAGGTTCACTCACACCAACCAGGATATTACCAGAATCCAAGATGATGCAAGAACAATCAGACAGCTTTAGCTCATTCCCAAAGCCTGACTTTTCCCAGTTGGATGGGAACAAAGGGCCTGGCTGCAAGGCAGTCACTGACCTTTGGGCTTAGGACAACTCTTCTGACAGTGGCCTGAAAAGGTGAGCATCAACATTGTGTCCCCAGAGTTAATCAGTCCATGGGTACTTTACTACACATTTCCTTGTGCTGATTCCCAGAATAATTCTCTCTTTCAATCTTTAAATTTTATCTTATTGATAGTCAGTCAAGCAGTTTAAAAGGAGCCTGCCTACTAAAAACCTTCCAGAGGACAGGGCTGTGCTGTCCACTGCTGCCCATGCTCATCACATCTTGCTAAGCCACTTCTATCATAGAAAACCAAGGATCTGCTGCCACTTTTGGGTGTGGATCTGCTACAGCCCACCCCAAGAAAGAAAGCCCACAGTGCCTCCTGAAGGGGCACCTAATCCAAGATGTGAAACGGTGAAACCTGGGAGGCAGGACACAGGGCCAGTGTGTCCCAGTCACCCACATGTCCAGCTGGAGGTTTTACCATGCCAGAGAGAAAGATTTTAGCCAGTGGCCCTCAGGGATGGATTGCCAGTTCAGCTGAAGATGTGAGCAGCCACATCTCACTAAATCTAGCCCAAGGAAAGATCCTACCCACATCCAGAGGTCCAACACTACTGCTCAGAGTACAGAGCACCACAAACCATGGGGTAGTGTCTGTGAAGTCTGACGTACTTAGTTCGAGAATGACAACAATATCACTGCCTGCAGTCTCTGCCTGTAGTCACCAGCTGAGGCAATGAACTCTCAGAGCAAGTCCTGATCCAAAAACCAGTGCCTTCCTTGGAGAAGGCACTCACCTGTCCCTGAAGGTCTGAAATCCAACTGGATTCATCCAGCTCCCTCCACTGTAAAACCTGATCAGAGCAAACCAAAAAAACAAATCAATAATCTCTTCCACATCCAGACTATGTTTTATTGTCTCTGCACCAGTCTATCTCTCCAGTCCATGCTGGGCTTTGGTCCCAGGAACACATGGGTACTGCACACACACCCAGCAGGTGCTGCAGTGAGGAGCTGCTTAAATCAACAAGATGGAGGCAGAGAGGTTTCCAGGCATGGATAGAGTTCCTCTGGAGAACTCTGTGATGGTTTAGAAGTATTGTTAGGTTTCTGAACTTTCACAGCAGCATCCACAACTGGATACCCTTGTTGGCCTTCTGCTATGCCATTTCCCCAGGCACAGAGCATCCAGCATGTGGTAATCACTGGTCTGTATGTACCAGAAATGTGGGGTCCTGCATGGAGATCAGTCCCATCAGCCGCTCATTATCCCTATAACTGTGACAATTATGTAAGTTTCATCCCTCCCCACAACAGCCCATCATGGTGCCTGCAGCCCATATGGCCCAGGACTGGCCACCCCACAGCCCTGGGAACCCTCTCTGGGGCAGCCTCTTATCCCCTCTGAGCACCACATCAGCAGTCTTCCTCCAGGACACGTCTTGCACCCAGCTGAGACACCATCCCACACAGTCCCACAGCCTGTGTCCAAGAGCCTGTGCTCAGGGTCAGGCTCTTCAATGCCTCAGCTGCTCTCTGTGTTGAGGAGAGGGGAGCATACAAGGGGCAGACACAGCATTCAAGCAGAGCAGGATGATACTCAGTACCTGCTGTGATGGGAAGCAGAACAGAACAGAGACCTGCCTGTCCTGGCAGCTCTACTTGCCTCTGGAGTAAAATGTGATTCGGGAATGTGTGTGAATTTAATAAAAGTATTAGAAATCAATATTCAGCCACTTCCTTCCCTCCAGGGAGCAAGGCCAGGTGCTTCTTTCTGAAAATGGCTCTAAACCAGAGAAAACACATTTTTCCAGCCAGAAAAGTGGAGCATGAAAAGGCTGTTATGCTACGAAGTTGCAAGAGAATTGATCATTTATCCAGAATAGACAAAGCCCATCTTACATTCTTATCACTCCTGGCAGGAGGTGGTGGGTCCTGCTGACCTTATGTTTCATGGACAGAACAAATTACTTCTCTAGCAGCTTTCTGCTGGCAGGTTTCCCCTCTGGAGCTTCAATGGGTCCCTTCTCTGCTATGAGATTGGTCCTCTCAGACCCTGTAAGTACTGTCCACAGCAAAACGAACTGTCTTCCCTCTAGACTTTTCACCCTGCCATTGTAAATCCTGCTGGCTTTGGGCCAAAGACTACTCCAGACACAACCATAATACAGTCATTTTTCTTCTCCATGCTGGAGAAGGAAACAGCAGAAATGCTGTTCTTTCAAATAATTTAACAAAATACAGATCCCAGCTCAAGGTAACTCTTTAACCTCTTCAGTGGAAGTCTTTGCTCTGCCAGGGCTGTCCTTTTCCTGCCGTCTCTCCGCCCTCAGCCACGCGGGGGCTGCGCAGGGCGCGGAGCTCCGCAGCGCTGTCAGGAATCAGCTCGGGATACGGGGAGCATCCCGGATGGACCGAGCGAGATCAGCGCTCCCTCGGGAGCCTTTTATGCAGTGAAAGGTTGGATGGGTGGATGTGGTTCTGGGAAGAACCGTCCCTAGAGACCTGAGCGGGTCAATGAGAGGAAGCTCTAGTTCAGAAACCGCTTGTGTCTCTCAGCCCTTCTGGTCTGCAGTAGCACCCTGCAGTGTCCCAGGCAGAGCCCTGCATGCTCTCTTTAACCCCAAAACATGTTTGTGACATGCAGACCCTCATGCTCCTGAGTCTCCTGCTCATCCCCTGCACAGGGGCACGATGGCTGAGGGGGGACTGTGCCCCAAGAAAGCAAAGCAGAGAGGTCTCTGTCCTGCCCACAGGCCACTCTGAGAAATGTCTTCTGAAAGTACCTTCAGAAGTGTTTTGTGGACTGACTGGGGGACCAGGGTGAGCAGAGGCTCCTTGGTGGGCACTGGGCAGCCCAAGGTGGGCTCAAGAGGTGGTAATGTGCCCCAGGCATGCTGTGGTTTAGTCCTCTTCAAAACTGCCCTGACTAAAGCATTTTCTCTGCATCTCAGGAGCTGCAAATCTGGAGTCTTTGCTCCACTGGAACCTGCTGTGATCCAGAAGAGGTAAGAGATAAGCTGGTGCTGACTTCACCTCTGTACTTGTGAGACAAATAAACTCTTTTTCTGACCCTTACTTACAATGTCTTGTAAACAAGGCCTTTTTTATAGGAATCATTTGAAAGAGCCACTGGAAGAGTCTTTCAGCCATCAGCATACAGGAAGGTGTGCAGACTACAAAACCCCATGAAAAAACAGGAGTTCATTTTGGGTTAATCCAAAAGCCTGACATTTACAACTTTGTCAGAGGAGTGGTGTCATTCTGACAGGTGGGAGCAGACCCAAGAACCCTGTGTAAAGCTATGTAAGTGACAAGGGACAGGGTAGCTCTTAAGTCTGGAGTTCACGAGACCTTTGAATTACTGACCCTTCCTGCTCCTTCCCACTGGGGCTGAGCCCAATGACTGAAGCAGAGTGCAGCACAGCTGAGACCAGAGGACGTCCTAGAAATGACAGTCAGATTAGGTGGATCATGGAAAATATTTCTTAACCCTACATAAGAAGGTGGCTCATGTACTTCCTGCTATTTGTATCAGAAAAGAAATGATCTACAAGAAGAGCTTTAACATTAGGCCAAACACTGCTGCATAATGGCCAAACTCTGCATTTCCAGCTTATCCTGCTCTGTGCCAGGTACACATTCCCAGCCACTAGGATCTCAATATACATTGGATAAGGGGATGTCCAGTCACGGAGGGTGTCCAATGGGAGCAGAGGATGCAGAGGATGCAGCTCAAGCCCCGTGCCCGGGAAGGGCAGAGGCACAGTCCAGGTAGATGTCAAGCACAGCACTGCCATAGCCACGTGCCCCATCACCAAGGACCCCAGAGAAGCATGGACAAGAACTTTCCTTGGGTTCTTGCCTCACTCCTGCACACCCTTTACAGCTCTGGGACAGCCAGGCAGGGGGTGGCCAGCCTAGGGGAGCTGCCCCCTGGAGCAGGTACACATCCTCACTGTGGCTGGCAGATGGCTTTGCTGGTGACAGTGGCTGTGGCTGCTCCTCTGCAGAGCAGAGCTGACTCTGCTCAAGCCCTGATCTCTGCTGACACAGACAGAGGCAGGAGGTGAGACCCAGCACATGGCGTGTGGTGCAAAGGTTTACACAGCCCAGAGATCCTGCCGGGGCCCTGCAGACAGAAAGGTCTTTTCCAAAGGGAAAAAACAGGACAGGAAAGACCTAGTAATCCCCTGAAAGAAACACCAGCACATTCCTCCAGGCAAACAGTTACGTGACAGGCAGCAGAACCGGCTCTCCAGAGCCGCTGGAGAAGGACTCAAGGACCATGTGTGGAAATTTCATCCAGAGTTGTGCAGCGGGGGCTGTGCTGGAGGTGTCAGCAAACCCTGCCAAGAACTCGGGGCTGTGCTCAGCAGAGAGCCTTGTGCTGTGTCCACACTCAGTGTGCCCTCTGCCAGCCCTGGCCGGTGGGTGCTGAGGGCTCCACTGCAGAGCACTGACACACTCACTGCATGTCCTGCCCAGCACAGCAGGGAGAGGGGCTGAGGGGCTGAGGGATAGGGTTGTATCTCTCCACCTGCTGGAATCCATCAGGAGCTGTGTCACCATGCAGAGGGCACCTGGTGTCCCTGTCCCCCCTGCTGCCACGGTGCAGCTGATGAGCGTGGCTGATTGATCATCATGAGCATGGTGCTGCTGATTGCAGGGTGCAGCTCAAGCTCAGGAGGTGGGGGGTCACTGGGGTACACTGGTCCCAGCCATGGGCTACGAGGGCCACTGTGTGGGAACAGCTTGGTGGCGTGGCAGGGAAGCCAGCTTGTCAGCACTAGCGCTGGTGTGGGAAGTGGTTAGACCTTGGAAGAAGCGTCCCATCCGAGGTTATAGGCTCATAGAATCATTTTGGTGGGAAAAACCCTTCAAGACAATTAAATTCAACCATTAACCCAGTACTGCCAAGGACACCACTGCCCCATGTCCCTCAGCACCACATCTACTTGAGTTTGTGCCAGGGCCTGACAACCCTTTCCACGAAAAAAATTGTTCCCAGTCTTTAATCTAAAATTCCCCTGCTGCAAATTGAAACTGTTTCCTCTTGTCCCATCCCTTGTTCCTTGGGAGCAGAGCCCGACTTCCCCCTGCTCCAACGACCTCTCAGGGGGTTGCAGAGAGCCACAAGGTCTCCCCTCAGCCTCCTCTGCTCCAGGATCAACACCCCCAGCTCCCTCAGCTGCTCCTGGGCAGACTTGTGCTCCAGCCCCTTCCCCAGCTCCATTCCCTTCTCTGGACACACTCCAGCCCCTCAATGTCCTTCTGGTCCTGAGAGTCCCAGAATTGACCCCAGGGTTCGAGGTGCAGCTGCTGGCAGGGCTGGTCTGGGGACTTGTGAACCTGTCCAGTGAAGGTGAGACCCTTTTAATCATCTGGGAAAATAAATTTGTTTGCAGCAAGGGGAAATGCCAGGTGTGAAATGACCAACGGGAGTGAAAAATGTTCACAACAAAAATCTGTATGAGAGTGTTGGTGATCCCACACATACATCCCACGTGGGTAGGGGAAAACCTTTCTTCCCAAACCCCAGTAGGTACCAGCTCTAATCTTCCAAACCAGTGAAGAAGTCTTTCCAAATCTGATCTTTGTGTCCAACACAGAGGAGTACATATACCAGATCTGGCATGATGGGGGATCCATACCATGAGGAACAGGGCTGGCACAAGAGGGAACGTGGCTGTAAACAATCTGTGAAGCCATTCAGACTGTATTGAGATGTTGGTTCCTGTCTGTCAGTGTGTCCTGAGGCTTCAAACCTGCTGAGAAGGGTGGTGAATTTTGAGTCAGTGGGAGCAAGGACTGGACCCCAGGCCAGGGTCCATGAAAGGCACTCAGAATGGTGGTCTGGCTCTTCTCAGAAAGGTGAGCTGCTGTGAGCTGCTTTGCAACCCCCTGTGAAGTACCTCTCTGAAAACAGGAATCCAGCACCTTCTGATGACATTGCCGCCTGTAATGTCACCTGGGCTGGCTTCTCAACACCAAGATCCTGGTGTTCTATTTGTGACAGCAGAGATGTAAACGTGACCAGGAGCCAGGTCCTGAGCAGAATTGTTTCAAGCAAGGAGCATCTGCTTTTGGTTCTTTGTAAAGACAATCTGACACCAGATTTCTCCCCCTCCCCTCTCCACTTCCCCTGCCACCCATCCCAGTACTTTCTGGGAAAAAATATGAAAATCTGAAGAAAACTCCCATTTGGAAATGATCTCTGCAGCAGTAGCTGGAAAAACAGTGAAAAGAGCTCAGTGTCACAGGAGCTGAGTTCAGCTTCTGGGAAAATTGTCACCAGCTGCACTGCTTTCCAGTGCATGAACTGCAGCTTTCCATGTCTTGTGTCTTTCCTTCTGAAAAGATGGTCCAGAAAACCCATCACCGCTTCAGTTCTGAGAAAGCAAAGGGAGGGGAAATAGGTTCCTAGAAATGGTTGAGATGGGACCAGTGACAGAGCTAAATGACCCACGCCAGGCTCAGTTGCTTTAAGAACATTTCTGTGTGCACGTGGTTTTACTGCTGCCATACACCTCACGTGGAGGTGCAGAGGTAAGTGCAGTGATGGGAACCAGCGCTGAGGGGAGACAAGTAAACAGACAATAAAGAGGCTCTTTTTTTTTCCATGAGTTCTCATCCCTCATGGTAGTTTTATAACAGTTGACTCCAGTGGTGCTGGACTTAGAGAGATCTGGATAGTCATTACCCTTCTAGAAGCTGGCAGGGCACAGGAACATTAACCTGGGAAAGGACCCAAAGCATCACCTTTCCAGAGCCTTGAACTTTCTGAGAGAATGAGTTAGTTTAGTTTACAGGAATCAACAAAACCAAGTCCAAAGCATTATCCACTGGTGGGACTGCATCAGCCCTGCCTGTGCTGGGAATTTAAAGGAGAAGCAGACAGAAAGCAAATACTTTCTGCATTGGGGTATACAGAAATTCCACTCACTGGGTAACACACTGGGGACAGGAGGATGCATGGTCAGGGAGGAGCTTTTTTTCTGTTTCAAAGACACATTTGTGTTTTGATAGCTCAGTTACTTTTTTTTTTCCAATAACTACCAAGGAAAAAAAACTATCTGCTCAGAGATTATCTCTGCAGTGATATGTGGAAAGCAAAGCAGAGCTGTAAAATATCCAGTTAGGGATCACAATCTGGAAGAAGAAAACAGGAAACATGAGACCAGTGGAAACCCAAAGATAAATGGTCGTCCAGCTAAGGAGAGTTTGAGACAGGGAGATATTTCCTGCTGAAGAAAGAAGGGTTTGTGGAAGTGACACCTCATCTTATTCACCAGGAGAAGACTTTCCATCCAAGAGTGAGGCAAAAAAAAATATTGCCTAACTTGGGGAAAAGGAGAAGAAGAACAGGGAGAACATTTCACACTGTGTGTGCTGTGCAGAGCTGTGCTGTGCAGAGCTGACCTGGCAGAGCTGGAGCTGCTGCCCAGGCTCTATGCAGAGAGCTGTTTTCTCTGGAAAGAGCTGAGGTCAGTGGGGGGGACACTGCTGCCCACCCCTTCTCTGAGCTGGGCTTTGCTCCATGGTGGGACAGGCAACATGGCTGTGCTGAGGTCAGCTGGTGGATGAAGCCAAGAAGAAACCATCATGGGTACAGCACAACCATTAAACATTGCTCTGACCACATAGAATCCCAGAGACCAGGAGGATGGAGGATGTCTGGAGGAATAAGCACCAATTTAATTGCATGGTGCTTCCAACCTGTGAGGCACTGATTTTCCACCCAGATGGGCTGCACTGCATGTCCTATGGCTGTTGGGACACTTTCATTACCTCTTCTTTCTGCAGAGCCAGGCGCACCCTGACATCTCCTGGCTCTGCAGCTCATGCTATTGCAACCCTCTTGGGTCAGAAGGCAGCAGCTGGGAAATGGCTGCATGGGCCTTCTCTCACTGGGTCTGATCACTCTGGGCACTGCTCTGTGCCTATGGACACTGTGGCCATGGGTGATGAGGGGAGAGGTTGGGAGCAATCCTTGCCCTGCTGCACTCTGAGACAGAAGTGATGGCTCCAAGGGAGTGAGGGTTTCACTTGCTGTTTTTCAGGCTGCATTTTGTCAGAGATCCACTTGGGATCTTTAGCAAAACAACATCCAAGTGAGTTGCCATGACCCAGGGGACTGGAATGTGTCCCTGGGAAAGCCTCCCCAGCACTGCCACAACACTGGGCATGGCCCAGCCCAACCTGTCACTCTCTGCTGCCTCTGATGGAACATCACCACGGTCCCCAAACAAGCTATCCACACCAATTGCAGTCATGCATGCTCCATTCGTTCCCCTGCTCTCCCATCTGCCTCTTGCTGAAAATGTGTTGGCCCTGGATGTGGATCACACATACCCGGGACTGGATCCAGCTGTACCGGGGCTGGGAAGACAGCAGAGATTTATGGCATGAGCTACATGGTCTACGCCTTGTGGTGCCAAGGGTGGGGGTCTATTGACCCCTCAGACATCTCATAAATCCTCACCAGCAGGCTATGACCCTTCCAGCAGTACTTTCCCCCATGGCTGTGGGTCTTTGGCTCACAGCATTTGAGTACTTGAGGAGAAAAGAGTGTGCTGAGCCTTGCCTCGGGCTGTCTGCCTGATGCTCCACTTCCCAGAGCCCTGACAAAACCCAGTGGGCTGGATGAGTGACTGTACCAACCCCGGCTGGCACCAAAAATCAGCTCCCACTGAAACTTCCCCTTCCTCGGTGCCTGGGTCTGTACTTCATTTCCTCATCCAAGCCCAGCTGCCTCCCTCCCTCACCATTCCCAGAAAACTTGCATGGTTTTACACCTGCACCTGGCTTTGCAGGTGTTAAACCCACAGAAGGGCTGCACGTAAACCACTGGGGAGATCAGCCAAAGAGGGTTCCCCCATCAAACCTCCACCAAAGGATTTAGAGCCAAAGATGCTTGTCCTCCCTATGTGTTTTGCTTTGGTATCTTGTAGGTCATTTTTATTTCTTTACTTGACTGTGTTATTTTAACTTCATGCCATTATATAATACTGAAAACATAATGAATAATAGTACTGGGCTCTCAGAGTATTTGCTCAGTGTTTCCCTGGAGTCTGACACGCACTTGCTGTCCTATCCTTGGGCTCTGTCAGTCTTTCCCAGCAAGGCAGATAGCCCACACTCTGCTCTGTGCCGGGGGTGCCGTTGGCACCTCTGTTCCATGAGGAGGAAGGGCATCCTCCAGCTGCACCACAGTGGTTCATGTTCACACTGCAAAAGTTTACCATGCTCAGAGGTGGTAAACACACAAGGAAGACCAGAAAAAAGAGTGATGGCCTCATCTCTTCCACATCCAAACTAGGTCTGCCTCAGGGCAGAGGGTCTGCAAAGTGTCCATGCTCCCCCCTGTCCCCAGTTCTCTGTTGGCCAAGGTTTGTGCCTTACAGGAGCTGTTGGGTGGGCACCTTGACCAACATCCAACAGCTGTCCCAGGCCCTCTGTGTGGAAGCACCAAACATTTGGACCAGATCTCCCCCTCCGTGGCTGCTGCTGCTGTCCTGTTGTGCAAGGCAGGGGAGGATTCTTCTGATATCTCAGAGCATTCCATTCTCCCTTTAGTTTCTCTGGGCTGCCCCAATGAATTTGCAGCAGGTTGAGTGTTTGGAGGGAATCACAGCTTTCCTACACAAGCAATGGCAGGGAGAAAGGATCCAAATTACTTCCTTCTGGCTACTGCAGCAAAAGCAGTGAGGAAGATGTCTTATGTCAGATGGAGGGAATCCCTCCTTAGCTTCTCAGGCTTGTCCAGCCTTTGTGAATAACTGGAGCTCTTCATTTTGACACAAACTCCTAATCAGGAATGAGAGAACTGGGAAAAACTCAGCCCTGAATGCTGATGGTTTGGAAGCCAAGCTTTCTTCCCCCTCACATATTTGACACCTCAGGACTCACACGTCCTTGATGCCCTCCCCAGTTCCTGCTAGATGATGTTCCTCTAACTCTGCCTATGTTCTGGACAACTTGCTGGGGGTCTCTTGGTGGTCTCTTTGTGGAAGCTGACACTTCAAAGTAACCTGAGAGTGTGAAGATGTCTCCTGGGTCAGAATACCCAGACCCAGCAGGTTTTTTATCAGCTGGATACTTTCTATTGCCTGAACCCTGAGGTAGCACCTTCATGCTGCTGCAACTACTGTCAAACTGGTTGCAGGTTGGGAAGCTGAGACATGGAGACCCAAATCTCACCAACAGCAGAAACCTGGAAATCTGAACAAAAGAGTTTATAAAGAATTGGGCCCTGAGCTCTGCCCTATTAATGTTTATTTTTAACAAATGTTGGAATATTGTTCCAAAGACTGGAAAAGGCCAAGAGTGTACAAATATTTACAGAGCATAGAATAAACTGTCAGCCTCTTAACTTGACATCAGTCCCAGATGAAACTGTGGCAAGCTGATACAACACTACTCAGAGAGAATTAAAAGCTGTTTCTGCTCTTAAAACATGAATTCAATATTTAATATCAGGGAGTTCTGTCTGTAGAGGTAACAACTGACACGGTGAAGACTGAAACTCTGGGATACTTTGTGCTTGATATTCTCATTGACCAAAAATGATATTTGTTCTGCTAAGTGTATTTAAGCCTGCCCAACAGTCAGATCCTGAAATGTACCTGCTAACAGAGTGTCACCATCTGATGGAGCTTCCAGGCGGGCTACATTATTGTTCTGCTCTCAACCCTGCACAACACAAGCTCTTTATCAGTGATCTGGGGAAAAAAATATTTCCTGATGGAGAGAAATATTTGTTATTGTCATTTTCAAAGTTCATTAAATGCATTATAGTGGAAAAACGTTAAGTATTCAGCACAGGGAGCATGGGAATGGTGTGGTAATTGAGGTTCTGGTAAACTAGGAGTTACCAACCAAGCATTTTAATATCATTAAAGCCAGATAAATGTTATACTTTCAGGAAGAAAGATGAAGATGTTGTTGACAGGACAGCTGACTGTACCCTAGAAAGCCATGACTTTGAAAATGACCGAGGGGTCACTTTTGGTAATGCTATCACAAATTGTCAAAGTGCTGCTTTCTCCAGATGTGGAAATGCAATCCTGCCTGCAGAAAGTGGGTAACACTGACTCTGAGTGTCAAAGTTCTGTGTTTATGACATTGGTAAGAGTACTGAAGAGTCTTCCCATTTTTAGCCTTAGTTTCTTTTAAGATATTGAAAAATGAAATAAGAAAGGGTTCAGAAAAGAGCTACAGAAAATACATTGTATCTAAAGGGCATGTTTTAGTGAGAGATTACAGTAGGTCAATTAATTTAACTTACCCAAGAAAAGATGATGAAGTGACTGAACAGTGTTTATAAGTCAACATTTCTACAAGAAGAGTCTTTGATTTAGTGGAAAAATAAAGAACAGGGCTTACTGGCTGGTGGTGGAAGTGAGACAATGCCAGCTGTAATGGAGGTGTCCAGTTCAAAAAAATCAGAACCTCAGATTAGGGATGTGGTGGCTGCTCCTTTTCCCAGCAGGCTGTGGGGACACCACTTCCCCCTGAACCAGTACTGGAGAGCTGCAGAGGGACATTCCTGAGTGTGATCTCTGCCCTGTGGTGACCCCTGACTTGCAGCCAGGGATCTGTGAATCTGTTCTGAAAAGTCAAGGCTGGTTTTGCTGCCTCTTCCCTGGAACTGTGCTATGACTCTGGGAAGCATCTGCAGGGTTCACAGCTCTGCTGCCTCTGACCCCAGCAGTGGCAGCTGCTGTTGCCACTACAGAACACAGCCTGGAGAGGATGAGCCTGCAGGCTGTTGTGCTGCCTGCACTGAGCCCAGGTATGTGACAGCACATTAAATTAAGGCTGTGAATTCATCTCACGCTGCAATATAAGGCAGTGGACTTCACTGGCAAGAGAAACATGCAAAAGAGCATTTCATCTCAACTAACAATAAACATGTCTCCCATGCCAACAGCTGCTCACAGGTCGTACCCAAGCATGTAAACCAAACCAACACAGATTGTCAAAAATAATACTGGTTCATCCTGACTGCTGCAACTTGACATCTTGCAAGTGCTGTGGCAACAAGCAGGGCACAAAAGCAGCTGGATCTCACCAACTAGGCATTCCTAGAGAATGACAGCAGCTGGCAGAGAAGCACGATGCCCCTGGCAGACCAGGATACTTCTGATCTCTGCCTGGCCAGAAGTAGTGGGTTGGATATGATCTGGGTTGCCCCTTTGCATGTCAGTGGTTGCTCTGCATAAATGCATTGGGTCATGATCTTGTCCTTGCACAGCAGAGTGATTGCTGGTATGTTTTCTGCTTCAAGTGTCCAAGATAAATGCTTTTCAAACTAGAAGATCTCCACCTGAGGTGGGTGCACAGGGTCTGCCTGTTTTTCTGCCTATCATGTTTCTATGGGGTGGTGCACAGGACACTGCCCTGCATGAGGAGGGTGCTGCCCAATCTGGGGCTTTGCTGCATGCTCAGTGCTTCAGCAAGTCCACACACACCAAACTTGTGACAAACAGACCCCACCATGGCTTTTCCAGCATCTTCTACACACCAGAAATACATGACAGGATACAAAATGAGCTCAATCCCTTTGCTTGGTGGCCAGACCATATGGTAGAAATCTTCTAGAGTCCGACACATAAGGCATTTGGACTCTGAATCCTATTTTCTTCTCACTCTCTTGAGCACCAGGGATTATAAGCTTAGGCAAGTCAGCTGGGGATAACAGAGCCGTGTCCAAGGGCATGAGTAGAAAACGGGGAGGAAAATCTCTCCAAAACCTATTCCTCAGCTCCAAAGAAAACATGAAGCAGCAGCATATAGCATCAGTTAATTCTGCTGCCACTGTTTTGGAGGCTTCTGTTTACATGAATGTGCTAGCTCACATAACAGCATGTATAGCTCTTGACTCCTCTCCTAAGGACAGGAACCAAGTGCAGCCCAGATGCCTTACCCAGAGGAAGCATTCAACAAAGAGTGGTCCTGGGGCTGCCCTGCGAGTGCAGTTTCACCTGGCAGAGCATGTGCTCTGAGGTGTTTGGGGAGACACAGGACATGGCCAGACTGGCCCCGTTTGCAGGCACTGGATCTCCAGGGAGAGGCAGACAGAGCAGTACCTCCCATCCTGTAGCATTCCTCAAGCTCTTCACCTCCACCTCCTAACTGTGATGAAGCCACAAGACAAGGCCAGAGCCAGCATCCTGCCAGAGTGCCACACATCCCCCCCACTCCCAGGATACATCACGTTGAGGGAAAGGACATGGCTACCATTTCCAAGAGGAAGCGGGTCCAAGTACAGCATCAAACAACCACCTGTGAAGGCCCTGCTGTCACCACAGTGCAAACATCTTTACATCACCAAAGCAGCCGACAATCATTATTACACTCTACAAACTCAAGATCTACAAGTTTGACCTCCCAGCTTCACTGAAAGTCCTCTGCTTTCTGATGGACCACCAGGGCTGCACCCCGTGACAGGGAACACCAAGGCTGCTCAAGTCTGCCTGACCCCACAGGCACTGCTCAGTCAGGCACCACATCAGGAGAAGGAGCAGCAAGTATCACCCATAAGACACAGCTTCACCTGGGCTGGCAACTGTGATTCTCCTGTGCACAAGTACCCCAATGCCCTCCAAAAAAACATCATCTGAGTTCAGTGTCACCAAGCATCCAGTGTTTTGACATCAAACAACAATCCTCTGGAGGATCTCACAGTGCCTTTACTGTGATAAGTGATGGAAGGATACTCAGAAAATTATGCCAGCCTCCTGTTTGAAGCCCACAAGCTTGACACATGCAACTCTGGTACCTGCTTTCCCAACTGGAAACCACTTATTCTGAAATATTTGAAAATATTCTGAAATAACATTACAGACATTTGAGGAAGGCCCCTAAGTACATGTGAGCCATCATATCAAACCCATGGGTGACCACGCTCCTGGGGTTTTGCTTTCTTCTATCACATGGGCAGGGCAATAGATGGGAACATCTATCAGAGCTGTGGAGTTGCTTGGAGACAGTATCAGAGGACTTCAGAGAATATGAGTTCTGTCTTCTTGAAGGCTGATAGGAGGAGGATGTGCCCTGCTCTCCAGTGCCATGGCCATTGGCTGGTTCAAAAACCTGATGCCAGGCAGGAGCACTGCCACAGGAAGCCTCTGGGGATGCAGATGACAATTTTCCCCCCATAGCTGGGCTGTGGCATCAAAATGAACTGTGTGGTTCAGGCAGTGGACTCTGCTGGGAGCAGCAGGCAACCTGTATTGAGGAAATGCATGCCCAGGAAACCCTCCCTGAACTAAATCCAGACCATTGCTAGTCTAATCCTCATGACAGTGAAGTTGGTACAAGGCATGAGTAAGTCCCCAAGAACTTACTCCAAACTGATCCACAAGGGGATCATCTACAGCAGAAACACAGGCTCATCTCTACATGCTGCCCTGGGATGAGGTTTGATGAGTTTGTGCATGGAGAAGACAGAATGTAACCTTGAGCTCCTTTGGCCCAAATCTGCCCTGCAGTACATTTGGCTGAAAGCAGTCTGGGAACTGTATCTGTTTGCACTCATCCCATCAGCCAGCACATTCTGCAGGATTCTGCAGAACTGTCCAGGTTCCGCTGGGGTAAGATCCCACGTGAGAGACATCCTAAGTCTGTTCAATCCCCCTGATCCCTGGCCCTGCAGCACATCCCAGAACCACACATTACATCCAGGCAGATCTTCCTGGAAAAATTACACTGCCATGAATGTGGTCTCTGCTCCCTTCCTCCTTTCCAGCCCCTGGGCCCTGCAGAGTCACCTTCACTACATCACCATATGGGAGGAACTGGGGAAGGGAGGTGAAAAAATGAAAAGGTGCAGAGAGAACTGGGGTTTCAGCCAAGGGCTGAAACTGAGTTGTGCTCATGGTTATTTAAGCCAGAACAGCAGCCTCTTATCAGGCAGCTGTAGCTTGAATGAAGGTCAGGATCCAGGACTCCTTAGGATGCTTAAGTTTTGGATTTGGGATGCTGTGGGCATCACAACACATTAGTTACAGATGCTGTGAGGAATGAGGATCTGTGAGTATATTCACCAGCCTCTACACCACAGCTATGGATCCCATCATGTTGTACAGTTCAATTCCTGACCATCAGCCCTTCATACTCTTTCTTTGCATGCTTTGCTGCCACTCCACAGTTCTGGGGTAGCAGCTCACAGCATGCCCTTCTCTGCTGCTCATGGCCACGAAGCCTCCAGATCAGATAGATTTTCTGTCTCCCTGCCCCTGAGACCCCCTTTGTACACCCACGTCTGTTTTCCAAAATGAAAAAAGGCCAAATCTTTTTCTTGGGATTTTTTTTCCTCAAAATGAAATGAGACATCACAAAAGGTTTCTTAAAATATCATCTCTCACTGGAAATGGGTGAGTTTTCTAATTAGAAAAGACAGGTCAGGGCCTCATGGTGATTGAGTCAGGCTGAACTACAGCCAAGGGCTTTCACCGTGCAGCAGCCCAGCTCATAAGACCTCATGGAGCACCATGGGTGATGTAGTCCAAACTCAGAAGGCTGTCCCAGATAGGATGAGAGTGACAGGAGGTTCCAAAATTACAAGTCCAGTGAGTCATTCTGCAGTATCCCTGGGTCAAACCTCCTGGCTGTTTGCCAGCTTTCCACTCAGATAACGTGGGCTGGGATTTTTCACTAGAAAGGAACCGTTTTTCCAGAGCAAAAGCATGTTTTATAAGAAGCCCTGACTGAGGATGACCCTGAGAGCCTGTGTATCCCTGCTCCTGTGGCTCCTGCCAGAGGGCTGCCTGTCTGCTGTGGTGCAGCCCTGGGTTTCCCCCAGCTGAAGGTGTGAGCACTTTCAGATGCAACTTTTCACCAGGGCAGGGAGGCTGGGGGGGATTTTCTTTTAGGCCCCTGGGAGTTGTATGAAATCCAGCTTCTTAAAGATGTTGCTCCTCAGCAATGGGCTTTGTTATCAGGCAAGGCTAATTGCTGACACCATTGCTCATTCATAAGTGTTCAGCTTTGCAGCAAACCAGGAAAGCTCTTACCCACAGTGCTAATTCCTTTGATGATAAAGTCCTGGATGTGCCATATCAGCCCTCAACCTGCCCACGCCAGGAAGCCTTTATTTAGCATCGACATTTATCATTGCTAAACATATAAATAATCCCATTAGCCACTCTGAGCTGTGATAAAATTAGCAGTGTAAACAGAGAAAGTGAGTGACCTTAGTGGAGAACCATTGTTGATTTTGACCCAACACCTACCAGTATGATTAGTCACAGCAGAACTGCTCAGGGAAAGGGGCCATCAGTGCTTGTTTGGAAATTAGAGACTTGCACTGTTTATTTTATAGAACAGATCTAATTCCTGCTGAGTTTCTCTATAAGCACCCGGGTCACGGCCTCACCTCCACTCCTCCGGTCGCTGTGGCTCCCCCGGGGTTCATCCACTGAGAGCCTGAATTCTCTGTGACTCTAACACTCCTGAAAGCTGGACTCTCCAGACCAGGGGGAGGACATACCCTTCCTGCCTGTCCTGCCTGTCCCCCCTGGGTGGCAGGGACAGGAAGTGTCACACAAACCATGTGTGAAACAGGGGCACTTCTAGCAGATCCTTTCTCTTCATCCCCTGTCAATTTTCCACTCCGATGAGATGTGCATACGATGAGATGCATTAGACTAATGTAGCAAGACGAGCCTCTTTTAGGGCATGGCAGTCCAAGGTCCAACCAGGTGTTCCAGGAGAAACTCACGAATAGCGCTCTGAGTCTGATGCTCTCAGGGCTGACCAGCCTGAATCAGTGCTACTGCTCCAAAAGTGGCCTCCCCTCTGGCTTCCTCAGGTGTGAGCTTTATTGGCCCCCTAATCCTGCTCATGTGCAGTAGGGGTCCGCCCTAATCAGGCACAGGTGGGCTTAACACAAGGTCATGCCCACTACCTGGCAATTAGTGGCACCTGGTTGCCTCATTTCACTACAGGTTGCAGCTTTCTGGTGCCAATAGAGTTGTCAAAGGAATCTGTGCTTATATTCCTGTACCCACTAATTGGTCATCAGGCTAAAGGAATCCTT
Source organism: Heliangelus exortis (assembly GCF_036169615.1). NCBI lineage: Eukaryota > Metazoa > Chordata > Aves > Apodiformes > Trochilidae > Heliangelus > Heliangelus exortis. The sequence continues at coordinate 7,626,192 of NC_092441.1, forward strand.
CAGCTTACAAAATATGATTCTCCATCCCTGGCAAGTAATCTCCAGGTGGTCTGTGATCATGCTGACACAAAGCAGCAGGGTTCTCAAGATCACCTGCTAATCTTCTCAACAGCAACACAGGCTCCAGAGGCTGAGCAAAACCACAGCACCCACAGATTTGAACCTCCAAGGTTATATATCTTTTCCTAATCCCTATCAGCAAACAGCACCGCCTCAGGCTTCTTACTGGGTCCTGATGTCTGCCCATCCAGTTGGCTGTCACTAAGGTAGCACACATGAGAGAAGTGACACCTTCCACCTACCACAGTTTTGCTCTCTGAAACCTCTCCCTCCCTTCTCTGTTTTTCTCTCTCACCCATATATGTAGCTGGTAGGTTAAAAATAATATATTTAACATTTAAAAGAAATCATATTTTCATCCAGGTCTGTTATTTGAGTGACACACTCCACTCATTCAGGTTGGGTGGGCTTGGTGAACAGGACACCAGGTTTACAGAAAGAGACAAAACATAAGACCCTCAGTGCTGCTCTGGTCAAACTGCTTCAGCTGGCAGCAGAGCTGAGCAGAGTGGTCCCCTCAAGAAGCTGAAGCTCGTGTAAAGGGTTGACTTGATACTCCTAGGACAAGCTATTAATAGAAGGAAAGAAACATTGGTTGGAGGGATGTCAGGAGGGTGTCTGGTCCAAAATTCCCATTGGGTTGGATGAGACATAGATAGTCAAATGATAGCTGATTTGGGAAGTTCAGAGCTAAACAAGACTGACATCTTTCCAGAAAGCTGACATGAATATGTTACTTGATTTATTATAATTTAATCAAGCTGATCGTTAGGTTAATTTGATGATCTGATGTAGAGTAAGATGCACTGGAACAAGTCAACCAGGGCTGTGGGAGGAGTTTGTACCATTGCCAACTCAGCAATCAATATAAAACGATTGCCGTAAATAAGTGCTCTGAAAGTACTCACTTGGGGAAACACTCTGGCCTGCTCTATGCAGGAAGACAAGCCAGATGACATCCCTTCTTGGACTAACCAGCAGGGAATCTCTGAGTCCCTTCTCCAACTAACCCTCTGGCTTTAGTTAGTTACCAACTTCAGTTATTTGTATACATTATATTGGCAGTGGTGAGCTTTGATGGTTCCTTACCTTGCTGTTAGGATTTAGAGATATCCCACAGTCAAGAAAGGAGAGAACAATCTCAGAAATGTTACCTGTGGTCCTACTATTATCCTACTCTCTTGGAAGAGGTGCATGGCTGGGTTTGGAGGTAGTGCAGAAACTCTTCCCATGAGCAAGGTGAGTACCCAGACTCTGGGGAAAAGGGGACACAGAATTTGCCCAGAGCCCTAAAAACCACTCAGCTGAACTGTAAGAAATTCATGAGAAAGGAGAAGGACCCAAGGCACACCCCTTCCTGTGGCTCATCCTGGGCTTTGTCTTTCTCCTCCCATGCACAGGCATTGTGGAAGGTGTGTGTCCTCACTGCAGGCACACATTGACCATGCCCCTCACAGCCCCATGCTCAGAGATGGATCAGGAAACACCGGCGAGCTCTGGGATGTGTGTGTGTCACATCAGCTTTCCTGCTGTGCTGACCCAAACCAAACAGGATCTGTGCCATACCCTCCACACTGCTGCCCCACTTGCAGCTGCCAGGGTGGGCAGGATGGGTGTGGAGCCTCCCCAGAGCTGGCAGCAGGTCCCAGGCAGCTTGCAGTGAGCAGCAGCATCCTCAGGAGGGAGAGCAAACCTCTTCCTCACCCTCCTTCGCTATTTCCCATTTGCTCCCTGCCTGGGTTCCCATCACAGCCGCTCTCAGCTCTGGCCCAGCCTGAACTTTCTCTATTTCTCAAGGGCCTTCCCTGGGTTTGGATCTCCTTCCAGCCTTACCAGCTGGGATGAACATTCTCACAATCCCAGGCTGGCCACACATTGCCACACGCAGTGTCACCCAGCATTTCTTTTTCTTCCCTTTGCTGCATGCTCCTCACAAGCTCAGTGTGTGTGTGTGTCCCTGCACAGGACAAGAAGGGGGGCTGTCCTCTGGGGCCACTACATTTGCTGACACAAGTTGACCCAAGTTAATACCAGGTTAGGAAAGCCCCTTCATGAGCCAGGAGGAGCTGGCTGCTCACAAAAGGTGAAATCTTGAGGGGGCTGCAGAACAGGAACAAGTGCCCTGCTAGAGATATGGACCCCCTGTATGGACACCCTACAGCTGCATGAGGGAAGCCAAACAAAGGGAAAGATGGTCCAAACATTCCTCTGAGGTGCAAGGCTGACATTGGCACAGGACCACTGTGCAGCAGGAAGGACTCAGCTGCGGGTTTTGGTGGCGATCATAGGATCATAGAATGGTTTGGGTGGGAAGGGACCTTAAAGATGATCCGTTTCCGATCTCCCCGCCATGGGCAGGAACACCTCCCACTAGATCAGGTTCCTCAAGACTCCATTCAACTGGGCCTTGAAAATTTCAATCCAGGGGGCATCCACAACTTCCCTGAGCAACCAGTGCCAGGATGGCAATAGGGTGGAGAAGGGACTGCAGCCATGAAGAAGCCTTCCTCACCCAGAGCACGTAGGGTGCAAGGTGAAGAGGAGCAGCTCAGCTCACTGCCTTCACCTCCTGCCCAATCTGCAGCCCTAACCCAGCAACACTCCATGCCTGTCAGCGCCTCACTGGAGCTCAAAGTGCCCTTCCTGCCAGCTCCTGACCCGGTGCCAAGGGGCCAGTGCCATCCCTCGTGTCACAGGGAGCAGCACCCAGGCCCCGCTGTCACCCCGGGGCAGGGCCCTGCCTGCAGACGCCGCTGTGCCGCCCACGAGGCCCCGCGTGCCCATGGGGATCTCCCAGAGCTGCCGGGTGCATTCCAGCTCGTCATGTTTTAATTTAGTCAATCCATAGGCTGCCTATTGTGAGGATATCAGCACTGAGAAGTAGAATCCAAATGCAGAACATTGCAGAAGAACCAAACTGCCAAACTGTGGAGACAGAGAGACAAAGTAAATCTGTCATGAGGCAGCCCTGACAGACCTCCCACCCCGAGAGGAGCCAGTTCCCAATTAGCACAAAGAACTTGGGCAAAGAGGAGGAACAGATTCAAAAGCAAATGAAAGGGACCAAAAATGGTCAGGAAAAGACCAGTGGAAATACTCAGGTCAGCGCTGTGCCATGTAGCATGGATGGTGTCCCTCTGCGCCTCGGAGCTTTCCCCTGGCGTGAACCTGCACCAAACCCTCCCTGACAAACCTTCCAGTGACCCCAAAGAGAGAGAGCCTGTCCCAGAGAAGCTCCTGTCCCTGTCTGGCTGGTAGGACAGCAGCTAGAGATGAGGTGAGCAGACAGGTATGAGGGGAGGCTATGCGGGTCATGGACTGACAGGGATTTCATGGAAACCTATAGGGACAACAGGCACGGGTCATAGAGGAGATGTGGGGATGCCAGGAGGGATGGACAGGCCCTGAGAGGAGCCAAACCTCCCTCACGAGCTGACCGTGCTGCCACTAGACATGGCCAGAGATGAGTTTTGTCCCCAAAGGGCTCTGAAGACATGGTCAGGCCATGAGCCAGCCTTGGTGCTTGCATTGTACAGCAGAGCAGCTGTATCCCCTGAGGCTCCATTCCCTGTGACACATCTGAGCTGGAGACATCCATACAGGTGTGCACCTGGATGCTCTCCTCACCCTTCAGCTGCTGATTAGTGTTGGGGAAGAAGGAGGGAGGCCAGCAGGCAGGAAGGAGGGAAAGGCAAAACTCTTCTGGTGGTATAAATCATGCAAGCTCTGTGGCTGAAACACTGCTCCGGCTGAGCTCTGCCTGTAGAGCTAGAGGCCAGGAGGGATGTTGGGTCTGACCTCCTACATCGCACAACGCTCCTCAGCTGCTTCTTCCTTGCTCTGGGCTCGTGCTCAGGGAGCACATTAAGAACCATTTCCCGTAAGAGGGCTTCTCAGCCCCAGTCCCCATCACATCCAGCACTGCGGCTTGCACTGATCTTGCTGTGATAAAATAGTTTCCGAATCACTTTGAAGCTTTTGGGCTCCAAGTTCAGTCCATGTTTGCTGGCTGCCTAAGTCAGGATACTTGGGATACTGTCTGGGGAAGGAGCAGACATCCACATACTGCAGCCCCTGGTGAGTGCTCAGGGGTGGATTTCAGGTCCCCTGAGAGAATCTGGGACCCCCACATCAGTGCTGAGCCCGGCCCTGACTCCTGACTCATTGTTTGTGCAAACACAAGATCAGTTCTGTATTATCTGGGCAGATTGGAGAGGCCAGAGGAGAAAGGGAGGGGGAAAGATGGGGTCACCAGCTGCCATCAGATAAGCCCTCTCATTTCCCAAACCAGCCAGAAACCAAGTGCTACCCCCTCCCTGACTGCCTTCCAAGCTGCCTCATCCTTGTCTCTCCCTCCTGGTGTGCTCCTTGCCCTGCTCCTGCCTTCCCACCACCCACCTCTTTGGCTTTCCCCTGCACTCCTCACTGTTCCTCACTAACCTAAACAACTCTATGGCCTCTATGAATTTTTTCCCCTTACTGCTCACCCTGGTTTCCAGAGCATTGCAGACTATGCAGATCATAACAGCTATATTTAAGGTTGCCTGACAGTTTCCATGATATGACCCATTGTTCGGTTGCTTACAGCGCTGCCAAACTTTAACTCTTCGGGCTGAATAATTTGGGATAGCTTCAGCCAGAACAAGTTCAGGCCTTTTGAAAAGTAAAATTAGGGGGAAACATTTGGGTTGCTTCAGTTCTTATCACAGCTTGGAAGTCTGTCCTTCAGGGATTTGCAAGTCTACTTGGGGAAGGTGCTTTGGTCTCAGGTATGTGTCTACACTTGTATCTCTTGTGACAAATCCACACAGCTACATAAAGGGCCTGAAAAATCACATTTTCTCAAGCATCTCTGAAATAGTAGTGCTGTGCCAGGCCCTCTCTCTTCCATGAACCTGCATCCCCAGCCCCTGGCACTCCCTTTCTGCCCTGGCTCCTCAGCCCCTGCATCAGGATGCCATTGTGGCCCTGGCCACCAACCCTGCCTCCCTGGGCTTTTGCTGCTGGGGTCACTCCAGTGCCCAACTTGCTCATCTCCTGACGATGTAACTCTTTTTTTTTTTTTTTCCCCTAACAAAACAAAATTGCTAATTTAATTACTATTTTTTCCCCACTTTCAATTTTACCATATGCTGCAGCGTCCATGTGATTGCATGTGTAATGTCATCACAGCTTTGATTCATCTAATAAAAAGATATCAGGGAAAAAATAAGATTGTGCAATTAGTAAATCTGGTTCCTATAGAATAAAAAAAAAAAACAAAACAAAAAAAAAAAAACCCAAAGAAATTGTATCCTCATGTGACTGAAACTATCTTGTGAAGTATACACACAGGGGAGTATTTTAAACAGCACAAGCAAGTTCAAATGGCATTGGCTACACAGCACCTTCCTATCATCTCCCTCTGTTTTTGTACAAAATCTGTAGGGATGCCTGGGAACACAGAAGGAACCCCAGGAGCCCCGTTGTAGGTTTGCAGCAGGACAAAGAGGTCTTACTGCCCATCCTGTCTCCAAGTTTTGATCCCTGGCCACAGCCCAGAGGATCCAGCTCCTTCAGCCACCTCTTATGAGGGACTTTTGAAAGCTCATTAAATTCTTGTCAGTGATCCTTCTTTTCCCACTGTTTTGACATGCTCAGAGAACATAAATACAGCCATTGTGCAAACAGTGCCAGGCACACTCTGTCCTACCACACTACCCTTGATGGCCAGCACACGTGTGTTTCCTTGATCTCTACAGAATTTTTTACTCACAAACCCTGTGCTAGCACCAAAACCCCATCCTGAAAGGGCCCTGAAGTTGTTGCCAATGCCAGTTATGCCTTGTTCATCTCACCATATCTAAGAAAAATCAAATCCACACCCTCAGACATTAAAACAAGGACTTGGAGTGAGCACGGGCTGTAACTGATGAGTCTCACACAAACTGCGTGCTTAGCTCATGTGCTTTAGAAACTGTCTGGTCTGCTGGGGGGAGGCTATGGCCACCAGACACAGTCAGAATTCAAGAGTGGTTTGCATGCAATTCCTTAGCCAATAAGCTGACAGCACTAATTTTTCAAAATTCCATCCAAGCTTTTTCCTCAGCAATGAGTACACCCATGTTCAAGACAGGCAAAAGTGAAAGAAAGCCACGAGAGATCCTGCTTGGCTCCAAACTGTCCTTTAAGTCAGTGGGTAACACTCCTGCATCACCCACCCCCTGGTAATGGTGATGCTTTTTATGACCAACATCTCCATGTGCCAGGAGAGAACCATGAATTTCTGTCCCCCAGGGCTCCCTCTACAATTCCTTGGACAGTAAAGAGCAAGCACCAGCTCTTCCTGTCCTCTTCAAAATAATGTTACACAACCCACTTCTAAAGAGTGATAGTCTTTCTCGTAGTCATTCTGAAACTTGAATATTTTATAACGGATGAAATGATCACAGCAAATTCCAAGGACAGCCAAGGAGCTCAGAATTATCCGATCATGTTTCCAACCATGAGGCCTTTGGAAAGAGCCCCAGGAAGAGGGGGAAACACATTAATTTTATGTTTTAATATTCAACAAACAGAGCAGACTCTGCAGAGCAGCAGCATCCAGTTGAAAGTGTCGAGAAGTTTATTTTTCTTCAAACCTGGGCTGGGGCTGAGTTCGGGACTCTCTGTTTAGCTTTTCAGCCTGTAGTTACATTGTGTAAACAGTTTATTTAACATCATTTTTGGCACTTCTTCAGTAAACCCACCATAATAATCCTACTGGCAGACCAAACAGATCACAGATTAGCAGACAAAGCTGCTGTAAAACACCAAATTACCCATCCCCTGCTTTCCTGTTTTTGTAAGATGTGAAGTCCTGTCCTCAGCCGTGTTTATGCCTCCTTTCATGGCTGCAGCACCAGGTCATGGAGCTGCTCCCGCGCATCCCAACCTGGAAGCGGGTGGAGGAAGGAATTTTTTTCAGCCCTTTTAGAAGCTCATAAAATGTGCTGGGGTGCTGGCTGTTGCTTAACAGGGAAGGTATGCGGGCTTGATCCAGATTGGAAAAGACTCTAGACTAATGCTAAAGTCACCTATTGCTTACATTTCATTTTAATGTGCTTGAGTTCAATAAAAGTTTATCATCTCCATTAAAACGGTGCCTATTGGAACTGATTTAATCTTGTTAGCACAGAAAACCACATGAAAGGAATCAAGCTCATGGACAAGATTGAGCACAGTTACTTTTGGAGCATAAATTACATAAAAGCAAGGGATAATCATCCAGAGCCACAGCGTCTGTCACCTGTGTTACTCACATATTTATGCCAGTGCACTTTGCTTGGGAAGGTGCTGGGCAGGAGCCATATCACTGCGGGATGGAGAGCCTGCCAAGCACAGGAGTGATCAGCTGCTTAATGTCACTGCATCAACACTCCTAAAGAGTCCATGAATTGTGTTACATTTGAGCAAACAAATGTCATGTGTAGGGGTGCTGGTCAAATGTCTACTGGCAACAGGACAATGCAGCTGTAAATCTTGCCTTCGGTGTCACCCTGCTTTAAGCACAGAGGTGCTCTGCCTTGCTTAAGGGAAATGCCAGCCCTGCCCACCCAGCTGCCCAGCCAGTGCTCCTGCTGTAGGCCACGGGCCAGAAATGCTCTGCTGTGGTGTGCATGGGCACAAGGAGATGCAGCCATGGGATTGCAGCTGGGTCCTCAGCTGGAAGCATTATCCCTGGCCTGCCAGACTCTCCACAGGACACTGCTGGCCATCCATCTCCAGACATTCTGAGGCTGGAACCCAGCAGGGTGCTGTTTGCCTTGTGATCTTCTGGGGGTATGTTGAATCTTACTGAGCTCCATCAGATGTTCTGGATGTGCTAGAGAAGCTCCTTTGGGTATCTGTGTCTTCCTTGGGACCTACAGAGCAAGTGCAGCTTGGATCTGAAGCATGATCTGCCCTGCAGCACTGCACTGTCATCATCCTCACCTCTGCCAGCATCCTGGTGCCACCCACTATTGTCCAGTGTGCACCAGACACTGAACTGCAGTAGTGTGACACTTCTTGGCTGACAGATTTCACAGCCACAGAACTCATGATGTCCCCTAGAAGCATTGTGGCATGAAGCCCACACATGGCATACAGATGCCATCACAGCACATGGCTCATGGGCAGACCTATGGTGCCATCCCCATGGACATTCAGGTGCATGGTTACAAAGGCAGTGGTTGCAAATAACTGGAATATTGGTGCTTACTCAGGAACTTTCATCTGAAGAGATTGAAGCTTCTCACAAGTGCCAGGTGGACAGAGCAGAGCTGTACATCTGCCTCTCCCTGTTAATTCCTCAATGACAGAAACCCTCTGCAGTCAGTTTTCTCCACATGCATCACTTGGGATACGTGCAAAACATTTCAGATCATTTGGACATAAAGAGATCATAGTGAGCCCTTGCCCTCGGAAATGTTTACAGAAAGAAGTCCTTTCTCATCAGCACCCCAGAGTCAAAGGGGTCTGAAGCAGAATTTACCCATTATTAAAAATTTGGCTGAAAGTAGCAAAGTTCACAGAGGGTTTGAACAAGATTTTCCCCCTTTCAAGTGACTGCCTGCGTACACCACTTCAGAGAGAACGAACAAGCATGAAATTCAATTATAGTGGCACCCACTTAAACACTTGAACCAGAACTGTTGCCCTTAATTTTTATGTTGAGGACAGGGTGAGGCAGCAAAGCCACTCTGGGATACCCCTTGTCCCACAAACAGGCATCTTGGAGCTACAGCAAGCCATTTGTCACCTGGTTTAAGGCTTGTTGATATCTTCTGGACTAAGATTTCATTTTTACAGCAAAAAGCAGAGCTCTGTCAACCAAGTCTTACCAGAGGCATCAGTTTACTGCCAAAGATTGGTGATGCTGCAGCATTCAAGGAAGAGCCTGGATCTTTCTGGCAAGCTCAGCAAATGTAAGGTGGACCAACATGCTGAATATTTAAATGGCATTTCTCAGTTTCTGAAAGGATGCAAGTGAAAATCACTCTGCTGTGATAAAATAGAAAGTACAAAACCTTTAAAGATGGCAGAATGTGTTTGAAGCTGCTCAAAAAGGGTTTCCTGACATGATTTAACAGGTCACAGCACTTACAGCAGTGAAGCACCCTCAAAACAAAGTGTTATCCTTAAGGCTGCTCTAAGCAGCAATGCACAGGGCTCTAATTTGATGAAAATAATAGTATTTTCCTTTCACATCTACCTCAGACTGCAAATCACTGGGGCAGGTCCCAAGGTCTGTGCCAGCATGTGGCAGGGGAAATGATGCTGTGGAAAAACTCCCCTTCTTACTGTACCCCGGCCAGGGCAGAGGATGCCCCACAGCCTGGGTTGACTGGAGCATAACCTGATCTCATCCAAACCTACCAGGTCTGACTCCACATCAGGCATTAAACCAGAGTAAAATGGGTCTAAGATCAGAGCTGAATCCACTTTGTTACAGTGTTTACAGAGCAGAGAAGACTTGTTGTAGAAGTCTCTTGCCCTCTGTAAAGCCCCCCAAAGCCTCTTTGATGCTGAAAACAGTCCCTGAACATCATCTGGGAGCTTCACACAAAGTAATTCAGCCCCACCCACACAGACACACCACAGCCTCCTACCTACTGCTGGTCATGAGAAACCCCAGTGGGAAACTCCAGGATCACAGTGTCTCAGAAAGTTGATCTGGTTGTCCTTGATGCAAACAGTGCCCTGATGGAGACGTGGTGAACACCAGAGTTCTTTTAAGTTGTGATCTTGTGAGCAGGCTGTAGTGAAAGCCCTCAGAGTAGGGAGTAAAACTGGGGATTAGACACAGATGCTGAAATGGAGAAAGGCTCTTACGTGAGGAGCATTTCTCCAGTGCTACTATGCTGAGGCTCCCCTTAGAATCACAGAATCACAGATGGTTTGGGTTGGAAGAAACCTTAAAGCTCATCCAGTCCCACCCCCCTGCCATGGGCAGGGACACCTCCCACCAGCCCAGGTTGCTCCAAGCCCCATCCAACCTGGGCTGGAACACTGCCAGGGATGGGGCAGCCACAGCTTCTCTGGGCAACCTGGGACAGGGGCTCAGCACCCTCCCAGTAAAGAATTCCTATAGATGTGGTCTTAGCAGAGTAGAGGGGCAGAATCCCCTCCCTCCACCTGCTGATGATGCTTCTTCTGATCCAGCCTAGCTTTCAGTTAGCTTTTTGGTCTGTGAACATACGTTGCCAGCTTATACTGAGCTTTTGGTCCACCAGCTCCCCAACTTTTTTTCCTTGTGGCTGCCTCAACCCACCCATCGCCCAGCTTGCATCCATGTTTGAGATTGCCTCAACCCAGGTGTAGCACCTTGCACTTGGTCTTGTTGAACATCATACATTTTGCATGGGCCCACATCTCCAGCCTGTTCAGGTCCCTCTGAATGTTTCCCTTTACTCCTGCATTTTAACCCCACTGCATAGCTTGGTGTGATCCCCAAACCTGCTGAGGCTGCACTCAGTCCCACTCAATCCTGAACTTTGGTCTGCCTAAGCCCAAGCTCACAGAACACCTCCAGCAGCTCAGCTGAGTTCACCAGCAGCCAGTCCCAGGGCTCAGGTTTGTTTTCATCTTAGCAGTGTGATTATTTCCCTTTTAAAAAATAGAAACCCCCATGTTTGCTGTGCTGCTGGCTGAAGATGGAGAGCCCTACAGCCATGCAGGCTGGTTGAGACTCCCACATCTGGCTAAACCCATGAGAAGATCAAGATACTGTCAAATCTGGTTTCTGCAGGGGAGAATTACAGCAGAAACACATTTTCCTGCACAGAACTGACTGTTCCTGTGAGCAGACAGCATGACTGACCTTACATCAAGCCCAGCAGCCCCTCCATGAAGGTTCAGTCTCTGTAAAAGAAATATCTCCTGGGTGGATTTTTTTAAAGATGTTTTCCCAACCAGAAAGCATAAAGTTTTCAGAGCCAGGGTTGCAGAGACAGGAGAATTCAGTCACTCCAGCTTTCCGACCATGGCTTTCAAACAGCCAAATTTTTTAGAAAGGGCAATAAATGTGTTTCCTCTGTTTGCATTAAACACTGTGCAGATTCCTGTCATGAGGAATGAAAACAGGAGTTGGGTCAGCAAATGATAATGAGCCTCCATGTGCCTTTCAGGGGGTCAATGCCAGATCACAGAGCCCAGGAGTGCGCCAAGAATCTGAGGGAGGTTTCCTGGAGTGACTCGGAGCACGAACAACTTCAAGATGCTGTCCCAGAGCCTCAACTGAGCCCTGAACCAGGGAGCTGCTGTTCCTCTGCAAATGCCTGCAGCTCTGGTGGGCACGGAAGAGATTTGTCTCCCAGCACTGATCCCTGGGGCTAGGGAGATATTTCATCCCTTACTGGAAAGTGGTATTTTTGCCAAAGCAGATTTCTTGATCAGAAATCCCAAACCAAACACCTCATCTTTCTCCCTTTGAACTTCTGGGAGGATTTTCATGGAAGAAAACCAGGAGAACCCTTCAGAAGTAAACATTACTCAGTTATTAAAAGCAAATAAATAAACAACCCCTGTCCCATTCCCATGTAAACAGGAACACTTTATTAAAAAGATGAGAACGAGATGTTTTTGTGAAAGAAAAATTTACTTTCACACTACTCCCCACAGCCCCGGAGGCTTTTGGCCTTGCCTTGGGTGTGCCTCTGTTCTACAGCACTGGTTGCTGTGTGCCACCGTGTCCTCCAGACATGTGCAGGTCTCAGGAGTGGCCACTGGCAACCAGCCTGGTTTGATTTGGAGACCAGGAACCCTTTTTGCACAAGCTGGGTGTCTGCCTGACGTGGCATGGGCACACAGTGACCTGGGTCCTGAGCATTGGCTTTGCTTCAGCAGCAGAAATACCCTCACAGGGGACATCTCCCAGGCAGGAGCTGGCACGTCACTCTGGGTCAGGCACTGATTGCTTGTCCCACAGTGTGAGAAGGGCAGATAGGTTGCTCTGGCTTTGGTAGCAGAGCCTGGTGGTTTCTGGGTTACTGAAGCCCCAAGGTTTTTGGGATGAAGAATGCGAAGTGTCCCTAATCTGATAAGAGGAGGCTCAGGGGAGACCTCATCACTCCCTACAGCTCCCTGAAAGGAGGTTGGAGCCAGGGGTGGGTTGGGCTCTGCTCCCAGGCAGCTCTCAGCAAGACAAGAGGTCATGGGCTTAAGCTCTGCCAGGGGAGGTTTAGGTTGGATATTAGGAAGAAATTCTTTCCAGAGAGGGTGAGAAGGCACTGGAATGGGCTGCCCAGGGAGGGGGTGGATTCTCCATCCCAGGAGGTTTTTAAGAAGAGACTGATGTGGCACTGAGTGCCATGGTCTGGGAACCACAGTGGCAGTGGATTAAGGGTTGGACTTGATGATCACAGAGGTCCTTTCCAACCCGGATGATTCTGTGGTTCTGTGATATCATGGATGTTAGGATAGCAATAGGAGCCATCTGCTAACCTAACCTCTGCTCCCAGGGAAGAGGATGACAATTTCCTTCACAGGGAGAGCAGGGAGAGCATCCTCCATCCTTCTCTCCTCTAGCTGAGGATCCCACTGCCCTGGCTGTGGAGGGGGATGGGGCAAACTGGTGGCACTGGGGACACAGAAGTCTTTTCCAGAGCTATGAGCCAAGCAAGGTGGCCTCAGCAATCTTCACACCTTGCAGGAGAATAGATTCTCCTGCCAGGGAAGCAAGGTAGCAACATGCACAGAAGTGGTTTTGCCAGTCTCCTTTCATCCAAACCCTGAAGTATCCAAGACACTTTCAATATAGGTTAAGCCACTTGGGTGACCTGGGAACACTGACCTCTTCTACCACTCTTTGCTTACCCCTGGAGAGGAAAATGAGAGCATTGCTTGTCCTGCAGAGAAATTCCAGCTAGGATTGTTACTCACTTTGGTGTTTTACATTCCCGTAGATTATCCAGCATTGCCTGAGAAAAATGTGTTTGGAAGCAGTGGAGTATTGTGTCTGGGGGGAGCAGTGGCTGCCCCTGGGGAGCTCTCCTCCTGCAGCCCTTTCCTGCCAAGTCTTACTTCTGACTACATCTTCCCTGCCAGCTCCCAAAGCCCTGGAGGCCCCATCTCTGCAGGAGGCTGAGATGGGCACAGCCCCAACCTCCTGGTCCAGGGGACCATCCCACTCCCACCATCCCTGCTGCAGAGACATGGAAAGGTTGGCTCTGTCACCTTGACATGTCAGCTGGGGGATTTGGAGGGTGTTATTTGGGAGTTGGCTGCATTTGGGCTGCAAATTTTTGTCATCTTAAAGCTGCAGTTAAGGAGCCAGATAGCCATCACTGCTGGCCAAAGCACCAGGCTCAGCTCCAACCTTCAGGCACTGGCCCAGGTTGAGGAGGACAAACAAGTCAGCCTCTCCTGGTACAACCAAGGGTCTGAACAAACATGGTGCCTGTGGGGGTGAATTATTCCGTGGTACAGAGCAGAGTCAATCAGCAGCAGTTCCCATCAGCAGTAGCAGGACCACACTGCTGCTCTGGACCTCCAGAACCACATTCACCACTCCAGTGGTACCCAACCCTGGCCTTGGTTCCTGCAATGTGTCTTGAAATTAGGCACAGTCTGAACACTTCATTTTTTCCCTAACAGTACCTCCTTACCAGGGCTCTGATGTGCTATGTGTGTCTCCCCCTACTCGTGGAGGAAGATGGAAAAAGCTACTGTGCTGATTTCTTATTTCCACCCTGGAATTCAGAAGTATTACAAAAAGCCCATGGAAAACACCAGCTCTGTTATGAACACAGACAGGTAATGTTGATCAGTTCTCTGCTGTAAACCCTTCATGACTTAAGAGTTTGCCAAACCCCATATTTGAGTGCCAGGACGTCTGCTTCCACTCGAAGATTTCGCAAGCACTCAGCTTAGACAGGTCAGCAATTCCTCAGAACAGGCTTTGGAGAATAATATTTTGCTTTATCCATGATGAAAAGCTCCTCAAAGCCACCATTCAGAAGTTCAAATCACTTCATTTTGGAGCAAGAACTCACAACCAATTATTACTGCGAAAAATTCAGCTACATTTGATCAAATCATACATCTCCAAAAGTCTGATTTTACACATCTTGTAAATATGGAAAAATAATATCTGGTCAGGTAGTCCCACATTGTATCAGAATACAGGCAAATGAAATTGCCCAGGCAATCAGAAAAGTTTGGGAATTTATTCACAATATTCGAGTAAAATATTTTGGTGTTGGAAAATGCATATCTGTCAAAATTTAAACCAGCAAGAACGTACTGACTCATTGATTTTGCTTGTTAAACATGAGAAAGGTTTAAATTTGAAGATGTTGAAAGCACTCCCATTAATACATCTGTACAAAACCTTTCCTGGTTTGCCTCTCACAATAACACCTTGTTAAAAATTTCTGACTGCTGCATTTTGATTTTTTCCTAATTTAAAAAAAAAGGCCTAAACTCATGTGAAACGCTTCACATTTTTGAAATATTATATATATAAAAGACATAATGATGGTTTATTTGGACCACAACAGGCTTTTTTAACGTCAGAAGGGATAGTGTGCTGGAGGGCCACATTCCTATCTCATCACCTCTCCTATCTCATCCACCTCTTCTGTCTGCCCCTCTTGGTGCATACCTGCTCGTGTTCCTTGTTTCCTACATCTCTTCTGAGCTCTCCTTCCCCCTTACCACTCAGCACCGACATGTTTTATCCACTCTCTTCAGCTGATCACACTGACTCCCTGCTACACTTTTGAGGACATTTCTTTCTGCTCCATCCCACGCTGCCCATCACCCTTGTGACCACTACACTCAGTGCCCCAAGCCATTTCTTTAGCTTCTCTGGATCTTTCCATCAGCCACTGCCCTGCATGGTGCCTGTGATGGCAAGAGCAACTTTTTCTTTCATCATCTTCTGCACCACATCCACCACATCAAGTCCCCAACCAAACCTCCCTTGTAAATACCGACAGCCACACTACATCTGTGGGTGGCAATGGCTCCATCTGTGCTACTACAGTAAAAAAAGCCAGGGCCTCTTCTCCAGCCCTGTGATATGCGAGGGCCTAAAATCTTTATGAATGCCGACTGAACTCTCCAGCTGCCTTCAGACTGAGAAGGGTGGCTGGGCTGAGCCAGGCACTGCACTGCACCCAGGTACAGGCAGAGGTGCCCTTGCCCAGAGCTGCTGCCTGCCCAAGGACACGTCCTGGTCCCTCTGCTCACCTGGACACAGCCAGAAGGTCTCAGACACACTGCTATGAATGTACAGAAACTGTAGAGTGAAAAAAAAAGATCTCCATGTGCTGTTACTGCCTTCCATCCCACCTGCAGGAAGGGCTTATCCCTGAAGGGCTGGGATATAAACAGCACCAGCTACTCCATCTCCAATATGGGAAGGGGGGACATGGTCCTCCCAAGTCCCCACCAAGGCAGCTCCTACTTCTGGGGATGCAGAGAAAATCTCCTCCTGAGCCCCTTTGCTGCACCAGCCTGGGATACCCACAGAACTGACAGCAGCAGCTCAGCCCAGCTCTGAGGCTGAACCTTCAGGAATCAGCCCTGTCCACATGCTTAGCAGCAAGCCCTGGCTGTCTTGTTCCCATCCTGGTCCAAATTCTCACAGCGTGGGTGGGTGAGAAGCTCCCTGAATTGCTTCTCCACTTGCTGAAATGGGCTGAAATTCAGAGCTGATCACATTTTCCCCTGTGCCTGTCAAAGCCCAAATGGGAAGCCCAGTAACCGACATATAAAGCTACTACTGATAGCAGCACACTTGTTCCAGACAAAAGATCAGGAGACATATGTCATAAAAAGGCAGAGATGTCTTCCAGATGTTTTTGTGCATTGGGTCTGCACAGATGTTTTCGATGTCTGCCCATAAATGTAAGAAATGTAAAACATTTGTGTCCCACAGATGTAGAGATTAAATTATGCAAGAGATGTGATAAATCTCTGGGTAATGCGAGAAGACCATGAACTATTCACATTCATTGTTTTTAGTAAAATCGGTCCCGTTTTCCAGAACGCGGCTGTGAAGGAGACTTTTATTGTTATTAAATGTGACTAAACATTACGTAGAATGCTGAAAAGCAGCACACATGGAACTTCATGAAACCATATAATGCAAACACTCTTGCAAGGTCTTTAGCATGAGCAGGTGGTGGAGCTGTCAGGTGAGCAGTGGGCCCCGTGGTGGGCTCAGGTGGGACACAGGGGTGACGGAGCCTCCAGCCAAGCTGAGGCAGTGCCTGCAAGGGCAGGACAGGCAGTCTGCAGCTGCCCATCCCTGCAGGCAAATGAGCATTTCCTGCCCCCATGACCACCCATGCTCTCTGCAGACAGGCATAGGTTTGAGCAGGCTTCTGCAGGTCAGGAGGATTGTAGAAACACAGAATTATTTGGGCTGGAAAGAAGCCTTAAGATCATCAAGACCAACCACTAACCCAGCATTCACAAGGCCACCAGTAACCCATGTCCCTCAGCACCATATCTACCTGGCTTTTAAATCCCTCCAGGTGTGGTGACCCTAACACTTCCCTGGGCAGCCTGGGCCAGGGTTTGACAACCCTTTCCAGGAAAAAAATTGTTCCCAATCTCACCTGGCACAACCTGAGTCCAGTTACTCCTGTCCCATCCCTTGTTCCTTGGGAGCAGAGCCCGACCCCCCTGGCTCCAACCTCCTCTCAGGAGCTTGCAGAGAGACAGAAGGTCTCAGACACATTGCTATGAATGTACAGAAACTGTAGAGTGAAAACAAGATCTCCATGTGCTGTTACTGCCTTCCATCCCACCTGCAGGAAGGGCTTATCTCATTCCTGAAGGATATAAACAGCAGCAGCTACTCCATGTCCAATATGGGATGGGGGGGACGTGGCCTCCCAAGTTTTTCCAGTGTGGAAGAAAGCAGAGGAAGTGTTCCTGAGCCTCATTCCATCCCTGTGCCTGCTGGAAATTCTGACTTTCCTGCAACTAAGAAGACCCCAGTGATTCCCCATATCAGTGTACTAAATCCTTGCTTGCATCAAGTGACATGGCAATTCCCTGGGAATCCTCTCTGCTAAGAATATCCTCTATTTACAAATCCTCCGATGTGGGGGTGGATGGGAGGCAGGGCAGTGAACTGAATGTACTTGGAAGATGTCTGTGGCAGTCACCCTGGAGCTGTGTGCCTGGCCCTGGCTCTGCCTCTGCCTGCAGTGATCACCTGTGAGTCCAGCAGGAGGGGCTGGTTCTGCCCTGACACCCCCCACCCAAGGGTGCTGGACCCAGCAGAGCACGGGCAGGCTGTGCATCAGGACAAGTGGGGTGCATGTGTCTGTGTGTGCTCATGAAAAGGTCTCTGGGGTTTCCCTGGACTCCTGTAAGCACCAACACACTTGTGAACACATCAGGCCAGCACTAGTGCTGTCTGTGGGGGTGACATTTATCTGAGCAGAAGACAGCAGCTCCCTTTTGGGGACAAGGTGTGATCTTGGGTACCTTCTCCTCCTTGGGGGACTTGGCAGTGTTAGGTCTACAGTTGGACTTGAGCTTAAAGGTCTTTTCCAACCCAGATTATTTGTTGATTGTGTGATTCCTCTCTGCAAAGCCTGGGCTCTGAGCTGAGTGGCAGTGCAACCAACCTGATGGACACACTGGCAAGTCAAGGTGCACTTCTGCAGAGTGATTCACCTGAGCTGAAGGTTATGGGGGTCAAAATGGGTCTGTCTGGGGTTTAACTTTTCTTTCTACATCAACCTCAGAGGGAAGGTCCTGAGACCAGCTCCTAACTGCTGCTTATAAGATACCCAGTGAATTGCTGGTTCTGTGTTTTGTCCTCATATATCTGTTGCTAGGGAGAGAGGATGGCTCCTGGGGACACCTAACAGAGAACACCCTGGTAATTACAGTTCTGAGTAGATCCTCTTTGCCCAGAACAAAAGGTCAGGTGAAACCTTGGCAAGATGAGGTTTTCCAGCTCCTCTGCAGAGGGCTGGGACATGGGCAAGTCTACAGCCAGGCAAATGAATCATGCACTGGGGAGGCTCATTTCCCTCTGATGGAGATGGCTATCTTTGGGATGTTTAGTGACCAAAGCTGAAGGAGAAGATAGAAATAAATTCCCCTCAGGCTGAGACTCAGGAAGCCAAGGACAGCTTTGAACAGGAGAGAATGACTGTGTCCCAGTCTGCTCTTACATGGACTGAAGGAGTAGGCAAGACAGCAAGATCTCTGCTGTAGAACTTGTCTGTGCAATTCCCAGCCTGGATCTGGAGACTGAGAGGTTATCACTGGATATTCTTAAATAGCCTCAATGATTTTCCTACCTGAATATAATGGCTTTTTGAAGGCAGTTATGCTTTTGGCCTTACACTGTCCCATGGTAATGAGTTTCATGATGAATTATGAGTTGTATGAAAAAGTACTTCCTTTTGTTTGTTTTAAATCTGCTACCTGACAATTCCGTGGAGTGCCTCCTAGTTCCTGACCAGAAAGCAGCAGTGAATATTCCTCCCCTAAGCACCCTCAGCAGACTGCTCCTGACTGCTGGACCGTGCCCCTGTCACCTTGCTCAGATGTCTCCTTCTCTATTTAATAGTTCTTGTGGACACCATGAAACGCCTGTGGTCATGGTGGTTGCCTTTTTCTGGTTTTCTGAACTCTTCTGAGAAGGCAAGTGGAGGAGACAGGAATGGATACACCAGCCAGCTTGGAGCATGGGGATGACTTAGAACATTTTCTTCATTTTCTGTTTTGTTTCCAGTTCCTTCCCTAGTCAGTCACAAAATCTGATTCCCTTTCTTGCCCCCTACTGAGCCAGTGTTTTCTGTGACCTAGTCCAAGAACTCTGGATTTCTTTCACGAGTGGTAATTGCTAATTCAGAGCCCAGTGCTCAGCTAGCAGGGAGTCCAACCACTACATTTTTTTCATTCTGTTCCAGTTTGGGCTCGAATGTGACTAAAGGTATTCCAGCTTGAGTCCAGGCTAACAGCATTTCATGAGCTGTTTGTATACAAAAATGGCCATACAACAATGGTTACACAAGGTGTCCATTGTACAGGGCTTCAGCCAAGGATGGGGGCATGAGTCCCTGACCCTTATTCCCCTCTCCTTTGTTTTTCTTGTGTCCCCGGTCTATGGAAGAGCCACTGTGCTCTGCTCTGCTCATCCATGGCTGATGCTGTGAGAGTGGGACTCGGGAGAGGGGTTAAGGGTGTAGTGGTGAGGATGGTGGTGGGGAAGGAGGGGTGGTGGTCACTCACAGGATTTGCTAGGAACAGAATTCAAGTCCTCCACTCTGGGAAAAGAAAATCACACAGTGCCTGGGTAGTCCCATGCTGGTCAAGTGACAGAGGAAGAGATCACCAGAAGAGGTGGAGAAAGTTTCTATGGTAGGTAGAGGCAATGGTGGTGTCACAGCATGTGCTGAAGTGATGGCATTAAGGTGGCGAGGTGTTCAGGGAATGGTGGGATCTCACCATCCCTGGGGATGCAGGTGTTTGTGTGGAACAGGACCTGGCTGTGGAACATTGGGTTTCAGGCCAACCATCTTCCCAAATGCTTCATTGGGTTCAGCTCAGGTTCTCCCTCAATGCTACTTCCAGATTTGAGATTTCAGTCTGAGAAACAGTCAATGATTCTTGCTGTTCCCTTGGCTGTGGGATGGGGGTTGTGTAAAGGGTGGGCACAGTGTAGGACACTTCCTTCTCCCTCAGTTTAGCTATTTAGCTCTTGCATTGCAACACTAACTTCTGTCTTTTCCAACACAGATCTGAGTCAGGGACACCTTCTGATGAGCTTCCCACTATTTATGCTTTAAGAAATGTTTTATTATTGGCTTTTATGCTTTTAGCAAGTTTTTCCTGAAAATATTTTTGGCCTGTCCTTATTATGGTCATTACATCTAAGAGACATGTTTTGCACTCCAGTCTATCTTCCTTCTTTGGAAATTATTTCAATTTTGATAAATCTCCATTTATTCTTGTAATTTCTTTCACTACTAAAGCATGGTACTTTTTTTTTTTTTTCTTTTTTTCCAGGATATTTTAGCACATTCTAGATTGATTGTATATATTTATTCTGAGCCTCTAATTCTGTCTCTTTAAACACTTTTTATGCCTTCTGTAAATATTTTACCCATTTAGCTTTTCTTTTGAATTCCTTTTTAACTCATTTTGTATTTTTGTCTTTTTCACATTTTTGTAATTAAACTTTGGGATAGATTTCTTTGGTTCTTTTCCATTTCTTTCCTCTTGCAGTCCTAGAAGGATCTGGTTCTTTGGGGCTCTTTGGTCCTAGGCCCAGCAAGGTCTACAGAAGTCATGGAGAGAGTCTCTGGACCAGTGGACTCACCACCAGCAGAGATGGACAGTGAATCTCCCTTTAAAATTCCTGTGAAATTTTACCCAAAGAGAAAAGTTTAGGGCTTTCCAGTTCTGAATTACAAACTCAAGTTCTTTGAAAGAGGGCCCAGATCTAGTCTCCTTGGCATATAGACTGGAAAGCCTCAGCTGCAGGGGCTTCATCCCCTGGTTTGTCCCATCTGCTGAGATGCATTTCCCACTCAGGTGCCTCTCCAGTGCCATGAACCTTCTGCCCAGCACCAAGGCTGGGCTGTGCTCCCTAAGCAGTGGTTCTGTTGCTCCTCAGGGGCAGAACCTGTACCCAATTTGGCAGCTTCCATCCTCTCCCTGCTGGGACAACCTCTGGAGCAGTGGCACAGCTACTGCTGGGACAGCCAAGAACATTGGTGCCAATGGATGTCCCTGGTGTCTGCAAACAGCCACCCTGAAACTGTTTCCATTTGCTTGAAATTTCATACTTTTGGAAGAACTTTTGCCCTTTTTTTTTTTTTTTTTTTTTTTTTTTCCTGGTTGGGGAGTTGTATTTGGGTTTGGTTTGTAGCCTTTACTTGTGGCTTTAAGGGGAACCATGTTTACAACTTAGTGTTGGAGAAAGGGATGCTATGGAAGTTTCAAAATGCATCTGTTTAAAAAGTATTTCACCCTTCATGATAACAACAACAACCAGCAGTAGGAAAACCTTGCAATCTTATCTCAGTACGAAATACCAGCAAGTACATCTCAGCCTGTTTTCTGCCCTGGTGCATACTTGCAATTAGTTCTTGTATGCAGAAGGCAAAGCACACTGTTTATGGTTTTACTGTAGCATCCAAGTACTTTATATGCTTATTTTTCATAACAAAATTACTTTGTCCATAAATCAGGCTAAACTCAGTGGCAGCTTTGACCCATTACTTCAACCTTTTGCTGTAGATCAGCTGTTCCTAAACTGTGTTCCTAGAGTCAGCGTCCAGGGTTGCATTAGAAATAAAATATTTGGGAAACACAATTTGCATCACTGCTCTTTAAGTGAGTATTTGGCTTCCTGGAAATGATGACTCATGGTTTGGATGTGCAGAAATGTACCAATAACATAACCTTTCGATCCTCTAATGCCAGACAGATCCATATAAACCCTGGCTTCGTGCTGCCCAGATGAATGGTGCAGCAGGCTGTATATATAGTATCACTTCAGACTTGGTCTTGCAATGTGTGGGAAAGATAAAAAATGGGGCAGAACACAACCCCGAGGTCAGGCAGCTCCCAGAGTCATGCTTTATCAGTTCATCTTTTATCAGCTTCTTCCTCTGCCACCCGGATGATTTAATAAGCAACAGTTTCTTGAATGAGCCCTGTGCCATGGCACATTTTCCAGGATCTTTTTGGCATGGGAGCACGTATCAGGTATAAAGAGCTTTACAAAGAAACCTTCCCAGTGTGGATCCCTGGTAGGGTAAAGTGGCTGCACTGTTACTGCTCAGAAATGGTACATTAAATTGTCATCAAGGAAGCCTCATTTGTTCCTTGACACAGGCTGGGTTTCCTAACAGCCTCCCTGGCCAGTGGATTTTCAGCAGCCAGAAAAGGTTTGTGCAGAGCTCTGGCATGGGCGTGGGTGAGGTCATTCTGCTCCAACCCACTTTAAGGTGGCTTTCAGCTCAGTTTTGCAGAGGTGCATTTAGAAGTGGACCCTGCTTAGAAGCTGGATACAAGATCCAGAGTAAGCCAGAATGAACTCAGTTTCAGCTGAGTTGTTTTCTGCCACAGTGACCTTTTTTCTGCAGGGAAATGCATAGCTACAAAACCGAAATCAGTGTTTTCCAAAGGAATTTTTTTTCTTTCTTTCCCAGCAATTCTGCTGGGCATTAACCCTGCATCTGCCTCAGATGCTGCACTGCATCCTTGGCACTCCCAGTCTGCCCAGTCAGCTGGAATCTGTGTCCAGATCTATCCCCTCCATGATGGCTTGAGCCACCCAGCCCTGGGCAGAGGGCAGTCTGGGCACTGGGTGCTGAGCTCCAAGGGGCAGAGCTGGGTAATCCCCAGCCCAGGGGAAAGAAAGAATTTTGTCAGTTCTG
The DNA here is from genome assembly GCF_036169615.1 of Heliangelus exortis. NCBI lineage: Eukaryota > Metazoa > Chordata > Aves > Apodiformes > Trochilidae > Heliangelus > Heliangelus exortis. The sequence goes on from NC_092441.1 coordinate 7,648,625, forward strand.
GGATGGCACCTTTTTTTCCTAAATATTTTGCTCTTTGAGAAATGATTCGGTTTTCTCAGACTGAGTCAAGAAAAAGAAGAGGAATATGAGGAAGCAGCAGTCTTCCCTCAGCTCCTGCTGCCACAAGAGGATGTCTTGGTCTTTCTGCCCTTGAACAATAGCCTGGTGCCCCTTGGGGCAGTTTGTGGGTAACCCTGGTTCTTGCACACTGACTCTCTGGATCTCTCTAGATAGTTGCAGCCCCCGAGTGATGTCCAAGGCAAGCAGCAACCCCAGGCTGTGTCACCTTAAACAACCCCGGTGTGACATGAGCCAGCAGTGTGCCCAGGTGGCCAAGAAGGCCAGTGGCATCCTGGCCTGGATCAGGAACAGTGTGGCCAGCAGGTCCAGGGAAGGGATTCTGCCCCTGTGCTCAGCCCTGGTGAGGCCACAGCTTGAGTCCTGTGTCCAGTTCTGGGCCCCTCAGCTCAGGAAGGAGATTGAGGTGCTGGAGCAGGTCCAGAGAAGGGCAAGGAGGCTGTGAAGGGATCCAGCACAAGTCCTGTGAGGAAGGGCTGAGGGAGCTGGGGGTGTTGAGGCTGGAGAAGAGGAGGCTCAGGGGAGACATCATCACTCCCTAAACTACCTGAAAGGAGGTTGGAGCCAAGGGGGGGTCGGGCTCTGCTCCCAGGCAGCTCTCAGCAAGACAAGAGGTCATGGGCTTAAGCTCTGCCAGGGGAGGTTTAGGTTGGATATTAGGAAGAAATTCTTTCCAGAGAGGGTGATCAGGCATTGGAATGGGCTGCCCAGGATTCTCCATCCCAGGAGGTTTTTAAGAAGAGACTGGATGTGGCACTCAGTGCCATGGTCTGGGAACCACAGTGGCAGTGGATTAAGGGTTGGACTTGATGATCACAGAGGTCCCTTCCAACCCAGATGATTCTGTGGTTCTAGACATACCTTAACAGAGAGAACACATTGGGCATAGACCAGCCCAATGGAAAGGCACTGGGAAAAGCAAAGCACTACTAGATACCATTTTCTGGGACTCATCCAGTTGCCAAGTGTGGGCAGGCTTTACACCTTCTCCCTGGTGCACCAAACCTCAGGGACAAAGCATCTGCCTCCCAGCAGGTGGCATTGAGGCCAGGGGTGCTTGGTGCACAAGGACTGACTCTGCAGGTCACACACCAGGTCACACACCCCACAGGGCTGCAGAAGGCAAAGGGGACACTGCTGTCCATGTCCTTGCCTCGTACTGTCCCTGTGCTCTGACACAGGGCTCAGCCTGGCAGGCACCTGGCTGTCCCCACACTTGTCAGCCAGGAGAGCCCAATGGGGACCTCCAGGGATCCCAGGGACCAACGTGGAGCAGCCACCTGCCCCAGCATGCTGTGTCCCACAGGTAGGGGTCCTCGGTGGGGACAGTCCCTCTGCTCCCCATGGGAGGACGGGCCAGCACAAACCTGCTGATGTTTCAGCATTAACAGCAACACACCAGGACTGCACCCAGGATCTGCCCTGCACTGTGCCCTCCTCAGCTTTTCTTAGGTAAGAGGAGAGATGAACCTGGCACTCTGGGGTTGGGGGATGCATGCAGGGTGTTTATTGGGAAGACTGAGCCCATCTGACAGCTCTGCCAACCCTAGGGCATGTGCTGGCAGCCAGAGGCACAAGCCCCAGGTCCTGGAAACCCCAGGTTGCCGAGTGTCAGTATTTCTAAGCAAGGCAACTCCAGCAGGGCAGTAGCAGGGGCTTCTCCAGGTGCCCCCCACCTGCCAGCAGCTTGGGCTGGGGCAGGCAAAGGTCTCCTGGCTCGGGGGTGCCCATCTTCCTCTGGCTTGGCTCAACTCATCCCTCCCTAGCAGGCAGTGAGCCAGAGTGCCATCACCTCCAGCAGGCAGTTTTACAGGCTGACACTATAAATGTACTGTGCTCTCATGGATTTGATGCTGTTTTTATGAACTTGGAGCTCAGTGTGGCTGTTTAGTTTGAGATGAGCGAGGAATGTATTAATAGTTGGGTAAAGCGCACTCCGAGCTTCTAATCTGACCGAGCTGTTTGCTTTAGGGAAAAAAACACTTCACTTTTTCCATTCATTACTATTCTTTGTTAGTGGCTGGGCACCCGCCCACAGCACACCGGAGGTGCTTTAACCCCTCTCTGACTGCACTCAGCCACCCACGGTGTCCCAGGGGGAGGAGAGAGCATCAGCACCAAGGCTTCCCCCCGTGGACACCCACATCAACCCACATCAACCCGTGCTTTGGGAGGGAGCAGTCCTGCAGTCCTGGGCTCAGCAGGAGACGTGGAGTGAAGCTGTGGTGTTTCAATGCTGGCACAGCACCCATGGACACCCCCCCTCCAGAAGTTGGGGGGTCACCTGCAGCCTCTGGGCAGGACCCTTCACCTGGGCTGTGCCCACCTCCAGGCTGAGGACAGTGCTCCAGCAGCTGGGTGACCCACCTGGTCCCATACCCCTGCAGCTGCTCTGCTCTCCCCTTGATGAAGAGCACAGATCCTGCTCACCAGGCAGCCTCCTGTTCCCTGGAGAGGACATGTTCTGTTCCGGGGGCTTGCCCTGCTCCTGTCTGCCCAGCCTGCCTGGAGCACAGCCAGTGATTTATGTTCAGATGAAGATCTCAGCAACGTCCTGCTAAGTCTCTTATCCAGCATGAACTTTCCATAAGCAAGTCTCTATTTTTAACTCTGCAAGGCCTAGGAGAAGGGGTTGTCCTGCGGGGAGGGGTGGTGAGGATGTCACTGTGCACAGTCCCAGCTGGGCAGGGAGACCCCCAGACAGCTTGAGCTTGGCATGGGGACTGCTTCTCGTGGAGTGTCCTGGGCACTGTTGTACCCCAGGGGCCAGCAGGATGGGAAAACCACAGCAAAATGGCCCATGGGCTCCAGCTTGGCAGCCTCAGAGAGGTCAGTGCAGGAGCAGGCTCTGGAAGAGACTGTTCTGGTGGAGGAATGAGTTGAGGTGAAACCAGAAGCAGAGTGTAAATCCCACGCTTGGCAGAGCTGGGGCAGGGACCAAGGGGCTGTTCCTGAGGCAAGGCAGGGACCCCACAGGTGAAGCATCTCCCAGGAAAAAGGAGCAGAGGGGAATGGGAGCCCAAAAGATAGGAGAGGGCTGGCACCACAAGTCCTCAAAGGCACAGTCCTCCGTGCCAGCAGTGTCACACACACACAAGTGGCCACATGTGCACGAGTGGGCTCTGGCCCAGCCCCATCTCCACATCTGTGGGGCAGGAGGACAGCACTGCCAACATCAAAGCCCAGGGCCATATCCTGCAGTGAGCCACTGAAGGTCAGCCCAGGGCTGCAGCTGCCTGGAAGATGCTGGAAGACCCTTTGCTTTTTCATGGTAGATGTGGGGGCAAGCAGTGGGGTGCTCTCCTCTTGGGCACCATGGAGCGGAGGTCCCACAGCAGGAGCTCTGTGTCCAGCCCAGGGTTAGCTGGGCAGGACTGTGGCTGTTTCACCCCCATGCCATGGTGTCTGTCCCCATGTGGGTGAGGGTGCCAGACCCTTCCAGTACTTGGGATACCATGGTGTGAAGCCATTACTGGTGACCCAGGAGGAGCCAGCAGCTCATTCTGTGGGGCACAAAGGTGCCCCCCTTCCAAAGCCCACCCTGAACCTGGCATCAGCAGACAGACCCATGCCTAACACCACCAGAGGGAGAAGTCTCTGCACCCACCAGTTCCCCTAGTAAGGGCAGCAGGCAGCCCACCCTTCTCTTCCTGGCACGCTGGGCTCAGTCTCTGCCAGGACTTTGCAGCTCCCAGCACTTCCCAGCTCTGTTTATTTATGATGATGTTGTGAATGAGAAGCACAAAGGTTAAAGCTGAGCTGGAGAGAGAGCTGTAAGTCATGGGGGCAGCACAGGACCCTGCAGGGGCTCTTCCAGAGGAGAGCAGCCCACATCCCATCTGGGGAAGTGCTGTGGCCATCCCTGGTGCAGCAGGACCCACAGCAGGGCTGTGTGTCCATCATGGACCAGCACCTGGCAGGAGGAAGGTGATGGACCCCCTGCAGTGGGGGGAACTGCCAGGCCTGGAACAGGAGCTGTGCACAGGGATCACACCATCCCTCTGGGTAGTAAAACCCCTTCAAGCTCCTCCCTGACACAGAAAGGCCAGGATCCCACCAGGGACAGAGTGACAACAGAGATCATCTCAGTGAGGTGGCACAAAGAGTAATGGAGCCCCTTGGACCCTGCTGAACCTCAGGGACTCAGGGACCATCACCCTGTGCAACTCACCTCCCCCAGACTCACAGCTTCTCTCCTTCTCTACTCAAAATCCTCAAACTGACCAACAGCTATTTTCCTCCACAGTAAACTTTTATTTTCTGTGCTCCCCAGATTTTCACACAGTCACACCCGCACCCTCAGCCCCTGCAGCATGTTCCCAAGCACTCTGTCCCATCCAATTTTAAATTACTCCAGCAATAGAGCACTTGCTCTGTCCCCTGAGAAAACACTCTGCTCCCAGAGATCTCACTGCCTGGAAGACAGGATTTTGCTGATATCCAGCCCACATTTTCCTCCAGCTAAATTCACTGTGGGGCTCTCAGCTGTAACCCCCCAGGAGTGATATCTCCTCTACTTCCATGGTTCTTGGAGCATCTGCCTATTTCTACTGATTTTTTGGTCAGCTGTTTTTCCCACTTTCAGCTTCTCAGCCCTTCATCTCTCAGTTTAGCTTTGCACAAGTGATGGGATCTCAGCAGGGCTGTGCAGAGGATCCCTATAAATGCTTTCCAGGCATTTGGAAGAGTCCCTGGTTTACACATTATGGTGCACAGGTCGATTCAAAACTTCCCCTAAGCTAATGTACAGTGATGATTAGTGACTTATATCCTGACAAGTCAGAGCACCAGTAAACCAGACTGCAAGAAGGTGAGCATAAGGGCACCAAATTTCCACCCATCAGAAATGTCAACACTGGGAACTTTCTTCTGATTCTCATTAAATTAATTGTTAAAGCCTTGACATTCACTGGGTCAAAACTTAAGAAAGTAACTTTCATATTGTCTGTTTACTATACCAAGGATAACAATATATAATAACATAAAAGCATACTGTAAGACCAAAAATACAATAAAACACAGGAATAAACCAAATTTACTTAAGGAAGCAGCATTTTTGTGCTGAAGTGTTTCTAACATTTCAGTGGTCTGTATAAAAGAAAAGTTATGTCACGAAAAGTTCAGTGATTCATTGAGACACTTTTCTAGCAATAATGAGCACAGAACCGTGGTCATTTCAGTGAGCTCTCCACAGCAGCATCCAATGGAAAACGCCCAGCCCAAAACCCCTGTATCAGGAGCCCTGAGACCAAGGACCTCCTGCAGCTCAGCACCCACCACTCCTGCCTAACCAGGTGGCCCTAAGGAACAAACCCTTTCTTGCCTAATTTTCCTATAAAGTTTTCTGGGGAAAAAAGTACTCCTCAAAGGGGGGCGCAGAGGGGGAGGGGAAATACAGTGACAAAGCAAATCTCAGTCCATTTTCCTGGACTTCTGGTGGGAAAATTTAGGTTTTCACTTCTTTTCTCAGTTTTTTCCCAACCCCCATTCCTTTCCTTGTGAATACACAGTCAGGTTTGGGGAGAGATGAGGAGAGCCACAGCTGTGCCCATGGGTGCTGGTGTTGATTGGTACTGACCCAATAAGCAGCTCGCCAGCACCCTGCCTGTTGGGAAGCAGAGAGCCCAACTCTCACTCCATTTCTACTGGCACATTTCACCTCTCGTTTGGGAAAAAAATCTGGCATTCCACCCTTGCAGGGCTGCCAAGGGTTGCTCTACATAATCTCTTTAAATAGAATGACCCAAAGGCTCCGCTCTGCTGATGTCATGGGCAAAATTCCTGCCGGATTTGGTGAGACCCCGGCCCACCCGTGGGCATCCCAGGATGAAGGGGCTGAGCCTGCCCACCCAGAGCTGCCTGGCCTGGGGTGGTGTGTGCAAGGGGAGGATGTGTCTGGGGACCCATGGGAGGATGGCAGTGGTGGCAGATTTCACTATAGGTGAACCATGTCATGTGGCTGTCCAACTGCCAGGGATCAAGTCCCCCACCTGAAAATTTCCCCATGGCCAAAGACACAGATGTCACCACCCTGAAAATCTGCTCTCCATCCTTCCTGGTGTGACAATGACACCAGAAACAGCAAACGGTTCCTGCAGTGCTCATGCCAAGATGTTCCTGTGCCTCAGCCATAGGAGAGAGGAGACCTCAGGAAGCTGTGACCCTTCCCCAAGGAGAAATTGTCATCCCTCCTCACACAGAGGGATGTGGGGGACATGGCCACTCCTGTCCCACCAAGCATTTCCTCCACAGACCTCTGTCTTGGAGAGGGACCAGGGTCACTCACAAGTCTACCACCACCAGGCAGAACTCCCTGCCCCACAGAACCACCTGGAGTAGAAGGAAGCATCTTCTGCTTATAACCCTGACCTGACTTTTAGGGTCACAGGCTGAAGGAAACCTCAAAGTACATCTCATTCAGTGCCCACAGATGCATCACACACTGAACATCCTCTTTTGTTGGCTTATCCTGCTCCATCTGAGCCCTGATCCCAACCTCAACTTTTTCCCAAACCTCCCATCTTGTGGTGAGCCAGCTCCCAGCCCTGCTGCTTCCTCCTGTGGCCCCATGTGGCCCTGCCTGGCTCTCAGGAAGAAACTGAAATTGCTCAAAAGCCTTTTCATATTTCTCACAGCAAGTTTTAATTCCCAGGAAATTATTACAGACTAAAACCTCAGGATCCCACACTGAGCCTGCTCTTGGCCATTGAGTCTCGCAGGTGAGGCAGGGACAGCCCTTGGTGGAGGCTGTGAATGGAGATGGGGAAGCCCAAGAAGTTCAGCTCTCAGGAGATGCCCAATGAGAAGTGAAGCTGCAGTTCCAGGCCACTCACTTTTTGATCAAGGATTAGAAAGATTTAATGGAAAACCATTCCTGCAAAACAGGAATGCAAAAAACATGCGTGTTTTGTGGTTTTTTTCCTACTCACCCTCAGTTCCCTCCTAGAAATGGGCTAAGAGCCACTCTCCTGTCTCTCCAGGCTTTTTATGTGGGACACCCTAAAATCTCACACGGGAAGCTGGTGCAAAGACATCCAGAACAGCACCTGTCCCTCAGGCTGTGCTGTTCTCCAGGCAGCCCCCCACCATGATTCCATGTGATTCCTGCAGTAATAAGCTCTACAGATGCCTCCAGAATGGACAAAATCTCTTTTCAGAGAAATGCAGACACATCCTGAACACACAGCCACACACACACCCCTGCACCAAGTGGGAATCCCTTGCTGCAAGCTCTGGTGGGCACTTTGTAGCTGGAACATCATTCTGCTGCTGACCCCATTTAAGCAATACAGCTGAAAATAAAAGATAGCAGTGCAATAAATCAGTATCTCCACTGCACAGAGACTGGCAGAGGACTGCAGTACCATTGTGTATTACAGGGATGGCCAAGCCTTTCTCTGAGCCAGTGATGAGAGAGGGCAGAAGCAGGGGCTCCTCATTATGCTTATGAGAAAATCACCCCTAGATCTGGCCTACTGCTTCCAACAAGAAGAGGACCCTCTACCCACTCTGAGCAAAGGGATTTTTTGCAGAAACCTCAATGCTAGGGCTAGTGGGTTGTCTCTGCACCAGGGCCCCCCACACTAAATTTCTTCCAGGTAAAACCAAGGCAGCCTCCCTGGGGTGCCTGGCTGTGGGGAAGGCCCTGAGCTGCCAGTGGTGATGTCCCTTCTGTGACTACAGAACAGCTATGGCAGATGGATCTGGTCCTGCCTGGGGCTGAGCACCTCCTGCAGCAATGCTACCTCCTGAGTACCTCCTTCCCCTCTGCAGTCCCTGGGTGCAGGATTGGGCCCCTCCTGGGTCTCTTCTCAACTGCTCTGTGCTGAGTCAGGAGAACAGAGACTGTCCTGTTTCAGGCAGCCTGTTCTGACCAGCCCTTCCCTGCAGTGGCCAGGGATGAGCTCTCTGCAGGCTCCACCCTGCTTTCCAGGGCTGGGCTGGGCAGGGGAGGTTTTGTCCCCGTGGTCTCTTGGCAAGGAATGAGGCGCATCCATCCCGAGAACTCTTACAGGGACGGTGCCGGGTCAGGATGCTCTTTGTAGGCACGAGAGGACCAAAAGGGCATCCATGGCCAGGGAGTCCCAGGGAGGGAGCCAGTGGGTACCAAGAGCCCCAGACAGGAGCTGCTGAGGAGGGGATGTATTTCCTGGGCTGACTCTAGGGGTCATCAGCCTTCAGCTTTTACATCCCGCACTTGTCAGCTCGCTCGTTCAAGCGCACGGAAGGCAGCTGTCCCCAAGGGCCACCAAGAGGCCCAGACAGCCGGTGGTTAAACAAACACTGTGTTTTACTGAAGTCCAAAATCCATCGCTTCCGAGCAGGAAGGGTTCCCCACCACAGAGGAATGATGTGGGCAGCGGGTGCTGGACCTTCCTGGGAGGAAACCACACACAGAAACTTCTGCTCAGTGGACAGAAAGCAGCTCTGAAAGGAGCCAGACCTGCCCGGGTGACAGGCGTGCTGAGCCTCCGGTGCTGGGACTGCCAATTGCATCTAAACTTCCCCCGGGGAGTTGTTAATAAAACCTCTGCGAGCTCCTGCTTCAAGGGTTCCAACAGCACCAGGGCAGGGGCTGTTTCCTCCATCTGCAAGGGGAAGATGAATGAACACCCTCTCTGAGGGGCAACCAATTAAAAGTCCCTCCAGGTTTTTTGAGGCAGTGGCTGTGGGTGTTCTCCAGCATCCCAGGAGCAGAGGCTCCCTCTCCGGATGCCAAGGAGCCCAGCCCATGGCAAAGGGAAGGCTTTGGACAAGTGCTCCCGTGAGCTAAAAAGCACCAGGGAAGGACTCACAGCAGCCATCCCAGAGTGTCCCTGCGTCCCAGGGGGGTTTGCTCAGGAGGGATCACACAGAGTACCCAGCAGCACCTGCCCTGCCGTCCCCGGGATGGGGGCACACACTGCTCCCCTCCAACCTCTCTGCACCCTGGTCTGGAGCCAGGGCTCCTGGGCAGACTCAGACCACGTCCCACAGGACACCAGCAAGGTGTGGGCTCAACTTCCCAGCAAGCAACCAAAGCCAAGAGCACCTAAACTGCCTGAAACCAAGTGCATCAGCAGCATTATGTCAGGCTCTTCAGCTAAATGGAAATGGTCCCGTGGGATGTTTAGATGGCACTGTACCAGTGTTTAATGCCTGGAAAGACTTTTGATCAACCTCTGAGAAGAACCACCCTTGGTGTGATGCAGGAGAACATTCCCATGGCCATCCAGAGACCAAAGCAGAACTGAGGGACAGGGATGGTGCCAAGGCCCAGGCAGTGGTGGGCAGTGAGGGGAGGAAGTGCAAGGAGGGAGAGGAAAGAGAATTGGAACAGGGATGGCAGTGCCACAGTAACCTGAGGAGGATGCAGGAAGAGTTCTGATTTCCATTTCCTAGCATGGAAATCCTGCACCATGGCTGGTGCAGCTGGCAGCAAAGTGCAGGAGCAAAGGGGACCCAGGGAGGTGAAAGGTGCTAGGGCAGAGGCAGCATGGAAGGAATGTCATTATCTGGAGGTGGACACATTGCTCCAGCATGGCTGGACACTGTCTGTTCCCACAGACCCACAGCAGTGACATATGGCTTCCAGATAAAAAGGGAAACATCGGCCACTGAAGCTCCCCAAGGGGACACCAGAGCAGTGGGGACACAGTGAATGTCACTGTTTACCATCTGGGGGAGAGTGGTGATGAGCTGAGGGTGGAAGAGGTGGCTGTGAGTTGTCACTTCTGAGCTCAGGGAACGTGGGGACAAGGTGGGATCCTGTGGGTGATACTAGAGGGCTGCAGGTGGGATCTGTGCTTTCAAGGCTGGAGGATACTCCTTGGCACACCAGTGTGTGGGCAACTCACTCATCCACCCCCAGGCACTGTTTCAGGAGAGGGCAGGGTAGGTCCTCTTGTTGAGAGCATCAGCTCTGACCCCTGTGGAGGAACTGCCTGTGCTGGCCCCCTCCCAGCTCTGCCCCAGAGGCACAATAAGTGAGGGGCACATGCTTTACAACCCCAGCTGCCAGGGTCATAATCCCATTTCAAAGAAAATTCTGCCATTCAGAGAGCTGATTTTGTCTCTAATGAGGATGAAAACAACAATTTTTCAACTGGCCAGTCACGTGTAATTTGAAGAATGGCACTAGGGCTGACTGAATTAACTCAGTTTGATTTTTTTTTTTTTCTTTTCCTTCTTATTTTTATGAGTTATACTGGAATAATAAAGTCAGTAGGATATAGAAACAAAAAGTCAAAACAAAAAATCAGAGCGTTTCACCAGCTAATGTAAAAGCCAAACATCTTGACATCAGCAGAATGTTTCATTTCAATGGTTTTTCTAAACAAATTTAGTTCCTATGGAAAGTTTCCATTGAGATGAATTGGCAGAAAAGTGTGACCAGCTCTGCTGGCAGGGCCCAGGCTGTCTGTGTGGTTAGGAACATCCTTGTGCACAGAGGAATGGTACACAACCCACCTCTGAGCACACACAGGCACCCTCCACTATGTTCCTCAAATTCATCACCTCGAAATCCCTGCTTGCCTCTTGTGGAGCTGAACTTGAGCTCTCTCCACCCTGCTGTCTGCCTGGTACTTGTTATGAGCTGGTTGATATGGAGGCACTGAGCCAAAACCCACCTTCAACTGGATCACTTCAAACTGGAACAAGATCTCAGGGGAGGCTGTTCCTCTGCTGCTGATGTCTACCAGACCCTGTCCATTGCTGTCAGCTTGGGGCACAGAAATGGGCACATGGGCTTTGTAACTCACTCCCTGCTATACCAGTGCTTCCAGTCCAAGCTGAGCAGAAGATCAGCTGGCCTCCCAGCATGGCTGAGGAGTCAGTCAGCATGGGGCACTGGTGGGTGCTTGTGGGGTTAGATGCCCACCAGTTTGGTGGCTGCCTCTGCTCTGCCTGAACATAAACTATTTAGTACTCGTGGACAGGGTTAGAGAGTCCCCAGTTTCACCTACACAGAGAAGGTCACAGATTCCACTTCTACTGTAGAGGGTGCAGCAGTGGCTCCTGTGGCTTTGGTGTTCTGCAGGCTCTAAGCAAGTGAAAAATACACCCTGCAGGTCAGGACTGCCAAAGCTCTGCCCATCTCTCCTCATGGTGCACACTGGGCAGCAGGGCAGAAGAAGGCTGTGCTTGCTCCTGGAGCCCTGGGGATCCTTCTGTGGGCATCAGGTGTCCTCATTCCCTGGGGCAGAGTGCTCTGCACAGCTGTGCCACCGCTTGTTCCCAAGGTCACCACCACAGAACCACAGAATCATCTAGGTTGGGAAGGGCCTCTGAGATCATCAAGTCCAACCCTTAATCCACTGCCACTGTGGTTCCCAGACCATGGCACCGAGTGCCACATTCAGTCTCTTCTTAAAAACCTCCTGGGATGGAGAATCCTGGGCAGCCCATTCCAGTGCCTTCTCACCCTCTCTGGAAAGAATTTCTTCCTAATATCCAACCTAAACCTCCCCTGGCAAAGCTTAAGCCCTTACTGAGAGTTGCCTGGGAGAAGAGCCCAAAGCCCCCTGGCTCCAACCTCCTTTCAGGGAGTCGTAGAGAGTGATGAGGTCTCCCCTGAGCCTCCTCTTCCCCAGCCTGAACACCCACAGCTCCCCCAGCTGAGCTCTGACCACCAGCCAATGCTCCCTCACCTCAGCTGCCTCAAAGCACAGTGCTCACCGCAGGATATGGGCAGGAGGAGAGTCCCCATTCCACAAAATCCTCCAGAAGCATCAGAAAATGTTCCCACCCCAGGAGCAACCCAAAACCTCCCGTGATTTCCATGAAAAACCAAAGACACTCCCAAATGGATTCCCGTGGCACAGAAGCAGCTTGGGGGGTGGGAAGGAGGGATAAGGGCCTTCTCCAGCACTGGCTGAGGGGGGACTTGGCTGGAAGTCCCCCAGACCCCAGCTGAGCCCTGGAACCACAGGGCCGGTGGGTCCGTACGGCCTGTCCTGCTGTGACTTCCCACAGTATAAATAAAGGAATAATCACTTGAACTGGAGCCCAAGGCAGTACCTTAACGAGCAGACTGCAATCCAACTTTCCCTTCGACTTAATGAATATTAATTAACTGCACACAATTGAGCAGCTCCAACAAGGCAGGAAAGGCATTTGCTTGTCCTGGAGAGTGCTGTGCTCTCCTGGGACATAGAGAACCAGGGTCAAGCTCCTGCTTTGCTGTCTCCCCCCTCCCAGCTGTGTCCTGACCAGTAGGTGCTGGGTGGCTGCAGGGTGGTCTGCCTCCATCCTCATCAGACATTCCTCCCCAAACACCACTGACCTTTTCAGATAAGACTTTAGCTGGAACTGGTGCATTCCTATGCAACATTTTCCTTTTGGTTAATCAACTCTCTCATTTTTTCCCCAGCTCAACCCTATTGTGGTGGAAAGTGATGCAGAGGTGGAGCCACTGCCCGCAAGTGGGCTCAGCACCACGGCTCTGGTTCTGCTGGATCCCTGGGGGGTGTGGGAACAACAGCCTTGCACTGCCTGGGCACACATGGAGAGATGAGCCTTTATCTCCTGCACCAATCAAGCTGACTCCCAGGAGAGGTGAGGCATCAGGAGACCTTTCTCTGCTGTGAAGCAGGCAGGTGAGTCCACAAGAGGGATGTGTCCCAGGACAAGGTAAATAACTCTCCATCAGCAGACCTGACACAGTTGTCCCTGCACCCAGTCATGGCCCCCCATGAGGTTGGGAGTAGGACCCATCTGAGGGTGTGATGGGGGCTTCGGGGAGTGGGGAGGGGCTGCTGCTCTCACGCTGGGGAGAGCACAGCCTCCCAGGAGCATCCATGCCAAGAGTTCATGATGCTCTCCAGATGCTCCCTCTTCTGCTCACAAAGGCAGAGATTGACACAATAAACAAACTATTTGTAAAATTCCTCAGCGAGGGCAAAAAACCCCACATTAAATGGAAACATCGATACCCCCTGAAAGAGTGCAGGAGGGGGAGCATTCCCAGGACCTGATGTTATACCAACGGGTATAGAAATGGAAACATGCACAGGACAGGATTCTCTAGCAGGGCAATTCACCAGAGAATATGAAGTTGCCAGCCCCCAGTCCCTAAACGATGCATTGACTTGTTCAGCAAAGGGGACAGCAATGTGTCTGCACACAGCTGGGAGAGCTGGGGGGCAGCTCTGGGGGGGAGCCCAGACACCCATGGCCACACACTGCTCCTGCCCCCTCCAGGGATGGGCTCCTGCTCCAGCCTGAGACCCTCTACAGGGCCAGGGGCCATGGGCATGGCCACCACCTCATGAGAAGGCTCTGACTACCCAGTTTCAGATTAGGGGATTTTATTTAAGGCCCCGTGTCCTGAAGATTCATGAGTATAGGGTAAGTTCCTGTTAAATTGAAGAAGTTTCTTCATACTTGAATTTCAAAGAGTGGTCCAAAATCACAACTGTAAAAGGCTTGGGAACAATGAATCAAAGCAGAACCTCATAATGGATTCTTTTAATCCTGTTTTAAAAGCCTGCTTCGGTTTTAAATTAGTCCCAAGATTACATGAAGAAATTCTGGGAGAGAAACCAGGGCTCCTTTGTGACTTCTGTTCCATGCTTCCTATTCACCTCCCACTCACCAAACCATGTCACCAGCTTGGATCTTGTTCCTGGAAGCCCCTGCTCTTGGTAGCATTATCCTACCCAGAAAGTCCCTGCAATCAAGAAGCTTTCCAGATTGCCAAGCTCTAACTTCAAGGGAGAACCTGGACCAGTGTCCTTGGACCCACAGTACCAGGTTGCTGGGTGCTTGGTACCAAGTCACTGCAGTCTGCCAGGGGGGGCTGTCCAAGGTCAGCACAACCACTGTGACCTGCTCTGCCTGTGACATCCCAGCCCTGTGCTCCTTTTCCTCTGAACACAGCATCTTCACAGATCTGGGATTCACGGGATATGGGGGATGCCCACACAAGTTCAGTCCTGGCTATGATGAGCTCTGTGGCATCAGTTTCTGTTTGTTCCTCATTTCTCTTTGGAAGCTTTTCTGGTCTCTCCCTGCTTTGATGTCTAGGAAACACCTCCTCTTTAATGTTCATGGTTAGATTGCCTTGTGAAATCCATGTCCTACAGCTTCAATGGCTCTCTCTCCACCTCAGACTTTGCTCTGGATTGTCTGACCAAGCCAAGCCCTCGAGTCCCACCTGGGGTGACACAGTCTCCCTCCCTCAGCACTTGGGAGGTGACATTCTCCCTGTGTTTCAACTGTGCCTTTAGCCTTCTACTCAGCACAGAATTCTCCAGTGTGCTCTCTGTTTTTATGGAAAAACTGTTATTTAAAGTGATATAAAAGCAGAAGATCTCAACACTTTTTTAAAGAATCCTACCCGTTATTTCTTTCCATACCAACAGTCCTCTTTTCAACACCATGACCATCCCATCTCTTATAGCCAGACCCACTCACTGCTGTCCCTTCATGCGCTGGTAAGGCCAGGAGAAGAAACAGATTCCATGCACTTTTGCCACAGATTTTGACACAGCTGCAAACTCCTGCCCCACCCCAGTCAGGGATATTGGGGTTCAGTGGTGCTCTAGAACATCTACAACTGCAGTGCCACAAACCCACCACATTTTTTCCCAGGTAAATGACACACAAAAATGCACACACCAGCAGGAGACCCATTTCCAGCCACCTAGAGCTGGGAGGAAGGTGGAGGAGCTCCCCCTTTCCTTTCCCTGTGCCAAGATGGAGAGCAGTGTCCTCTCTGCATTACAGAACTGAACTGCTGCTAACAATAGTCTTCAGCTAGAGGCTGTTTGGAGCCAGGTCTGCAAGCAGCCTCATTGCAAGTGTGGCCTACACAGGAACAGCTCCAAGAATGATTCACAATCAGGGTTTGCATGATCTTGCCCCCCCCTCACACAAAGAACAAGTTTTCACACGACTTAGGTGGGCCATTACTGTAACTCAGGTCCAGCAGCTGCTCCACTTCTTGTATCAGATAAAGTACCAAGGACTTGGGTCCCGGACTTCCTAACAAGCAAAATGTGCAAGCAGGAAAGAGAAGAAAGGCTTTGGGTTGGCTGCAAATTCCAGCCAGCTTTGCGGAGGCAGGAAAGTCTTCCCTGAAGCTATTTCTGTCTTTCCGTTCATCGCAAGGGGGGAAATGGCATTGTAATTTCTGACCAAGATTTCACTATACTATTGCTTCTTCCTGATTTACCATCCCCAAATCCCAGTGGAAGTGCCTTAGCTGCTCCAGGCCAACTTTTACTTTGGCACTTCATGAGGAAAAATCACAAATGTCTGCAAAAGTCACCAAAATATTCCCTAAGTTTTCATCACTCGAATGAATAAAAGAATAAAAAGCAGAGCAGAGAAGGGGGAGGGCTGGAAGGGGTGCAGAGAGCAAACAAACATGGTTTAGAAAAGCATGCTGTTATTCCTGGAAGTTGGTTTGTGGAAACACAATTTACAACGCCTATGAAAAGTTTGGGGTTGGTAACCACGATGGGAGCTCTGCCCTCCACGCAGCTCCATAGCGTGAGCTGCAAACCCAAACAGCTTCACCCAACCCAAAGTGCTGGATTTCCATCAGTGTTGCTTGGGTAAGTGAGCCACATTTTACACAATGGGTAAAACCTGGCACCGTAAATGAGGCCAGTATTGAAAATTGCATTTAACTTTTGTTTCTCTTTCCCTCTTTTTTGTGAAGGCAAAATATTTTGTAGTTTGTTTCCAATTTGTTTTCTGCAAAACACACAGGAATTTCTGCTGGTGACCCAGGGAGATTTAGAGGGAGGGAAATCAAAAGCAACCACCGAGAAAAAGTTTTTTTAAAAGAAAAAAAAATTGTCTCAAATAATGTTTTTAAATTGTATTCTTCACAAAAAAGTAGTACTGAGGAGACATAGGAAATTCTTTCTGATATTTGTGATGAAACAACCCACTGATGCTCAGCACGGGCTACCTTTCCTGTGCCCCAAGGCAGGCAGAAGAGCTTGGGTGATGTCCAAACCTCTGTGCATCCTCCAACAGTCTGAAAGCACCAGCACTAACACCAGGACTCCCTCTGGCTCCATCCCACTTCCAGCCAAGTGACAAATGGTGCTGTCCACGTCCCATCCCTCCCCCAAAAGTTTCTCTGGCATGGGATCAGCATGGAGAAGCAGGCGGGTAGCTGACTCTAATTATCCAAACTTCAGACCCTTCCCGTGGTCACATCCTGGTCTCACTCCCTTGGAGATGGAGAGCTCAAATACAGATAACAGAGCTCCTCCAACTGTCCTGCACTGATGCTCTGTCTACCTTCACCTGTAGCTGCCATCTCTGGAACATCACATTTGATCAGCCCAGTACATCAAGGGGTGTTCCATTCTCTTAGGAACCAAATCACCTTGATTTGGATGCAAACCAAAGACCAGAAAAGCTCCATTTCTTCCGGCACAGTTGAGAAGGAATTTCCCTTGGCTGCCTTCTCTGGGCAGGTGGGGCAGTAGAATTCAGAATTTGACATGAACCTCAGCATAACCTAATGGTCTGTGGAACAACTCAAAAGGGTTGGTGCCTGCTTTACCCATCCTCTGCATCCCTTTTCTCTCCACTGGAGCAGGGAAAATCAACTTCAACAACCTCTGCTGGCTGAATGACACAGAGAGCTCAGCTCCTGCCTGGCCCTGTGGGTGATGCAGGTGGTTTGTGGGGAGGGGGCTGCTCAGGGGCTTTGCTGGCACCCTGAGGCACAATGGCAGAGACTGCAGGGAGGATTCAAATTCCCTGAAGATCTCAGCCCTTGGTGACTGAGCAGACTGAACAAGAAAGCACATTCTCCCAGAACCAATGGGTCTCCCCTCCTCACAGCTCTCAGCCACACTCCTGTCCATGCTAGCCTGTGCCTGGCTGCAGGGACCTCCATCTCAGCATGACCCTGCACCAGCAGAGACCCTCCCAAAGATGTCTCTGCATCAAAAGAGGTGTGGGGGTTCTCCTCCTCTGCTCCACTCTTGTGAGATCCCCTCCTGCAGTGCTGTGTCCAGTTCTGGGATCCTCAACATAAGAAGGACACAGAGCTGCTACAGAGAGTCCAGAGGAGGCACAAACATGGTCAGAGGCTAGAGCAGCTCTGCTCTGGAGCCAGGCTGAGTTGGGGGTGTTCAGCCTGGAGAAGAGAAGGATGCAATGGGGAGACCTTAGAGCACCTTCCAGTGCCTGAAGGGATCCAGGAAAGCTGGGAAGGGACTTTGGAAAAGAGCATAGAGTGATAGAACAAGGGGAGACAGTGTCAAACTGAAAAAGGGGAAATTGAGATGAGGTCTTAGGAAGAAATTCTTTGGGGTGAGGGTATAGCAGACAAACCTTTCTTGGGGCACGGCGCTTCAAAGTCAAACAGGAGTTCTTGCCAAGGTGTACAAACAGTGCTCCCATCTTGCTGTCATTAGCCTTGGCTGGCCTTGTTCAGTGCTTCTGCTCCAGGCTCAACAAACCTCCTCCTGCAGCCGCTCAAGAGTGAGCTGAGCGTGCATTCAGAAGCTCACCTTTTATTGGCCCCCCAACCCTGCTCATGTGCAGTTGGGCTCAGCCCTAATTGGGCACAGGTGGGCTTGACACAAGCTCACGCCTCCCACCTTGTAATTAGCAACACCTGATTGCCTCATTTCACTACATGAGGGTGCTGAGCCCCTGTCCCAGGTTGCCCAGAGAAGCTGTGGCTGCCCCATCCCTCGCAGTGTTCCAGCCCAGCTTGGATGGGGCTTGGAGCAACCTGGGCTGGTGGGAGGTGTCCCTGCCCATGGCAGGGGTGGGAATGGATGAGCTCTAAGGTTCCTTCCAGCCCAAACTAGTCTGGGATTCTCTGATAAAGAGGGGCCCAGGGAGTGGTGACTCCAGCTCCACAGCACAAGCCTGGCACCACGGGCAGAGGACAACCTTGGGTGGGGGACACCACTTGCCGCAGCACTTACTAAATAAAAGCCTTTTAAAATAAACGCCAGAACATGCATGTTCCTGAACTCAGACTCATACTGTTTAGGGACTCAGCAAAGCAAATAAAATGCCTATTACAAAATAACTGTTTAGAAAAATACTGCAGAAAGCTTTAGAGAGAACTATGTGTTTTACCATGGTCTGTTTACAGTGCATCATTGCTGGTCTGTCTAGAGCTGTGCTGTAACAGAGCAAAAATGCATCTGCATTCCTTCAGTGCAAAAATACTCATCTACAGACATCACAACAGTATCACAGCTATTTTTCTTTCTCCTTGGATTTTTTTTATTGTGTTGTTTTTGTTGTTTTGGTTTTGTTTGCTGTTTGGTACTTTCCCAGCTTCTAGAAGGTTGACCTAATATATACTTGGACCCAGCTGGTTCTGTTACTCAGATCACTTGTAATTAGCTCTGCTTTCAAGTGCTGGGGAGGCTGAGAGCTTGGGGACAGATCAGTGATGCCTCCAGAGCACCATAGCCTGGGGATGCTGGCACAGGGGGTTTATGGTGCTGCAAATGAACAGTGAGCAGTGACCCATGTCCTTCCTCCTCCAGCACAGCTCATCCCTCCCTGGAGAGGGTGCCTGGAGCTGGGACCCACTCTGCTTCTCTCACTGTATCCCAGACTCAGTGCTGGAGCCCCTGGGACCACTGGCACTGGAATGAGAGTGGGGAAGAAAATAAAGTCTGCCCCTGGGGATCTGCTCTGAACAGGTGGATGAGGAGAAACATTTGCCAGCAGATGGAAATTCAGGTATGCCAAGGAATCAGTCAAACTCTGGAAAAGCAGCTCCACCTGTCTCCTCCTTCATCTCCATCTCCACCTCTACCTCCATCTCCATATCTTCATGGAGAGATGTGCAGGGTGGCAGAGTGGCTCACTCTGTCTCTTGATTTTAGCCAGCCTGGGTGCTGCAGTGGCAGAGCCTGGAGAACCAAAGGCTCCTCAATCTGATTTCTGCCCATGAAGCTGTTTGGACAAGAGGATCTGAGAAGCAAGGGCAGCAGAGCAATGTTTCCTCAAGATGCTCCCCAGCAGCCCTCAGAGAGACCTCTGAGC
The DNA here is from genome assembly GCF_036169615.1 of Heliangelus exortis. Taxonomy (NCBI): domain Eukaryota; kingdom Metazoa; phylum Chordata; class Aves; order Apodiformes; family Trochilidae; genus Heliangelus; species Heliangelus exortis. The sequence continues at coordinate 7,667,678 of NC_092441.1, forward strand.
TCCTTCTGACATCCCTCACTGCCAAGCTCTGCAGGCCAAAGCCTTTGGCTGCTCCAGCACCACCAGAGACAGTGGCACATGGCAGAACCCCTCATCCCATCACCTCTCTCTGGAGCTGGCACTGCCCATGTCCTGCCCTCAGCTCCTGGGTGGCACTTGATGCCCTCCTGGGCTGTGCCCATGAACAAAAGCTCTCAGGGACTTCAGCTACATCATCCCACATGTTCCCACTTCTCCTGGCTCTATAATTCCTGGAACATCCATGCTATTTTTTTTCCTTTCTTTTTTTTTTTTTTTTTTTTTTTTTTCTGGATTGTTGCTCCTCAGCCCGCTTTGGGTGAGCAGAGCACTTCTGGGACAAATTATTTACTAGAAGATATTTGGTACATTGCTTTTATAATGAGTGCAATTTTTTTATCATTATTTTTTTTTCAAAGCTTTACAAATATGTTTGAAATCTAAATACAATGAGGCAATGCAACATCATTTAATAGTTCCAATAATATGCCAAGCCTGAGAATGACAAAAGCTGCCAGCAGGGTGCTACAAAGCAGGGTTCAGAACCCCACTGCTTCCCAGCTAAGCAAAACCAGATTTCCAGCAGTAAGACATTTGTTAACCATTTTCAGGGCAGCAGCACAGGGTGTGGAGTGAGCCCAGGCTGCTTCTGTGTCACTGAACTACAAAACCCTTGTCACAGGCACCCACCAGCACCTGTGGAATTAAAGCCCTTGTGAGGACTTAAAGGCTTAGTGAATTAAGGTACTTCAGATGGATTTTTCCAAATAATACTCTAAGTCACTCAGAGCCACTGTGTCCTGGTGCTGGGGAGTGTTAAAGAACACAAGAGCTGCTGTGTTCAGCAGTGCTTCTTACACGGCTGTGACAGGATGGGGTGGTGGCACTTGGTCCCCAAAGCTGAGCAGGATGCTGGGGCCACCCACCTGCTCACAGATCCTGCCCAGTGTCACATTCAGGTCTAGATCTGACCCTCAGGGTCCCTCCTGGCTCAGGGTTGGGCAGGGATAAAGAGGCAGGGAACCCAGGGCCTATTCTCACCTGCACCCACCACTGAAACTGCTGGTACCCGTGGCAGTGTGACAGGTGTGCTGTCACTGGGGAAGGGAATGTCACCTCCCCCTCCAGTATGGGCTCCTCCAAGTGGAGGCACCACCCTGTCAGGATGGTTTCCCACAGAGCTGGTGAGGATGCTCAGCTGGAGCATGTGCACATCTGCTCTGGGGACAAGTCCAGCAGCCACAGCCCTGACTCAGCACCACCAGGTGATGCCAGGTGACACAGCCCCGGTGCCTCCATCCCACCAAGCTTCATCAGCTTCATCAGCCAGGCTTCTCACCCCTGGGACAGCACTCAGTGGGGTATGGGGAGCACGAACCCCTGCACAGCACACTCTGTGTCCTCCACAGCCCCACGTGGGCCCCATCCTGCTCCTGCTGAAGGCACCAGCAGCACCAGGAACCCAGCCCATGGGCAGGGTCCCACCACTGCAGATATGAGATGTGGCTCATGAGTGAGGCGCCACTCTTTATTTCCCCAGAGGAAAAGGATGAGAAAATAAAAGAGTGACTCTTGACAGCAGGGCGAAGGAGCCAGCAGAGGATGGAGACCCAGAGCGGAATGCAGCAATCAAAACCATCCACGGGCTGGGATTGGGTGTGCAGAGACCAAAAGGCCTAATAAACTGTTAACGGGAAAAGCAATCATATTTATTACAGGAAAACAAGTTTATGATTACTACAGAGATGACATCATAACCCCCCGTGCCAGTTTAAACAATATTTGGGGAATTCATTTGTTTTGTACTATTTAAAATTATAGTGTGGGAGCCTATTTTAAGTGAGCGTGTGAGCGTGTGTGTGTGTGTATGTGTGTTGATGTATCCATGCTAGTGTTTATTTAAATCTTTTATTTATAAAATTGATGTTTCTAAGCCTAAAATGGAAATTTTCTGCTCTAAAACATCTCCGAATTGTGGAAAATTATTGTATATATTTACGTTTTTTCCTCACATTCACATCTGCATGCTTATCACCAAGCATGTGTGTCTGTCCCCATCTGCACGGGGACACATGTCTGGACCTCTCCACTCTGCACCCAGTGTTGCCACCAGCACTCCATCCCCCAAAAAATGTCCAACATGAGGAAGTGAGAAGCAAAGCCACAGCACAGCCCCCATCTTGCATCTACCACCCAGCGCCAGGGGCAGGGGACAACCTCATGGCAGTAGGACCTCTCCCTTCCAAGCCACCAGCAAGGTCCTGCACAGTGACAGGACAAGGGGTGATGGGTGCAAACTGAAGGATTTAGACTGGATATAAGGAAGAAATTGTTTACACTGAGGGTGGTGAGACACTGTCCCAGGTTGCCCAGAGAGGTGGTGGATGCCCCATCTCTGGAAACATCTGAGGTCAGGTTGGATGGAGCTCTGAGCAACCTGGTCTGGTGAAAGATGTCCCTGGTGACTCCAGGGGGGGGGTGTTGGATGAGAGGTCCTTTCCAACCCAACCCATTCTGTGATTTGATTATTTTATGATCCCTGAGCTCACCCCCCCTTAGCCTGACCAGACAGACACCAGAGGCCATTGGCCAGCAGGCTGAGGTGCTGCTGGCACCAGGTCACCCTCAGCTCCCACCCCGGGATGGGACAGAGATGCCCCCTGATTCTGCCACCACCCCCAGTATCCCAACCCAACACCTCTGCCCCTTGAAGCCCCCGGCAGGTCCCAGCAGAGATACTGCTCCTGCGTTGGGCCTGTGGGTGTCTGCCCTCTCCAGCCCTTCCACCACCTCCCCCCAGCCCCAGGCACACAGCCCAGGGCAGAGCAGCCCCTCAGACCCCTGGCTCCTTGCAGCCCATTACCAGGGTCCCTCCTGTCTGGGGGGTGAGCTGTGCCACTAAAGGAGTGCATCCCCTGACTACCAACAACCCCCTCCCCAGACAGCTCCGCAGAGTGCTTTTTGGCAAAATTACCCCTGCTTGGCTGTAGGATGAAGGGCCAGACAGCCAGAGATGGGCCTCCTGCCTTCCACCAGGCTGGACCTGTCCTCCCAGGCAGGTCAGAGCTGGTCTAGACACAGGGGCCATAAATCTGCTGTCTGCTGCTCTGTGCAGCTCTCCCACCATCACTGGGACAGGGGGAGGCAACCCCAGCATGGTCTGATGGGGAGCTTGGCATCAAAAAACTCTTACGAATGGGCTGTCTGAAAGAGCTGGAAGGATCCAACAGGAATATGACCTACAGCCTCCCCTCTTGGGTACCTGGGAAGTTTTAGCAACACTGTGGACCACCTTGGGACCACAGGAGATGTCCCATGTGCATCCCAGACAGTGTGGGCAGCCATCATGGTTTTGTCAAAGTTTTCGGAGCACTTCTTTTCCTCTGTAAGTGGGGAAACTGAGGCACAGAAACTGACTGCTCAGGACCTGCAGCCAGAGATGAGGGGTTCAGAATAGCACCATAGCACCTGGTCCCTTCTGCCTTGAGCCAGGCTGGAGGGAAGACCAAAAGAGCAAAAGAAAAGAGACCAAAAGGAAGAAGGTCTCCATAGGAGTGTGGAGGAGTCTCGGTGGATCCAGGATAACTTGGTCTGGTGATCCGTGTCCCTGGTGTGTGTAAGTGATGGGAGGGCTGGGCCAAAGTCCCAACAGTCTGATCCAGCTTCAAACCATCACCATGCCCAACTTCTGTGGGTTTGGCATCCCCTCTGAGGACCCAGACCAAACTAGCTTGGTGGGCAAAGGTCACACAGGCTGCAGCTGAACATCTTCCTGGCAGAGGCACGGCTGAAGCATTAAGTAACGTTGAGTAAACTTTGTTTAAAGGAGACAGCTGTGCAACTGGAATGAGCTACAAATGAGTGAGATTCCCAGTGACATGTCTGCAGCTCTGCTGGAGTCTCCCACCGCCCACAGCGCAGAGCCTGGAGGGCTCTGTCCCCGAGGAGAAATCCTCCAGCAGAAATCTGGTTGGAGTTTTGGCAGAAGGTTTTGGCTCACCATCTCTCCTCTGTTCAGAAGAGACTTCCCAGCCTCCAGGTTTGGACAACACACACTCACTCACCTCTGCTCCTACCTCCTGTGGGATGCTGACCCCCTACAAAGAGCACTCCAGAGGGAAGTGAGATTCCAGCAGGTCAGGGTGGGAGATGGCACCAGCCTGAAACATAAACTGAAGATCACTAGGGACAATCAGACTGTGGGGCAGAGGGACCTGCAATTCCAGCTCAAGCTTTAAACTCTGGTAGAAAGCAACATCCTTCAAGACAGTCCAGAAAACAAGTCAGGATTTTTCTTTCAGGTGCATTCTCCCATCTCTCAGGTTTCAAAAGCACCAAGTATCTCCCAGGGTTTGGGGGCCATGCCTGAACCCTGCTGCCACCAGCCAAGAAGGGGGGAGGCACCATCAGCAGCACTCAGAAGGTGACTCTGGGCAGCCAGATCAGGAGGCAGAGCTGGGCTGGGGTCACTGAGCCTGAATGAGCTCCATCCCTGAACTGAAGGAGGTTCACCACCAAAAGATGTGGGTGCTCCTGGAGAAACAGAGAAATCCCAGGTATCTGGGACACCTGGGCACTGCTGTCCTGCAAGGGATTCCAGGCCAGAAAAGGGATCTTGTGACCACCAATTCATCAGAAATCACTTTTTCTGAGCCACAGTAGCAAGGCCAGAACAGGAAGAGTACAGAAGGGGATGGATATCTTTATTGTATAAGGATGTTGTGTAACAGAGGGAACCAAGGAGCCTGGGGAATGACACCAGGGCAGAAGACCTGAAAGATGCAACAATCTGCTTACTGAGGGAGAGAAGCCCCATTAAAGCCAATTTTGCTTGTGGTGAGAGTGGCTGAGGAGAGGATACAACAGATAAGTGCCAAGTTCATGACTACCAGCACAGGAAAGAGATTATTGAGCTCTGTGAGGACATCAAACTGTAGTGAAATGAGGCAACCAGGTGGCACTAATTGCCAGGTAGTGGGCATGACCTTGTGTCAAGCCCACCTGTGCCTGATTAGGGTGGGCCCTGTGCATGAGCAGGATTAGGGGGCCAATAAAGCTCACACCTGAGGAAGCCAGAGGCAGGCTACTTTTGGAGCAGTAGCACTGATTCAGGCTGGTCAGCCCTGAGAGCATCAGACTCAGAGCATTATTTGTGAGTTTCTCCTGGAACACCTGGTTGGACCTTGGAGCGCCGTGCCCTGAAAGAGGCTCGTACATCAAACAGTGGAAGAGATGGGAGAACCCTGAGGTCCCAGACCAACAGGAGCCCCAGAAGAGGAGCTGCTGCTTCTGCAGCCCTCTCATGAGACGTGAGTCAAGGGACAGGGCCAGCAACCCGTGGTCCTTCACAGCCAACCAGGCTCAGGAGGTGCCTGTGGTCTCATTGAGCTTCCAGGAAAGAAGACAAGGGTTAATGAGGGAGTTGGGGAGAAGAAGAGCCTGAGGGAGCACAATCTGTCTGGGTGTGTTTGAATGAGATCAGCTCAAGAGATTCCTTAGATTGTGGTGTTATCTCTCACAGCAAGGAATGGAGATGAAACTCAACCAGTGGAAGTCCAAGTCTGAGTCTCCAGCGAGTGGTGGCACTTGGGAAGGGTCTGGCCATGGGGGAGGGAATCGTCTGGGGTCCTGTGCCCATTCCAGCCTATAAAAGTTCTTTGCGTGTCAGAAACAGAATTGACTTCCACTCCTGACAGCTCCTAAGCTTTCGCATCTCCTAATAAACTCCCTATCTTTGTGCAAAGGAGTTACTTCATGTATACAAGATATGCAGAACCACGAGGCTCAGCGCCAGCATGAACTTCCAGGACAAGGAGTGCCCGTGTGCATGGGAGGTCTGCTGTGGGAAATGGTTTTGATCTGGTGAGAGGAAACCTGGGAAAGGGTGGCCTCTCTGTGGGACAAGAAGTTTTCAGGGGGTCTGGACGTGGCAGGGTGCAAGCCCGTTCCAGCAATAGGAAAGATGGAATAAGCTCCAGGTGGGCATTGCACTGAGGAGGCCCTGCAGAGCTGCAGTGCTGGGAAGACACCCAAGGGCTCATGTCCTCAAGGGTGGGTGCTAGTAGAAAACATCAGTGATCTCAAAGTGACTGAGCTGGCAGAGGCCTGGGCATCCCAGGATACCTACTGCCATGCTCAGGTCTTCCTTCAGAAGGGCCAAGATGCTCAGAGCACTGCTCTCCCCTCCAGCACTGCCTGCCCCAGACATACTCTGCGTTTGATTGCACTTTCCTTGATTGTCCCTTCTGTTGTTTTCCTCTTAGTGAGTCCCTTCTCCTTTGTGCCACCTGATGGCACAAAAATCTATCCACAGTTTTCCCCTGTTCAGACTTCCTTTCAAGGATGCAAAGAAGTATGCTAAAGTATGGAAGTATGAAAGAACAAGGAAGGATGAATCCTGGACACCTGGGTTCACTTCCAGACAGGCCTCCACATAACTATGCCTTTTGTGTCTCCATTTTGACATTTATAAGAGGGAACAATGACAACTTTCTGTGCTGGATGCTTATGGTCAAGGCAGAGCTGAGTGGTGGAATGATGTCTGCTGGTAGCATCTCCTGGGTTTGCATCTGCCCCAGCTGTCTCCACCCTGGGCACATACAGGAACAAGATCTTGTGATTACAAGTGTCACAAGTGCTGCCATGTGTCAAGAGCCAGGGTCTTTCCCTCCACCATCTTCTAGTGACAAGGTCTTGGTGTGATGAGTTGCTCCTCAGATGAGAACAACATGGGAGTACTATCCTACTGCAAAGATTCTTTCAGTGTCAATAGTGTGAGCTTGCTGGAGAAGAAGCCATGTCCTGAGGAGGGCAACCACAAGTCCCAGAGGTGGAAGTACCCCCAGATGGCTGATGTGCCAGGAACAACATCATTACCCAGAATATGACAACCCAATGGGGGACCAGTGAGCCTGTGACTGAGGATATTGGGTGGACACAGCACCTAGCCACACCTGAACAGTGACTGATGTCAAAGCAGAGCAGTTTTTGCTTCATCCCTCACTGCCCTTTAATATGGCTTGAATGCACTCGATTAAATTGTGGGGTGTTTAATAAAAAATAAATGGAGTGGGTCAGGAAACAAAAGTGTCCTCTCCAGCACCATTGCTACACCACATCTCACTGCTCACTGCTGCACAGACCATGAAACTGGGGTTCAATACAGAGCACCTGCTTCCTAAAGAGCCACTGAGTCTCCATCAGACCACACCAACCCAGAGGAGAACTTAAAGAGCTGCAGCCACAGCCTCTCCACAGTCTCTGACTGTCCTGCACTGCATATCCTCACCCTGAAAATATGTTCACCTGACTGCATGGCTCCTCTTCAACCGTAGAGTCTGTCCTTGTGCACTGACCTCTTTAGAAGATGTTAATCCATAATGCAGACATGTCTCAAGGTTTCCCTGGATCACCCAACTCTGCACAACTCCCTGGGGCAGTTTCTTCAACACTGAAGTCAATCTGTCCCCTGCTTGCAGTCACTCTGGGGGGCATTGGCTCTGGTCAGCAAATGGCATTCCCCCTACAGGGACATTCCTGCAGCACTGTGCAGGAACCATGACTTATCCTCACTGCTCTGATCCCCACCGAGGCATCAGCCCCTGTTCCGCAGCACGTCCCCTGCTCCCCTCTGGGAGCATCCCTAACCCCAGCTGGAGCAGAGTTTTGAGCTGCTGGATGATGCACCTTCTCTGGATGAGCCCTATCTGCCACACAAGCCAGCTCAGCTCTCTACAGCTCTCCATACCTCTCCAGGAGCTATGGTCATCTGCTGTTGACCACTGTTACGATCTGTTGTGTTGACTGCTGTTATGATCACTGTTAAAATCAAAATTCCCTGCTCCTTCTTTTTCTTGCCCAGACTGTGATGCATCTTCCCCAGGGTTATGGAGCCCAACAGGGCTCAGTCCCCACCCCAGGTACAGTTGGTCCATCCCCTGCCCCAGATGGAGAGGCAAGGTCCTAATAGGTCCCAGTAGCCAGGACTGGGTAGCCCCACTGGTGTTTGATGCCCCAGGCTCTCCTTTCACTGCCTGGTGGCTCTCAGCCATGCAGGAGTTTGCCAGCCTGGCACTCAGTGTCCCATGGCTTCCTGAACTGCCACAGGCTGGAGTACTCCTGGAGAGAGTGGCCAAGGGCAGGAGAAACCCACTTCAGTTGTGAGATGTGCAAGCTGCCAGCCAGCACTTAAATCTGACTTGCTTAAATCTGAAGTCCCTCGAGGAGAGTAAATGCCCTCCATCTGATGGGACAGCTGGGGTCTGAGATGCTGATCCACACTGACCTCTGCTCATGTCCTCCTTGTTGACACCAAAAGGAGATCAAGAAAACCCAATGTGGAAGAATAACCAGAGTCTGGGATACCCAAGTTGGGCTGATGGACAGTGGGAAGGGCAGAGACACTTTGGGTGGATTTCACAAGCTTTTAGATAATTTACATTGGGGCACCAGGGTTAGTGGCTCTGGACACTGTCCCAGGCAGAGAACAGAGAGCTCCTTGGTTCACCAGCTCAGATGCCAAATCTGCCTTGAAGGGTGACCCATCAGGACAGACCAAAGGTAACCTGAAGCTGCAGAAAGTCAGGTGTGGGGCAGGAGAGCCCCACAAGAAGCAGCAGGTGGGCACTGGTGGTTCACCCAGCCCCACATCCAGATGAGCACAACTCAAGAACCTGATGCTCAACCACTGGAGCACCACAACTCATCGGGCTCCTGGGCCATCCCTGGAGAGGAGCTCTTGACCTTTGAGGGTCCTCCATCCCACCAGCACGATGCACATCCTGAATGGATGTCAGCCACAGGTAGCATGCTGGGTGGAGACCCAGTGAGCTCCCCATCCCACCCAGCAACTCCTGCAAAAAACATTTTTTCCAAGAGCCCCAAAAGGCTTTTTTTTTTAATTATTATTATTTTTTATTTTTTGCAAACCCTTCCAGATAAACCCAACTTATTTAGCTGATAATATATAAACAGTTTATCAGCTTTGTGCATTTGCAGTGCAGCAGGATGGATGTTGTTCTTGGAATTCTGTTTGGTCATAATATTTAGAAGAGGGCTCTGATAGCAGAGATAAGCAGCTCGCCCGCAGCAGATGGCTCGCGAGACGCTCGGTGGAGCCAACATTCTGCAGGGAACGAATAAACTTGTAATGCAAGTTGTTTGTAAGTGGTTTTAGCTAAATGTCACATGTAAGACTGCACAGACATGCTCTGTCCAAGGTGTTTGAATTTATAGGAGCAAGGATTCAAAGTCAGGGGCCAAATTTGCTTTTAAACTTCCTTAAACAAATGTACAGAGGATAAAATACCTCTGGAGTTGCTCTTTGAGGAGGGGTGTGAGCAAGACATGTTCAAAGACACAGCCCATCCTTCCTCACCATGTCCTTGCCAAGGGGCTGTGCCTGCCACCATGCCCAGCACGGGCTGACAGAGCCAGGAAGGGCACCCTGGCCCCCACCGAGATCCCACACACCCTCAGCCCCTTCACGGATGACCTCTGCTGTGGCTGGCTCATCCACCTTCCCACAAGAGGGAAAGAGGGAAACACTTCTCCAAGCAAGCACCCAGTGAGCTGGTGCTTTACCCCTCCACGTGGTGAGTGGGTCCTGGGGAAGCCACACACCTCAAAGGCATCCCAGAGAGGTGGCAGCCACATGGGTGCCTCTGAGCCTCTCCCAGCAAAGGAGATGCCCAGAAGTGCTGAGCTCACAGCTCTGCACAGGGAGGAGGTTGTGGCAAGGCTTGCTGGGCTGTCCCATATGGACAACTCTCCTTCCCAGGGCATCCTGTGAGCAGGTTTAGTGCTGCAGAGCAGGAGAAGGGCTTGGGCTCTGAGCAGAGCCTGGGGACAGGAGCATCACCAGGCTTGCCAGGGTGAGCTGTTCCACATCACTGTCCCGAAAACAGAGCAAGTGAAAGGGGCAGAGAAGACACTCCCAGGTGAGGGCTCTGTCCCTTCCTGCACACTAACACTGCAGAGCCAGTGAAGGGTGGGACACAATCCATATCTGCTGGTCCTGGGAGTGCTGCTGGCTGCCCAGTGCCTGCCCACCCCACCAGAGTCCCCCAAAACAGAGCCCTGAGTGCCCTACTATCCAGTGACTCACTCCTCAGCACAGCAGTCCCTCCTCAGATCTGGGGCGTGCCATGAGCACCCCAACCACTGCAGCCACTGATACCCCATGAGCAGAGGTCTGTGCCTCATCCCAGCACAGCTCTGGAGCCACAATGTCCAGGAATATCTGCACTGCTTCACTTTACCTGGCTTCCTGGCTGACTCCTCTCCACAGATGCACACAGATGCTCCAATAAACTAAAATGGCTCTTAATACTACGGTCTGGAAGGAAGAACACACAAAATGTGGTGTTATTATGTACTTCCTCTAGATTGTTTTTTTTAAGTTTTCTGCACAATTCAATAAAAGCAATCAGCCACTTTCTCTCCTGTAGAACCAGGACAAGCTGAGCCTCCTGTCAGAGCATCTGGGGGGAAGTCAATCAGCCCTTATTGCACAAGCTCAGCTGGCTGGAGGAACTTGAGTGTGAGCCTCCTCTCACAAGTTACTTCCACACCCAGACTCCAGGACTGGCTACACGGGATTCAGACCAGCATACCCCCCAAAAAAAAGCTAAAAAAAAAAAAAAAAAAAAAGGTAAGAGGCTGAAGCCAAATGACATTTCCCTTGCACTGTGTTGCATGAGTTAGCACACTTGATGTTCCCAGCCCCCTGCATCCACCCAGCCACTCCCTTCCAGCTACTAAAGAGCTGCAGAGGTCACATTGCTCCAGTGTGGCCTCACACCAGAGCTGCTGAGAGCTTTGTTTCCAAAGAGCCAGCCTCCCCCCCAACATAATAGTGCTGGACTTCTTTAAGTACATCTCTTAATTGTCTGAATTTATGAGGCCTCTACTGAAATGTTGAAGACAGCATTTAGAGTCCCTCAGTTCTTGTTCTGTTTAATTCATTCCCTTTTTCCCCCGGTTGTGATTCCAGCTCAGCATGTGCAGTTCTGCCATTGCCAGGAGGCTCTTTTATTTCCAAAAGGAGGCAAGTAAAAAATCTCTGCTTTTCTGTTCCTTTCCCTCTTGTGGTCTCTCTTCACCTTTTTACAAGTTATTTCACTGGCAAATTAACAGAAGGCTGGACCCCCTGCTCACCACACAAACAGCCTGGCACTCAGGATAGAAAGCCCTTTGGCCAGCACTGGTCACTGGCTTGTTGTCCTGAGAAGAACTTTGCATTTGCAGCCTCTATGGGCTTAGTGTATTGACACACTCAGAAAACTTCCCATCCTCCAGGAGCTCCTCAGATCCATCATTCCCACCACTTATCCCCCCAGGACTGTCTATGGGGGACAGACTCAGACTGAAGATGAAAAGTTTACTGATTCTGGTCACAGATTTGAAATGGGTCTACACAGCCAGACAAACACCAAAAGTAACAAGTTTGGGCTGCCCCAAGATTGGTACTTTTACCCTGAGGCATCCTCATGGAGCAGTTTCCCTTGGCACAGACTCGTGAATGCATCCACTCAGGATGTAGGTGTCCTGTGATCCTCCTCCAGAAACTGTTTAACTATATGAATAAGAAGAATTTAACTGAACCTCTGGTGAGCAGTTTACCTCTGAATGGAGAATCAACATGGGGTGGTCAGGTACCTGGTTCCTGTTTGTGTTAATTTCTTCTGCATTTCCCCAGAGCTTCTGCTACAACCTAACACAGCAGGAAGAACTGTCCAGGCTTCTCTGGTGCTTCTGCACCTCTGCAAACCACCCAAAGAGAAGCACCCTCCCCAGCTAGAGATAGCTCAGGTGGCCAGATACACAGAGTCTTTTGAGACCAAGAAGTGAAGGAGACTGTGGCTTCTGGACTCAGTGCCCCAAGGCCAGGTTGGATGGGGCTTGGAGCAACCTGGTCTAATGTGAGGTGTCCCTGCCCATGGCAGGGGTTGGGACTGGATGATGTTGAAGGTCCCTTCTAACCCAAACAATTCTGTGATTCCATCATTCTACGAAGAGACCAATTCCATGGTCCCCCAGCATACCATGGGCCCTGGTGACTCTCAGTGATCCCTGTGTCTGCTGCTAAAGGAACAGGAATCATGACCTGGAAACTTCTAAGCAGTAGAAGAACCAGAAGCTGAACAAGCAGCAGAGCAGCTCTCAGCTGTCCCCTCCCCTGTCCCTCCACAGATGGGGTCCCTCAGAGCTGTGCCAGCAGCTGTTGCTCTCCATTGAGATGCAGCCATTGAACAATCCCTCTCTAATTGGCATTGTTTGCTAAAAATAAACTCCTCCTGCTCAGTGAAATGCAGCCAAAGAAGACACAGCTCCCCCAGGGCTTGAGCTCTCCATCAGCCCAGTTGTCCTGGTGCATGGCAGTCATCCTGCTGCAGGGATGCCTGAGCTGCTCTCCATGGCACGGGCAAGGACTGTCCCTCATTAGTTCTTCTTCATTAACTCTGTGGCAGTGTGTGTGCCCTCCAGGTGCCAGCTCTTCCACAAGATGTGGGCCAGCTGCCTTGGCACTAGCTCAGGAGTGCCCAGGACAGAGTTACTCCCTCTGTGTCCTGTGGCTTTGGGTCCACCCTGGCTGGTGGCTCTGGGTTGCCATGAACCCTTTGCAATCCCAGCAGCAGGAGCATGGCCCCAGGCACCCAGCACAGAGCCACTGCTATCCACACGAGGGGAGGCAGGCAGATAGAAAACTTTGTATGCTGAATTTTCTAAAACTAACTATAAATGGTAAAAACTCAAAGTCTTGCTTTCTCTGGAGGTTTTCAAGCAAAATAACCCCGAGAATGGCAGCTTCAACTTTTATTTGGATGAGAAAACATTCTTTCATTTTGACATCATCCGTGTCCGTTTTTATCATAGGGATAAAGTATCTTTTATCTGGACATAATGCATCAAGTTGCAGAGTGAGTCATAAAGTGAATCTATACAATGGAGCCAAGGTGCTGGTGAGCACTGGCAAAGTCTCAGTGTCACACTCAAGGTCCATGGCAATAAACAGACATCTCAGCTCCCCCAGCAAGTGGAGTCTGCTGGGTTGGAGTGGCAGAGGAAGCTGCTGGTGTCACTTCAGAGACACTCATGTGAGGCTGCTGGAGAGCAAGGCATGGCCCAGATTGTGTGAGTGAACCTTCCCCACACCTACTTCATCCAGCAGAGTTTCTTGATCTGCTGCAGATTTCCTTACAGGGGCTGAGGAGGGGTTCAGGTGTGGGAGGTGCTGTGGGGTGATGGCTGATGCTCCGGCAGCAAGAACTGAGCAGTTTCCATCAGAAGCAAACTTGAGCTCCCCATCTTCAGTGTCACCCAGCCAGCAGGCCTGCCCTGGTGTGGATGAAGGCAACCCTTGCCTTTCTATGGTCCAGAGCCACCCTTGTGCCAGGTGTGTCCAGCATTCTCTCACCTTTTTTTGGCAGGGACAGGGACCCCCATGCATCCCATTGGCTCTGCAGTGTTGTCACAGGGAGCCTGTGCCTGCCAGGTTCTAACCTTCCCTGGTCAGCAGGCACACCCCAGCTTTTCCATGCCCTGGAAAGGCTCACGAGCTGAGGGTGAGGAGAAAGAGGGCCCCAAAGCTTTATAGTGCTTTCTGTCCCTGGGGCTCCTTGCAGCCATCCTTTGCCACCATGCAGAGTCCATACCTGGGCAGGGCTGCAGGGCACACAGCTGCTGCTCCAGGGGAAGTGTCACCAGGAGACAGAGATTTCCTTAAGATGAGATGAGTGAAGATGAGGTGATTTAAGATGAGTTCTCAGAACTCTCACACCAGACAAGGAAGACCAAAGCACTAAACTAAGCAGGTTGTGCTCCCAGGGCCAGGCAGATACACCAAACCCACACCTCTCAAGCCTTCAGCCAAGACCATGGTTGTCTCTCCTTTCCCTCCTGGACACTGAGAGACTACAGAGGAGAGAGAGCATCCCACCACCTGGCCAAGATCTGCCAGTTTGGATCCCACAAGCCCAGGCCAGGAGGAAAAAAGACCTCCTCTTTGTCTGCTTGTGTTGTCACTTCTGTGTAAAACCTTGTCACGAGTCAGACCACAGGAGAAAATAAATTGACTTCCAACTACAAACTGATGGAGCCACTACACATGGGTTTGGGGGTTCACAGAGGCAAGAGGGGTTTATTAATGAAAAGGTGAGGGCTGAAACAAGTTCCTCTGATCTAAGAGCAGTTTTGGGGGCTACCTTTATAGAGATGTGTGTCCTCCTCAGGAGAACAAGGCTGAGTTACACCAGCATCTGCCCTGACCTTGCAAACCAGGACTGCGGCCACAGCTCAGCACTTCCCAGGTGACAGATTTCCTCCAGTCTGGGAACAATAAATCACCAGTTCCTCATTCCTCTGGGACAGACAGTGACTCAGCTTTTACCTACACTCTCCTCAGAGGGGTCTTCCACTCCCCAAGGCCCTCACACACTCACACCCCCCACCCCAACTTTCTCAACTCCTACAAAGCTGTTGGATTAAAATTCAAAGGTGAAAGCACTGCAGGAAAGGCTTTGATACCAGGAGACGGACCAGGCAAGGAATGTTACAGGATTTTTCCATGGCTGTTTCTTCTCAAGCATGTACACAAGCAGTGCTGGATTATGCAACTCCACATCAGTGCCTCTCAGCCCCTCTGGCTGCTGCTCAGAGCATCCCTCTCCTTGAATCAAAGTGAGAAATGATCCCTGAGCACTCAGCCCTGCAGTGTGCTGGTTCCCAGTGTCCCCACTCACCTGTACACCCCACATCTTCCCAGGGGCGAGGGGAGCTCTGCAAGCCCACAGCAGTCTAATGAGGAGCACGTGTTTGTTGTGAGGCTGGGAGGTAAAGTCCCTGTGGATGTGGCCTGATCATATGGTAGGGCCTGAAAAGCCACTGATAAATGCACCCTTCAGTAGCCTTATGGATTTGGATTCACTGACCCTGTCGAGGCAGCTTCCCTTCACTTTCCCATGGATAGCTTTTTCTGCCCCTCTGCTCCAGGAACACCCACTGCTGCCAGGACACACTGCAGACAAAGCACTGATGCTCTGGCAGATGCCAAACAGTACGGGCCATTAGCTTTGAGGAAGGTAGGATGAAAAAAGCATTTCAGAGAGGCTCAGGTATCTTCTGCATCATCTCCAAGAGGAGCCCATGAAAAACCATCTCCTCTATCCAACACATCCTGTTCTGGGCCAGCACAAGGGAGGAATAGGGAAAGCTGAAACCCCGCTGGAATCACAGGAGGTCTCTTGTGGTTCCTGGCTCAAGCCAATGCAGATCCATTTCAGCTCAATGCAAGATAATCTTGACAGCTTGAAAGCTCTTCTTAAATGCAGCTCGTGCAGAAAGCACTCCGTGGTGAGGGGAGACACTGTAAATCACTGCCTGGTGGACATGGGATACCAAATAAGTGAAGAGGAGATAAGAGACCATAATATAGGTGTGACTCACTTTGACAAATGTCTTTGAGATGGCAATTCAAGGCCTCATTATGGCAGTCCCATGAATCAGCAGAGAAGGCTGTACTGCGACAAAGACCTGGATTAAGGGATGATTCAGTGGGCTCAGACTTGCTACCACATCCTGTGGCACCTCACAATTCCCACTGGAGTTAAGGTCTGCCAGGCTGATGGAAAAGAGCCACAATGCCAGAATCAGAGAGGCTTCTGGGGCCAAAGTCAATTCATCCTACAACAGGAGGTAACAACTCCACCTCCAGGGAATGAGACAGAAGAACTCCAGGAAGAGTGCACATTATTCCAAACACAGCTTCTAGGCATCAAAGAGTAAAGAAGACTCCAAACTTTCCTGATGGGCTGCACAACCCAAAGGTGGCAAACATTCAGCAGCTGAGCAGCAGGCTGGGAGTCCCTGACCCCATTCCCTGTTTCAGTCTGGCCCTTGGTAACAGGAGACTTTCCCACAGCCCTGCCCCTTGGGCAAAAGCAAAATGTTGATGGTGGTATTGGAGCAGCTTTGCCTCTGCTCTGCAGGAACTGAGAGGCACAGAGAAAAGGAGATAGTAGACAAACTCCTACACCCCATGGTATGTCTGATCCTGCCTTCCCTCCTGCTCCTCAGCTCAGCCACTCTGTCCTTCCCTTTCTATCTCTGCAGTGCTGGCTGTGAGAGGGGGGAGGCAAGAAAAACCCTGGCAAGAAAGCAGGGCAGAGGCAACATGATCATGGAAAACTTCCCAGGATGAGAAACACAGGATTGGGAAGCAGCTGAAAATTTGGTAGCCTTGGGGATCCATTGCAAATGATGCAGCAAGACCCTCAACTTTCTGCTTAGGAATCAAGGATGCACCTTGTGTGGGGAGCCCTGAGGTGTCCAGACAGCAACTGTCCCCCACCATGGGTCTACAGACAACCAGAAACTGCAGTGTGATGCTCTCTGGGCTGTGGAGGCAGAAGAATGTCAGAGTCTGCACTGCTGCCATTCAGGGGGGGCCATGCAGTGACCTGCAGGATGTGCTTGTGGGCTGGGGATACTGTATCAGGATTGTATTTTCTTCACATCACTAAAAGCAGCCCTGGCATCAGCAATGCTTGGACAGCTCTGATGGTCCTGGGCCCATGACAGGAGCCAGGAAGCAAGCAGCAGTCATTTCCAGCCATGGTGGGGCCAGTCCTTTATCAGACAGCTTGGCCAATCCTTTGGGCTGGCCCTGCAAACCAGAAAGGGTCTTGAAAGGGTGAGTTTTGAAGGTGCCAGCAACTAACTCAACTGCTTCTCTTAATTTTTGCCTTGCTGCCAGTCCTCTTGTTTTACAGACAGGACATATCACTTTTTTTTAATTGCTCAAGGACTCTCTGGCCAGGCCCCGTGCACAGGGCTCCGCCATCAATAACAGAGATGAAGCCATATCTCAACCAGTGTCCATCTCCCCTGCTCACAGCTCCTTCCCTTTCAGGTGTGCCTCTGCCAGAAAAGATCTGGGATCTGTGGCAAACTCCAAGGCTCTCTGTGTGTCTTGGGCCTTCTGTGCTGATCTCCAACCCCAACAGTGACTATTTGCTTGCTCAGTGCAAGTTTATCCTGGAAGCTCTCATCGATGCTCAGCCACATTCCTCACTTGAGTCTCTGCAGACCCTCTGCCAGTTCAGGTGGGGTTTCTTACTTCTCCCTTTCCCCCTCCAGCTCTCAGCTCTGCTCGGGCCAGCTCTGAGAGATGCCTGGCTCTAAGCCACACATCAAGAGCTGGTATCAGATCTGGATCCCTGAGTTTCTTTTTTATGGGGATAAGTTTGGCAGCAATTGGTCCACTCAAGCTGATTGCTAAAACCTCTCCTCTCGGCTGGTTTTCCCAGCCATTCATTGCACCAGGATACTCAACCAAGCCAGAGGCACCTCCTGGGGCAATTTCACTCCAGGCAATAGTTTTTGACCCCATGTGAGAAGAACAGCCCTCTACATCCTGTGCAAGCAGAAAACAATCTACTGCAAAAATGCCAGGCCCTACCCCTCTTCAGCTCCTTGGAGTCTTCCCTGTCAACACTCATGAAAATGGACTTTCTGCCCCAGCATCTTTTCCATAAGTCTTTTGTGAAAACTTCCAAACCAATTTTTTACATTTCTGGTGAGGTTCCCACCTCCCTACAGCTCCTTCCCATTCCTGGGTCTTGTCTGTCACAAATATCCCTATCATCTATCTCATTTTAGTTCAGCAAGAACACCAACTCACAGAGTGCATACACATTAGCAATCGACTCATACTCCTTTTATACCCTCTTGAGTGTTTTCCATCATCCGTGCACAAAATTCTGGTTTTCCATACATCAAATCACAGAATAAACTTACTATGCTCACCACCTCCAGCCTTCCCAGAGTCACTGCTCTTCCCAGAAAGTCCTCTCATAGCAATGATCATTTTCTCCCTGCCCAACAAATGCCAGAGCACACGATTTCCTCTCTGTGCCACAGATACTTCAGTGCTCTCAGTTCGTGGTACAAAAAGTCACAGAAAAAAATGACCACTAATCCTAGAAGTCTTTAAGAAATACTACTTACTGAAGAAAAGTTATATAATAGAAGGAAAAAAAAACAGCAGATGAGACAGATGGTTGTGCACTGTACACATTCATGAGAACACACTAAATGTTTAGGAGATGCATCTTTTCCAAATATGCCAGAGCAAGTTAAAATATGGTAAGCCTGACCTGGTCAGCTATGCTGGGGGAGCTCTGTCCTGACCCTAAGCCAAGGGGATCAAAGAAATTTACACATTCACTTTTTTTTTTCTAAGTGTAAACTTGGTACTCACAGCTCCAGAAAGTTAGGAACAGCTGAGGGAGATGCCCTCACTGGAAGAACGTTCCCTTCACATGTCTTGTTTAATGTTCCAATGGGATATTTTTTTTAATTAGTGAAAAAAATTGGACAAAAGCCACAGTGCTGAAAATACAACCCAGTAACTCACAGTAATTCAGAGTAAACTACAGGACACAAGCACTAAGTCCCAACCAGCAAATGAAATTCATGGTTAGCCCAGGCCACTGGTACAGACACACAGTTAACACCCCCAGACAAACCTGATGCTACTCTTCACCATTCCTAAGGGTGGTTTGCATCCACAGGTATCTTGCAGAGCAAGCATCCAAAGGGCTCATTGCACCTTTCTATCCTTTATTCTGTAGGATTCAGTTTATGTTTTCATGTGGCCATCCCAAGACAGCAGCTGGTAGGACACAGTGTGGACTTGAGCATCCTCACCTGCAGTCTCCTCCTGCTCCCAGCCCCCCAGTCCAGCTCACACCCTCCCCCCCCAAACCAAAGCTGGGGCTCCTAAGGAGGGTCTCACCTCCTCCTCATGGCTTCTACACTATGCTGGTGAAACATGATTAGGGAATGCAAACATCATCATGCTGACTTCCAAAGAAAGTCTGGAATATTTAATTCCCTTTCCCTCCCAGGGTGACCATGGAGTTAAAAGGTCCTTTGAGTAAGGGCCTGACCATGTTTGCTGTCCTTAAGGCCACTCCATGGCACTGGGAAGCTGAGTTGGATGGATTTCATCATGAACAGACAGTCTGGAAACTTCAGGTGCATTTGTCAATGTCTTGTATGGCTGCACATGGTTCCCACCTTTCAGATAGCAGACCATGGGGAATGCCAACAAGAGAGCCAGGCACCAAAAGAAACTCATGCAGAACAAAAGCTCAGCCCTATCTAAGAGCCATTCCAAATATTTGTTCAAAATAGAAAAGAAAAAAAAAAGAGAAATAAAAAAAAAAAGAAAAAAGAAAATGAAAGAAATTACACATAGGAAGTCTCAAGCTGAATGAAACCAAATGTTATCATTTCTCACCATCCTTTTGAAAGTCCCTTTTTGTTGATTTTCAATGGAAAAAATGACACTGAGAAATCACTGTCATACAAACAAAGCCACCTGGTTTTTATTCTGATACTGGCTTCCCTAAACCTTTTATCATTTTCATTTTTCTGAGAACAGACTTTTTCTGCACAAAACACCCATTTGAGAGAAACCCTCTTGTTCAGCAGGAAAGCTCCTGGGATGGGCAGCAAAGGTAGAGGCTGAGGACCAAACTTAGCAGTCCAGGGCCTAAGAATCCCCAGGGTATTTGTGTCTCCTGCCTTTTGCAGGACCCACCTGGCCAGGCTGTGGGATGGAGGGGAACTGTTTCTAGCTGAAAGAGGGCTGAGATGAGCTCTTAGGAAGCAATTCTTTGGTGTGAGGGTGCTGAGCCCCTGTACAAGGTTGCCCAGAGAAGCTGTGGCTGCCCCATCCCTGGCAGTGTTCCAGCACAGGTTGGATGGGGCTTGGAGCAACCTGGGCTGGTGGGAGGTAAAATTGGATGATCTTTGAGGTCCCTTCCACCCCAAAAATTATTCCATGATTCTAGGTATGAATGGCAGTGGCTTTCCTACTGCTGACAAGTGCTGTCACTCCAGCCCCAGCTGGAGCCCCATGCCATGGTTGTGCCAGGGATGGTGTCCTGCTGCTGGGGATGGAGCTGATCCCCACCATCAGCTCCCTCCACCCTCACACTGTGGGGAAGGGCCAAAAACACCCAAGCAAATGCTCGTGGCTGATATTTTCAACACACATTTGGTCAGAAACGAGCAGCTGAGGGGCACAGTGAGTATTTCTTCTCACCATAAGGAGGTATGAGCTCACCCTGTCTGCCATGACATCACAGCTCAGGGCATCGTGGGGGTGTGCACACAGGGTATATATATTCCCTTTAGAAATGTCTGGCCTATAAATGCCAGAATCTTCCTGCACGGAACTGAAAACATTTATTCTGGAAGAGTCTAGAGGCTAGTGGATAAAAGCAATAAATACAGATTTCATTTCAGAGCTAATAACCTGTCCAGGGTAAAATGCTCATTTTTAATATCGTTGCCTGCAATCTGACATTACCAACGAGATGTTGCAATACAATATCTGAATCATTGCACAGGAGATAATGGTATTTTCTCGAGTCCAATCTGGAGAAGAGTTGGCCCCATTAATCAGGCTTGAAAAAATGATGCCAAATAGTCTGCCAGAGAGTCTGTCTGGCCTGCTCTGAGCAGGAGTTACGTGACCCAGGGCTGTGGGGAGAGGAGGAGAGCATGAGCAGACCTGGATGCCACGATGGGGATCTCCCAGCAGCGTGGCTCATGTGCACTGGGGCCTTCTTGAGGGTCAGCCAAGAGACTCCTCAGTTTGGGTTATGGGGGACTTGAGGGTGACCGTGTCACTCCAGCTCTGCCTTTGCTTTTATGCTGCTCCAGAGGAGCTGCTGCCCCACAGTGTGAGAGGGGGGCCTCAGCCCAGCCAGAGTTTGGGATCCTGAGAGCCCTGGGGGCATGGGGGAGATGGTCCACATGACAGCATCCCTCAAGTTTGTCCATCACCAGGCCTGAGTGCAGCTGAGGACAGAATGTCCATTATGGACAGATCAATAAAATCTCCCAGGCAGGGACGTGGGGAAGGGAAGTCATGAAGAAGCATCTCACCAAAGAAATGCTGCCCTTAACAGTGTGTACAAGTCTTGTAGGTCTCCTCAGGGTGGGAAGCAGAAGAGGGGAAGGGTGGCAACTGATAGAGAAGCTTTCCTGGCCTGCCTTGGGCTCTGGAAGTGATAATTGAGGCTGAAAGGTCTGGAGAAAACAGGAAGCTCCCTCGGGAATAAAGGGATTTCTTTTCTGCAGGGAAGCAGAAGTGGCTCCAGTTATCCAGCATCACCAGCGTGGGAGGAAAACCTCTCTGGCAGAGTGCTCTTGAATCTGGCAGGCAAAGCCCAGGACCCAGGCAGAAATATGTAATGTACTTCTAACACTGAGCACCATTGGCCCAACCTGGCTGGGATGCAGCAGATTTGCTTTCAGCAAGGTGGCTTTAATTCAGGACTGGGTACCTCACTGTAAAACAAGTTTCCTCTTTCTTGACCAGACATTGGTGCAGACAGGAGGAAAGAATCAGCAGCTGAAAGCCCTTGGCCTGCTACACAGAGATCAGTGCAGAGGATTCCTTCTGGCCTTTAAAGCCAGCAAATGGGTCTGCAGAAAAGTGACTTGGTGAGAATAAGACACAGGAACTCTGAAATCTTGCATCCAGAAGCAGTGTGGAGTCTGTGCCAGTCTGATGAGCTGCCCCGGGGTCTAAGCCAGAGGAGGGGTGAGGGAAAGGCTCTGGAAGGTGTACTGATAGGGATTGTGTTGAGTCCTCAAATCTCTGGTGGGTCAGCAGAGCCTCAACCACATGGCTTGAGTGGGCAGCCCACTCCCTGCTCCCCATGGTCCCTGTGGGCTTCAGGCAGGGAAGTGCCTGCAGTGGTGCCCACCTGGATCCATGGTCATTTGCCTTCTCCTACTTTCTCCTCATAAAGCAACCTGGTCACACCCCACCCTGTCATGGGCTGTGACCACTTGGGACTTGTCCTCTTCCCTCTGTGCACCACCTGCTATGCCACAGTGTCAGCAACCCCAGGGAAAGTGCAGAGGGAGGTCTGGGATTTTCTCCCCAGATGGTCTTCACCCACTTCCCAGAGCAATGCACGAGCTCTCCACCACACACAGGGATGCAGGACCAGCACATGCTGCCCAACAGCATTTTTCTGTCCCTTCTAGGGATAAAACAGTTGGTCACCTCCTGCACCACTTCTCTGGATTGAGAGTCAGCAGTAGGACCCATTTCTAGGAGAGAGGAGCCCTGCCATGAGCTGGGCAAGTCTTGAGAGAACTTCCAGCTGTAGGCATCCTCCTCAGAATGAGCCCCAACTGCTTGCTCAGCTGTTTTGTCAATGATATTTCGGACATCAAATTCACAGTTTCAAAAGGAATTGTATATTTCCTACCGAATAAATAATAAATAAACAGATTTCATTTCCAGTGAAATCTGAACAACACCAAAGTAATTACAGAGTTTCTCATTCTGGCTGCCATACTCAAAATGTTAGGGAAATTTGCAGAATCAAAAAAGTTTCAGACTAAATGTCTCAATCCTCATTTGCCAAAAGAGGGACAATGCCATCCTCACACTGCTGGATTTTAGACAAGCCTCATTTTATTCAAATTAATATATATTTTGAAAAAAAAAAAAAAAAAAAGATAAACATTTAATGAAAACAACTTTTCTCAGGAACAATTTCCATTTCCCAGTTCTGTGACCCTAAAATGCATGCCAAATGTCTCTTACGAGTCAGTGTTTTATTTAACTGAAAAGCAAAATGACAATAAAGGGAATATTTAAAGTGAAGCTCTGTTCTGAAAGTGTATCTACTTAATGCTGAAAGGAGTCAGTTTCACAGAGCTGAAAACAATTATGAACCAAATCAATTGGGAGAAGGAATTTAATCAGAAAAATGTGAATGCTAAGTGGGAATTGTTGAAAAACATTTTACGCGTTGCCCCAAAACCACAATCCCACAATTGAGAAAGGAGAAATGTCAGTTGAAAAAAAAATATGACTCTGGCTTGTGAGGGAAGTGAAGACAACTGCGAAAAATAAGAAAACCATATTTAACTTAAGAAAGTGGAAACTGATAGTAATGAATAAGAAGTGAGAAACTGTAGAAAACTGATAAGAAAAGCCAAGAGCTGAGTACAATGTATGGGCTGAAAAACCTGAAGCTAATGAGAAGTGATTTCTTTCAATATAAAAGGAACAAATATAGCTCTTCTGAAGCTGATGGTTGTGCAAGTCTGGCTCTGGATGGATGCTCCAGAGCAATCAACACCAATAGGAGAGAGCTCGTGTTTGGCTGAACCAGACTCTGGTAGGGCTGTCAGCCTGGCATCAGCCCTGGGCACTCCTCTCCAAAGGCTGCCATGGCACACAACAGAGAAGGACTCAAGTAAAAGAACTATGATTAATGCTAACTCACACAGACTTCTGGAAAAGAGAACATGTCAAACAAAGATTCATCTTTTTTCCTGAAATTACAAGTTTGATTGATAAAAATAATATTGGTGGTGTAATAGACTTCTGCAAAGCAATTGCCTCGGTACTGTCTGAAATTTTGCTTAAGAAACTAGAACAATACACCATCAACATGGCACATATTAAAGAGATTAAAAGCTGGCTGGGTGACGTGTCTCAGATGCAATTGTAAATGGGAACTCCTCACCCAGCAGGGGTGGATTTAGTGGAGTTCCCCAGGGGTTGGTTCTTGGCCCAGTGCTATTCCATGTTTTTATCAATGATCTGAAAAAAATATTAAATCATCTGTGGTAAAGTTTGCTGATGACACCGAGACTGCAAGGCTAGCAAAGAGAGAAGGAGACAGATCACTGCTGCAGGAGGGTCGGGGTTTCTGGGCACAAGCAGAGAGTTAAACCCATCCAATATCATCCCAGGTCCAGGATCAAAGCAGAAGGTCACTGATTACCTCTGCAAGTCAAGGGGCTCTGTCCTGGGGAGTGGTGACCCCCAGGAGCCTGGGACAGCTTGAGCTTTCTGTACCCTCCTCACACCTGGAGGTGACTGAAAGGTGAGGGAGTTCCCTGGGCAGCAGAGCAAGGAAAGGACCTGGGACCACCAGCACCCAGGTCTGGTTCTTGTCATGCACCAGGAGAATGAGAAGAAAAGTTGAGAAGATGATCCAAGAGAACCAATCATGCAGTGAGAGACCTTCAGAGGTCAATCTATTCTTCTGGACAAAAAAAAAAAAAAACAACCAAACAGGTGCTGGGGTCTGTAGACCCCATGTAGGGAATATTTTCCCACAGGACACTCCAGCCTTGCAGATGGAGCGTTAGAATGATCCAATGTTTGAAACCTGAAGCAAGGCAAACTGACACTAGGAATATGGCATAATGCTTGCTGGCATACCAGCACGGGTAATTAACCACTGGAACAATTTATGAAGGCAGTGTGGGAATCTCTATCATTAGCAAATACTACATCATGCTTGCTTGCTGTGATTCAAGCAGGAATAAATCTGGGCTCAGATAATTCCTAGTAGCCAGAATAGAAGGTCACAAAGGTGTTTGAAGGCCACTCCATCCAAAACCTGATAGAGGTACTCTGAAAATGAAACCATCACTACTCTTGCTGATTCTGCTTGTACTTACAGTCCCGCTGCTCCCTTTCAGTCAGACCTCATTGACAGCAAAAGCTTCAACAGGGCATTTTTCCCAGTGACAAGTTGCTACAGTAAGAGCTGTGTCCATTTCTTAGACCTGCAGTGATCTTACAGAGCAGAAGAGGTGAAGTAACACAGCAGCTTTGTTAAATCACAGAGTATGGGAGACCTCCCATCCTTCCAAGACCTGCTCCTTAGAACCAACTTGCCTACATCTTGTGCAGACCAGAGCATGGAGAGCATTACAGAAAAGAACACAACTGTGGCTATAGATAGCCAAGGGCTTCTTGCTTCATTTCATCAGGGTTTTGTGAACCCCTGTGAGCTGCTAAAAGAAGGGCCAGGTCCTGCATTTGGGTCACAACAACCCCAGGTAATGCTCCATGCTTGGGGCAGAGCTGCTGGAAAGTGCCCTGAGGAAAAGGACGTGGGGGTGTTGGTTGATGGTGGCTGAACATGAGTCAGTGTGTGCCCAGGTGGCCAAGAAGGCCACCAGCATCCTGGCCTTTATCAGGAATAGTGTGTCCAGCAGGAGCAGGACAGGGTCTGTCCCCCTGTGCTGGGCACTGGGGAGGCTGCACCTCCAATCCAGGGGTCAGTTCTGGGCCCCTCAGGACCGGAAGGACATTGAGGGGCTGGAGTGTGTCCAGAGAAGGGAATGGAGCTGGGGAAGGGGCTGGAGCAGAAGTCTGCCCAGGAGCAGCTGAGGGAGCTGGGGGTGTTGATCCTGGAGCAGAGGAGGCTGAGGGGAGACCTTGTGGCTCTCTGTAACCCCCTGAGAGGAGGTTGGAGCCAGGGGGGTCGGTCTCTGCTCCCAAGGAACAAGGGATGGGACAGGAGGAATGGCCTCAAGTTGTGCCAGGGAAACAACTTCTTCCCCAAAGGTTGTCAGACCCTGGCCCAGGCTGCTCAGGGCAGGGGTAGAGTCCCCATTCCTGGAGGGATTCATCTGTGGAGATGTGGTGCTGAGGAACATGGTTAGTGGTGACCTTGGCAGTGCTCGGTAACAATTTGACTTAATGATCTTAAAGTTCTTTTCCAATCAAAATTACTTTATGAGTCTAAGTCTTTTCTAAGTCTTTTATGAGTCTGTTTTCTCTGCCTTGCAGAAAAGGAAGTCTGTGGAGAGACATTTTCACATTGTTGCAACAAAACAGAGGATGAGGGCAGCAGAAGCAGGTCCCAGAGCCCTTCACACAGTGTTTTGGCCTTTGGATTGTCTCTTCCTGCTGCCCACCTGCCTGCAGTCCCAGGAAGAGGCAGAAGGGAGCTGGGCACTTCTGCCCTTAAGAGATCCGAGGTCAGTGTAACCTGCAGCCAGGGCTGCCGTCATTCCCAAGTGGAAAGAGTGCCTCCAGATTGCTCCGGCTGCCTATGTGCCAACATCAAACATGTTTTACAACTGACCTGCAAAGAATGTGTGTCACTGAAGAGGATACATAGCCCTGGAGAACATAAAACACAGCTGCATTGTTTAGCAGTATCTCATCCAGCAGATCGGGATAAGGCGAAGATGATCTCAGGGAGATAATTCTGCCCAGTGTGAGAGCAGGAATGACTCTGCTACCTTCGCCAGTGGAAGATTCTTATAAATTCACTCCTCCTGCTATCTTTTTGCAAAGGGTCAGAAGATGTACTGACAATAGCAGCATGCAAGTATTTCAGAACTTGGCCACACGCTGAGCAAACACTCTGGATAGCTTCACAAGTAGATTAAAATGCCAGATCAGCGAGCAGTGGTGCACTTTAAATATGCTCACTAATTTATTAAGTTTATTCTTAGCAAGCTTGCAGGCTTCAGAAAGTTAAATTTCTCAGTGACAAATGGCTGGGGAGCTGGGCAGCCAGAGCATGCGTGCTGCAGTGGGATGGCCATGGAGAGGGAGTGCAGGGGAGCAGATACCACCAAGATACCACTGTGTGGGTGCAAATCCCCAGCGGAAGAGCCTGCAAGGGCTTCTTGTCAAGACTGCTGTGCAGCTACAGAGTACAAAACCAGGGCTCTTGGCACATCCTGCTCTTCTCCAGAAAGCTGCCTCCCACTCTGGGCTTAGACATCCCTTATCTCTTTCTCTAGGACTGGCTGTGTGCTATGGGTTAACCACTGTGAGCTCCAGTCCTCAGTGCACCCTTTCTGTCCTGGCTGTGACAATCCCTTGTGCTCCAGTAATAGCAGAGCTGTCACCTCCTGCACCCAGGGCTGACCACCTTCCCTCCAAGGAAACCATGTCCCATTTGTCCCAAATGACAACCCTCTCTTTTCCCAAATGTGTGGTCATGCTGTGCTCAGGACCTCTCCACCATTCATAGAATCACAGAAAGTGAGGGGTTGGAAGGGACCTCAAAAGATCACTGAGTCCAACCCCCCTGCCAGAGCAGGGTCCCCCATAGCAGTCACACAGGAACACATCCAGGTGGGCTCTGAATGTCTCCAGGGAAGGAGACTCCACAACCTCCCTGAGCAGCCTGGGCCAGGGCTCTGTCACCCTCACAGTGAAAAGATTCCTTCTTATATTTATACAGAACCGCCTGCGCTCCAGTTTGTACCCATTGCCTTTTGTCCTATTATTAGACAGCCCTGTCCTATTATTATTCAACACTGTCTTCTCCCTGCTCTCAGCCCAGGGGATACAGATATATCGAGATATATTTTCAGGCAGCAACCATGAGCCACCACTGTCCCTTCACCCTCTGCTGCTCCTCACAGCTCTGCAGACCTGGAGTGGTGTCTGCAGCAGGAGAGATTCCTCAGGAGAAAGCTTGAGATACATATTTTTGGTATCCTTCTTGTCCCAGAAGAGTATGTTTAAGAGCCCTTCTAGAAGGCTGTGCATCCACCTTTCACTGTCACACATCCCTGGAGATGAAGTACAACAGGACAGAGCTCCAGGATGATGTGGAGGGTCCCAGGCAGCAACATTATCTCCCTCTTGGATCCTGGGAGGACCCTGGTGGTCCCATGGCACTGGGTGCCATGAGACGGACCCTCTCACAAGGGCCCTAAAACTGCTGCACTGACAGGGGCAAAGGAGCTGTGCACCTGCTTCGAGTCTGTTTTGACAGCAGTGCTGATGGAAGGAGACTCTTTCCAGGCAGGGAAGCACTGCAGTGGGATGGGGATGAAGGAGCTCCAGCTGCTCTGCAGAGCTGGACATTGGATCCTGTTGGGACACAGCCTGGAGTCACCTTATAGAAAAACCCTGGATGAACAGAGTAAGCACGAGCAGCAGCACAGGGATGTGCAAGCAACAGCACAAGGAATTCACCAAGCTCAGATACCACCTAAAGGACCATTTCTGTCATCAGACTCCACTCAGCAGTGAGGCTGGAGAGAGCAGCAGGCCTGGCTGTGCCAACAGCAGCTCAGCTCCAGGAGCCACCCCTGCCCTTCACCAGGTCACCCCAGAAACAGCAGGAGAGGGGCAGCCCGTGTGGCAGAGGGACACGTGCTCCTGCAACAGGAGAGGTGATCTCCAGAGAGGGAGCCACTCGTTGGCCCTGAGCCCAGGGATGGCTCCATGGGGTGGTGATGACAGCCACTGGTGGAGATGCCTACGTGCTGTTTGCTGAGCAGAAATAGGACCCAGCGAGTTTTCCAGGGACAGGACACAGCAGGGTCCTCTAAGCTGGAGCTTGCAACTATGTGAGGCTGTTTCACAGCATTTGCCACATCTCTGGGGAGTTATTATTCATTGTCCCACTTCAGAAAGGAGTCGAGCCTCTTCTAACACTGGGAGGGAAAAGACTTTCCCAGGAACATTTTCTGAGCTGAGAGCAAATCCCACATGGCACTGCAACCCTCCCTCAGCTACAAATGCTGTTATTGTTACTTGCACTGAAAAACGAGCAGTTGGACCCAAAGCAATCTGTGCTGCTGCTGGTGGTTAAACAAACTCCATATGCCCCGTCCAGCAGCTGGCTGGCCGATGTCAGAGCCCTGTGAAATGACCTGCTCTGACAGCCCTTCTCCTAGGGATCCACTTTGATTTATGGCCTCAGCCTGCCGTGCAGATAGGGAACATCACGCACAGCCATGTGCTGATCTGCATCCCCACCCAATTGGGTCCATGTGCTCCCTTCAGTGCTTTTATCCCCAGGTCCCTCTGCATTTCAGCAAGTCCCTGTAGGAATGCCTGGAAACTGGCTCCTAGAGTGAGATGCTCAGCTCAGTTTCCCAATGCTTTGCCCCTACCTCAGCAGCAACTCAGCTCCTAGAAACACAGGAAAAGTTGCAAAACTCCATTTGGGAGTCATATACTGTAATGACTGTGGGAACAGCATTGTCCTGCTCCTCACAAACTCATTCTAGGAACAAAGAAGCATTTCCAAATAAGACTGTGACAGACTGTCACCCCCAAGAGGCCACAGCCCCTTTGTTTTCTTCCCCTCTCCTGGTTACAGCAGCAGGTGGGGATGGACTGGATGTGAAACACCTGAAAAATAATGTAAAAAATAAAAGCAGCTCTGAAGTTGATGGGATTGGGGGACAAGCATCCCAGCTGAAACAACGCCCTTGGGAGGTTGACTGTTCTCCATTAGCTCTGTCTGGGGGGGAGAAATTTCACCCACCGTGTGTAGCACACCCCTGGAGCAGAGTCCAATGGCCCTGCAGACCCCACACTGTGCTCAGGGAGAGCACATGGCCCTGTTCCTAAGGGTGCTCGTGCTGTCACACCCTCAAGATGAGGTCCAGAGCCAGGAAGCCTCTGGGGACAGCTGATAAACCCTCTGCATCTGTTCCAGCAGTGCCCCTGCCTGCAGGGTGTATTTTTGGCTTGAGGTTGGGACATAAATCAACATGAGTCAGAAAAAGCAGACACATATGTCCCCTGCCCTGGTGTCTTCTCCAAGATGATGCCAGCAGCACTGAGCTGGTGCCTGTTGTGTGCCTGGACATGTTGCCCAATGGACATGGGCAGGCCCCAGGGGCAGTTGCCAGAGAATCCTTCAAATCATTGCACTGTCTGGGCTGGCTTCAGGATGAGGTGGGACAATCCTGAGAGCAGGATTACCCATGAGAGCCATGACCCCAGAAGAGTGTGCTGGTGGGGAAGCCATGTATGTGCATGACACACACAGCATGGCCTGGAAAACCCAGGCAGTATGGTCCCACCTGAGTTTCTCAGAAATTACCTTAGTTTGAACTTGATCATCAACAGTTGGTGAGCAGCACTGGCTGGCAGGACAGAAGATAAGCACAGCAGGTCATGGGGAGGCCATGTGCATAAACTCTTAGGCATGAGATCCCATCCTGGGGCTATGCATACACAAACACATAGCTAGAAGGTCCCAAAGGAACATCCTCTGATGGCCAAATGAACCGTTCCCATGTGTGATGCCCCATGACCACAGCTGCCCCTGCAAAGCAGAACCCCCCACATCCTGGCAGCTGCCAGACTGTTCCCTGCCCACATCTCACTGCTTGGACATGGCCACAGCCTTTCCCCTTGCCTCCCCTGATCACATTCAGAAGGAAGGGCAACTACAGAGGGTCCCACTCCCTGCTTGTCACATGAAAGGAGAACTCCTGGTTGCAGTGTCCATCCCTGCTTCAAGGCAAGCAGCAGATTAAACCATTCAGCTGGGAATGAGGTTGGAGACCCAGCTCCACCTCTGGTTAAATGAATGACTGAATGACAGGGTCATCAGCAAGATGCCAACAGCTCTACCTCCAAGGCTGGCAGTGGGTACCTGGAGCCACAGTAACTTGGGAGGAGTAGGAATGTTTAGGATCACACTCTGAACATCAGTGCCTACAGCACCTGTGGAGTTCATGTGGGATTTGGGCAACCTCAGAACAGAGGTGACAGGAGCATGATCCTGCTGGCCAGGGAAGGTGAGGAGGTGACTTATAAACCTGTCATAAACGTGTCATCTCTGGCAGAGCAGCAACCCAGCAGGTCTCTGCCCTTCAGCTGGAAGAGCTCTGTGTTTGCACCCCTTGCCCGAGGTACCCCTAACTCCCAGGGTGCATACCCAAAACCCAAGAGCAGGGGCTGGAGCTCTGCCATCTCATCCCCAGGACATTAGCTCAGCTCCTCTCCTCTAACAGGCAAGAAGGCCAAGAAATAAAGCAGGTGCATTCCAGGAATGCTGCAGCCCCAAACACTGCATGAATCACATCAGGCAATGTGTTCTTCCCAAAAAACATATTTGTCCACCCAGGATGGGCAGCCCACCTTTGGAGCTCAGCCCTTTGAGCAGAAGACAAGTCCCCCACAGCAGGGTGGTGAGGAGCAGGACATCCACCAGGCAGAGTGAGGCTTTGCTTCAGTCCTGACATGTGCAAGAGCCACACAGTGTCCCCTGGCCTGCATCCCTCCTCCATCACTAACCTCAGCTTCTCACTGGCACCAAACCAGCTCCACAAGTCTTGGCACAGGGAGCTGCTTCTGCCACAACCCACAGACCTTCCTTGTTCTTCTGAAATATCCCTACCTGAACACCAGTGGGTGTTTAACATGGCCATACACAAAACTTGACAAGGTTGCAGGAAGGGGGACAGTGAAACTGAGTAGGAGCTCTGGGCATGACACTGTGGCTTGAAGAGCACAGAAAGCATGGAGAAAGACGTCCAGAACTAAGGAGATGCTTACTCATTGTTGTGCCTACACCTCAAGAGGGACACTGGAATATGGGAATGGATTTGCAGAAGAGCAACAAGAATGATTTGCAGCCTGGAAAACTGCAGTACCACGAAAGGCAGAAGTTCAACCTCTTCTCCTGATGCTGGGCAAAGATATAAAAAAAACAATTGGTCCAACTCAGCAAGCACCTGTTGGGAAGCTCCCCAGCCCTAATCAGAAGGAGCTCCAGGTGAGCCTGAGTGCTTGTAATGAGAAAACAAAGTGCCTGTTGGGAACTGCGTGGCTGCTCGCCCATCCAAACCAGCTCTGACACGGAGTGAGGGGCTTTCTCAGCTGGGGTCACCCCAATCTGCTCTGCCCAGGGCTGCAAGGGAGGACAGGAGGGAGCATCACCCAAGGCACAGGCTGGTTTCTGCAGACATGAAGGATGGGACAGCTTCTCCTGCCACCCCGACCCTTCCAGGGCTCAGTAACCATCCCCGCAGCACTGCGGCTGGAAAGAAGGCACCGGGGGGCAGCAGTGAGGAGATGATTCATTTTGGAGATGGGGGTGAGCGCGGGAGGGCCCATCCCCACCCTCTCGGCGGGGACCGTGCCAGCCCAGTGAGGTCTCTGCTGGTTTCCTCTTGGCTGTCAGGCTGCGGGTGCACTGCAGCAGCCCTGCCAGGCTTTTAACACCAGCACAGCGCTCGCACAGCGGGACGGGGCCGGCTTGGCTGGGCTCCAGCCCTGGCTGCCATCAAAATGGGAAATAAGGGAATTGGAGTGAGACCACAGCGACCACCAAGCAGCTGCCACTGGCAGCCATGGGGCAACCTCCCCCTGCCAGGCACGAGCAGGCAGCAGCTTCTCACCCTCTGCCCGCCAAGCCCAAGGGTGCTGGCAGCCCGAGGGGCAGCAGGAGGAGGATGGGGATGAGGCCATGTTCCTCACCCTCCTCCACAGTTGCTCCTGTGGACGGGGCAGCCAGGAGCCCCGGGATGCTGCGCGTAGCTCCGCTCATGGAGCGGTACGGAGTTTTCTGCTAGTGACATTTTATGAAAAGCTGTTGGCAAAAACGTGCATTTTCTTTGGCTGTGTTTTGCACGGATTTGGCAAAAATGTAACGTTAGTGTCTCCCCTTGAGAGAACTTTATTGAGTGGAACAAAGCCGGATATTTTTAGCTACCCATTGTTAGCTGAAGAACAAAGCCATAACTAAGATATTTTGTCTCTTACACTGAAAAGGGACTATCAGACAAATCCATGTACAGTCATATATGGCTGCCCATTCAGATGGAGCACAAGAGGAAAACTATTTTTAGCCTGTACACTCCACACAACAACCACATTTCCCTTCCCTGCATGCTGGACCACTAAGACATGCGGAGAGCAGCATCAAAGAGGGGGACACGAGGTCACTGACTTCTGATGTCCCTTGAGCCATCTGACAAATGACATTTATAGGAGAGCTTGGGTCATGCAATCCTAAAAAAAAAAAAACAAAAACAAAAAAACAAAAAAACCCACCAAACAAACAAACAAAACAAAAAATCCCCAAACACTTTAATTTTTCTGCCTTTTGAGGCTTTTTTTTCTACTCGGACCTGAAATGATGTGTGCTTTAACAACAGCCAACAGGAAAGAGTCAACCAGGACCCAGGCAGATCTCAGCAGAGCAAAGGTTTGCATTACGCAGCGCTCAAACCTGACCCTCATCCCTTTCCAAAAGAACGGGTACATGCCCTGAGGGTTGCTCTGCTGAACAGAGTGATGCCAGGGGCAGTCTGTGAGGAGGAGAGCATGGCACAGCCCTGTCCTGATCCACACAGTCCAACTGTGCCAAGGTGATGCTTTCAAAAGCATTAACCCCGAAACACCAGAAAGCCCTGCACGAGGCTGACAAAACCTCCTCTGAGCGCTTTGGTGCTCAACAGATGACATCAGTAATTTATGACTGGCGGCATTTTGCAATGCATTCAGCTGAAAGGAACAAAGCGGTCCATAAATGCCCTGGAATTCTGAGCATGAGCAATGCTGGTAGCTTTTTCTAAATGTTTTTTGTGGGTTGCACTGGTGAGTCATGGAGAAGTTGCATTAAATGGCTGCAGCCAGGATGACCCTTCACAGTTACCAGACCCACAACACGGTCCTGACAAAGCAGAAGCAAGTGGAATAAAGGAACGGTGCCATTGCACAGCCTGCCCCTCTTGAAGGGATATTCTACACACCAGATGGGATGGAGGGATTAGAGTAACCATCAGAGCAGCCTCCAAATGGCTGCAGTAAAGCAAGAGCCTTTGGGAACCTCACATGGCCTTTCACCACCATACTCCATGTGCAGAGCCAGTCACCGCAAGGCCAGCTCCTGATACCCTAAATGCACCTTGTGCCTATTCCCAAAGAGGTGCCATGCTCCATGTAGGTCTGCAGGTAGTCCACACCTGCCATGTGCAAGTGGCCACCAGAATCCCACCAATAACCCAGGGCAAGCAGCAGGCAGCAGCGAGGCCAGACTGGGCTCCATCTCCCTTGTGATGCCGCAGCACGTAGGGGCTGTGTGTCACCCTAACCAAACACACATGTGAGAAAGCAGCTGGAAGAAGAGAAAGGCATTAAGTAGGAAACGTAAATTACCTGCAAACTTTTCGGCTGGGCTAGTGTGTCCTGGAGGAGATGCTGCTTTTGGGACTCCTTGCCTTCTCCGTGGCTTAGGGCTGCTTTTATCAGGGAGCAGGGATTGTTTTTATAAACTTGAGGCACAGTAAGAACTGGTTTAAAATAGAGTGAAAGGAGCTGGTGCGGGTGGAATTAGACAAACTCTGAGAGCTGCTTTTCCAAAAATAAATTAACTTCTTGCAGCCCGCGGAGCAGAGGAGGGGACACTGGGGGCTGGGGTGCAGGAGGGCCGGAGGCGGGGGGCTGCGGCCGGGGGCTGGCGGGGGAGCTCTCACCTTGCCCGGCCCCGGCCCCAGGTGAGGGGTGGGCAGCGCATCCCGGTGGGGCGGGGGGGGGAACAGCAGAGCCGAGGGGTGCGGGGGGTCCCGCCGTGTGCCCAGGGAGCAGAGTCCGGGGAAGGGCGGCCCCAGCACGGAGTTCGGGAGCTGCCCGGTGCCCTGTGCCCACTCCCTGTCCTGCTCGGGGCCCGCCCGCAGCCCCTCGCCGCAGCCCGGCCCCCCGGGCTCCGCGCCGGCTCCCCAAGAGTTAAGGAAGAGGCGGAGCCACCCCGGCCCGGGCTCGGA
The DNA here is from genome assembly GCF_036169615.1 of Heliangelus exortis. Classification (NCBI taxonomy): domain Eukaryota; kingdom Metazoa; phylum Chordata; class Aves; order Apodiformes; family Trochilidae; genus Heliangelus; species Heliangelus exortis. The sequence continues at coordinate 7,702,034 of NC_092441.1, forward strand.
GAGCGGCGGCCGCGGACCGAGGAGGAGCGGGGCCGTCCCTTCCCCTACCCTCGGGGTCATCGTTCCCCTCAACCTGTGTCCCCCCACCTGGCCCCACGGCACTGCCCTCAGCGGGGAGGCTCCGGACCCCCCGGCCGTCCTTCCCCAGCAGACCGGCGGGCAGCGGGTCGGGTCCCAGGTCACGGCGCCTGAGCTGGCCCGAGCACCCAGAGCTGTGACCCCCCCCGGTGCAGAGCACCAGAGAAGTTTGCAGAGCCCATCGCGGCATTTCAGTCACTTCGAGCAGAGCGGTCTCCGCTCGCAAACTGGAAACCGAGCCGGTGTGGTGTGTTCTGGCTGCAAAACCCAGGACTGAGAATATCTGTGCCCCAAGAGCTCTGTTGGCAGGCGGGTCCTGTGCTTGGAGCACCCCGGGATCAGTTTCTCCTTCCTTTCAAGGTACATTCATCATTGCACCAGCAGGTATAAGAAATTCGTCTACAGACACAACAGCTCCCACCCTGAAGACCCGCATGCTCACAGCAGCCCCAGACTGGAGCCAAGGGGTACCAAAGGGTACTGCCCCGGAAGAGGTTACCCAGGGAAGTTGCAGATGCCCCCTCCCGGGAAGCGCTCAAGGGCAGGTTGGGGGATGTCTTGAGCAACCTGATCTAGAAGGAGATGTCCCTGCCCATGGGGGGCGGGGTTGGAACTGGATGATCTTTAAGATCTCTTCCAACCCTAACCATTCTATCACTCTATGAAAGGCAGTTTTTGGGAGCACCGCTGGCTGGGAAAAGGGAAAGGGATGGGGGATGGAAAGGGGAAGGCGGGGCTCGCAGCCCCTGTTCTCCTGTACCCCAGGGTCACAGCCTCACCGCAGGAATGGAGCTGCTCTTCATTATCTTTGCTGCATTAGCAGGTCTCAAAGCACTTGACTTTTCCAGACTTGATCCTCGGGAGTATGAAACGCTGCTGAATGCCCTTTGACTTCACACATGCAGCAAAGCCCTAAAAATATAACTTTTCCCTCTAAAGCCCCTTTTCAGGGCTCAGGCAAGCCTAGGCCACCCCAAACAGCTGGGCTGGAGTTTGCTGTGCCAATGCAGCCTGTAATACTTTACAGTCCTTTAAATCAACTAATTCCCTTTTGAGCTCAGTGCCAGGCAGAAGCCTGGAGTTTTGCAGGTTCTTGCTGTTGGGAAGTGAACCTGCATTGAGGCAGGGAGGGTCTCCCCAAGTACAGTTCTCATTCTTTGGGCTGAACAGTGTTTCCTGAGCACAGGAGCAGCCCGAGGGGCAGGGTCTCTGCTCAGGCTGCACTTCTAGCTGTGTAATAAGCAGCAAGGCCTGAAGGCTCCCTGCCCGTGCTTCCCACAGGAGCCTGGTGTTTTCTCCTAATCGATAGAGAGCAGAGTAACACCTTGTGCCCCACGGGTGCCACTGCAATGCTGTGTGCTGGGGACAGTGCTGGTGACATTTTACCCAACCCACACACCCTCTCCCCCTGAAAAAAAAAAAAAAAATCCCTGTAGGTTTTTTTGTCACCAGCAGGTAGCTCCCTTGAGGAAAACCCCTCCTCCCACCAACATCCAGACCAAGGGCAGCCTTCCCTGGGCAGGCAGAGTGCTGCTCCCCTGCACAGGGAAAGTCCTTTTTCTTCTATTTATTTACATCCATCTGGTTGTAAACTCACCCGCCGGCGAACCTGCTGTTCGTACTAACAAACACGTCTCTTTGGGCTGTGCAGAAGTCGCTGGCCGGGCAGACATATGCAGCGGGGGGATCTCCCCCAGCCCTCTCCAGCTCACCCATAAATCCTCGGCTCCCATCAGGTTTGTTTACATGGCAGCTTGTAAGCAGAGCCCTTTTGGCAGAGCAGCTCCTGGTTTAGGAAAGACCGAAGGCAGAGACACAAAAGGGCCTGTGACAAAAATCTAATGATGGTCCCCGTGGAAGTTGCTTCGATGTCACATCTGGACTCTTGGCCCGAAAAAGGTCTCATCACAGTATGTTTGAACAAGGAAGAGCTACAGTCCAGAAAGTGTCCTTTAGGAGCAGGAGGTTTTTAGGACAGAGGAACAAAGGGAAACAGTGACATTTCTGAGGTGAAGAGGTGAGTGATTCTGTACTAATGGGCTGTATAGCACCTGGATTGCTACTTAGATTGTTGTCATTAAGAGTCAGTCCACACTGGGCAGTGGAATAACTTGCTCTCCTCTGAGCTTTCTTCCAAACCATCTGGTCTCCATGCTGTCACTTCTGACTGGGGGGGCATTTGAGCTTTTACTGAAAAGTCTTTGCACTGGAAGGTCTTCATGACAGTTTTGCCACAAGTAGTCAGGTTGGGCAGGACCACTCTGCAGTGACACCAGAGCCATGCTGGTAGCTGGGCCAGGGCAAAGAGAGGAAAGGACCCCTGGAGGGTGATAGTGGTGACCTTTGGAGGGATGTGTGGCTGTGTGGCGAGGTCAGCTGCCTGACAGGTGGCTGGATAACACCACGGGTCAGACCATTAATTTCTTGCCCACCAGCTCCATACATGGTGAATTTATTCCACTGGAGCCATGAGCTTGCAGCATCCCACAGCAGCTCAGCACTGGGCCTTAGACTCTGGTGATGAGCAGGATGATGGTGTGGAGCAGCCCATGGGTGTCCCAGAGGTTGTGTGTCTGTTCTGCTGGCAGATGGCTGAGATTGCCCCAGCCAGCAATCCCATAGGAGCACATGAGCAGCTGGCATAGGTGACAGCTTCATTTGCTTCCTGTGCCATGCAGCCACCCTTCCCTTCTGCCCGTGGGCATTTCAGTCCTCACGGGTCACGGCAGTGTGGTGGTGGTGTGGCTGTTCCATGGTGCCTACTCATGGGTGCCCAAGGTTTGTTCAGGATGGGGATACCAGGTGTGCCCAGGGGTTTTCCAGGCTGGAGGTAGGATACAGAGATTGGATCTGGGGTGCTGCCAGATCCAGGTCTGGGGATGTGATCTGGGGTGTCTGGCACTGCATGTGTCTTGCTGGGTTTCCATCCAGCCTCCCAGCCTCCCGGCAGCATATGAGCTGTGTATCAGACAGTTTATTTTAGCCATTGAGGCGGGGAGACAGAGGGCAGAGGCTGGAGGATCAGGGGCTGAGGCTGTGTGGGCGGGCGGGGGGCCGCCAGCCTGCTCCAGCGCCTGTGACACGCGTTTGGTGTCACCCGGGTGGGAGAGCTGCAAGCGGGGTGAGTTATGAGCTGTGGGTTCCCAGCTGCAGCTGGAGGAGTCGGTCCTGCTGCCTGGCCCTGTTCCCTCTCAGGACAGGAGGGGCAGGATGGACAGGGTCGGTGCAGATCCCAGCCTGCAGCTGTGGGGCTCAGCTCCAGGCACACTCCACACTGGGGCAGCTGTGTGGGAAATGCCACCCTGCAGGCTGACAGCCTGGCTCTGCGGGCAACAGCCACCATGCAAGGTGATCTCTCCTCCCAGGCTTTAAAGCTCAGTTGCTTCTTAGGTGCTGGAAAAGGTCCCTTCCCCCAGTGTCAGCTCCATGCACAGGATGATGCACGCATCAGCCTTTATCCATCATCTCAGCACATCATCTCCTCCCCACCTGCAGCCCAGCCTGAGACCCAAAGATCCCACAGAGAGGCTGCAGGCCATGGCACAGCCCCATTTCAAAAGTGTAAGGCCTTGGGTGCTACTTCAGGGGGGCACACCACAAGTGGGGTGCTGGTGGTGTTGCCAGGTGGTCAGGTAACTCCTGGGATGCTTGAGGAGTGGTACAGGGTGGTTCAGCTCTGGTGCAGGCAGCCTGGTGTCCCAGGCATTTATTTCAGCTGTGAATATGTGCGTGAGGAGGGGAGGTCCTGGGGTGATGGTGTCTACGTGGAAGGGATTGATTTGCACAAAATTCTGTGTGGTGGGAACATGTGTCCATGTGTGTGTGTGAGTATGCAAGCACACACGTGAGGCCAGGACCTCAGGGCAGCAGGATGCTCTGAGAGGACCAGGACACACCAGCCAAGGAGCACAGTCCCTGCTTCAACCTAACCCCCAAAGCATCACCCAGCATCTGGGGGTTGAACAAGTCAGGCAGCCAAAGGTCTCTGCTGGGGCTGCTCCACAGCTGCTCCTGTGCCCTCCCTCTGCTGAGCTGTACCCATCCCAGCTCTCCAGAAAGCTCCTTCCCACCTGCAATCCAAGGGGATGTGAGTACCCACTGTACTTCAAGCCATAAAACCCAAAATGAACAGAAGGTAAAAAGGAATAAAAATGACATTTCATGTCTCACAGCGCCCCAAGCCACCGTCCAAGGGAAGGCCCAGGAGCCACAGGTTCCTACTGCAGCCTCAGCAGCACTGATCTCCACCATGCAAAACCCCAGGGCCCTGGCATGGGGGTCTGCATGGAGCAGAGGTAGGAACCCCAGTCCTGTGGGGCCAGTGGGAGAGCTGGATGTAGCAGTCAAGCCCTAACACATGGGGTAGGTTCTTCACCCTGTGCCCTGCCCTTTCCCAGAGGGTACAAATACTTCTCAGGGGAGCTTTGGGCACCAGCCAGTGAGAGGGACACAGTGATGCTCTCCTTCATCAGCATCCTCAGCCCAAAGTGTCCCAAAGTGTCTTTTGGCCATGTCCCATGCCAACAACACCTGAGCAGGCATGGCAGGCTGGCCAAGGCAGAGCTGAAGTGAAGGACACCTTGGAAGAAGTGAAGTCACTCCTTGGTGACCACTGGTGGCTGAAGGGACCCAGTTCCCTTCCGGCCTCACCGTGGACTGTGCTGGACTCGGGGTGGGGGGCACAGGGCACTGTGGGTGCAGCCAGGAGTGTACCCCCCCACACTAGTCTTAGGAGGGGTAAGGTTTATACAAGAAATTTAAGCTTTAAACCCAGGCACCATAAATAGTCTATTTTTCAAGAGCTCCAAGTCAGTTGTAGGCTGGGAGCCAGAGCCAAAATTTGGCAGCTGTCTTTGTTTAGTGATTAATTAAAATGAGGTAACAAAACGAGACATATCTATTAACGAGGGTATTTGCAGCGTCAGTAGAGGATTCCAAATGGCTGATTTTTTCCCCCCTTTTAATCTTTAAACTTCTTGTTAGGAAAACAAGCTCTTCCTCTGCCGGCAGCCGGGACGGGTGGGAAGGGCTGGGCCCCGGCCCCTCGCCCTGGGAGCGGGAGGGGAGCAGCGGGCAGGCAGGGCTTTATCTTTATGGTCCTCTTCCTTTAAACAAAGCAAACCCGACACATAAAGATTTTTCCAGTTTGGAAATTTTATTAGACCTTTAAGTAAACTTCAATGGAGAGACCCTTGGCTGTGAGAGAGGCAGGAGGGGGAAGGTTTGGGCTTTGCTTCGGCTCTGTGCCGGCCTTTCCCCAGCGGGTGCCACGCAGTAAGGGACTAAAACGGGAGTGCTGGAGGCAAAGGGGCATTTTCCAGGCTCCTTTTCACATGTGCCAGCCAAATGGGACCAAACTCAAGTCCCCACCCTACAGTGCAGGGTTTTCTTGGCATCTTGGGTACGTGTGACCAGACAAGGTGACAAGGAAGATGGTGTGGATGGAGCCTGAGAGCCTTGTTCCCATCCGCTGGACTCCCAGCTCATCCCCTGACACAGGATACATTTTCTAGCTTGGAAAACCAAGCAGAGCTTGGAGATGCCTTGTGTGGGAGGTGCCGGTGGTCAGAGGAGGGTTAATGTGTGCACAAAGGGCCAGAGGCAGCTCTGGGGGGGTGTTCGAAACAGGTTCACCCTCCCGAAGGCTTCAACGACTTAGCCACATGGGAAAGCACCCAAGTATGAGGAAAAGAGAAAAACATCCCAAAATAGATTAGTCTTGTTTTCTACACTTAAACTCCCAGACAGGGTGGGAGTTCTGGTTGTGTCTGAGCTAAAAATTACAGTAAATAGAGAAGTGGCTGCAAAGCCCCATGTTCTGGATAAGAAGGACATGTGCAAACACCGTCCATCAGGGCAAAGACAAGCCAGCAATGAAGACCCATAAATAAACGAGGAGAGGGATGGAGTTAAACAAGCTCTGTTTCAAGAGGTGAACCTTCAACTGCCTGCTGAAATGCACCTCCCCGGTGCATTTTTGGGAATGGCAGGGACTGAGGGGAAGCATCTTTGGGACCACTCCAAGCAGGGATGTACGCAGGGACTGCTCCAAGCAGAAATGGGATCCTGGTGTCCCCCTCTGCACACAGGTCCAGGACCATTGTGATAACCTGGAAGCAAAGAGGAGCTGGCTCTGCCCCAAGGCTGGACAAGAGTGGTCAGGATGGACCCACTCTGGGCTGTCCCACTCTCTGCACCACTCTCCAGGAACATTTCAGCTACTAGTGTAAATACAGAAGCCTGATCTTTGGAGGAGGAGGTAGGGATGAAACGTGGGTTGTCCCTGGGACTAGCTGAGATGTCCTGGGCAGTTGCTCCTGCAGGGATCTGCTCCTGTGGGACACAAACCATTTGAGAGGGCAAGACATAGAGGGAGGGCTAGAGTGAGGTAGACTCAGTGGAGGAAGGACCACTGCTCCTCCTGGGGGGCTCAGTGCCCCAGGGAAGGAAAAGGGGGTATGCTTTCCATGGATTCTCTGTGGTCCACTTTTAATTGTTCAGGGGTTGCCCATGCCAGGCCACAGCTTCAAACCTCGTGGCTGGTGCTGGGATGGGCAAGCTGGTGAAAACTCAACAATACCTTGGGATCCTGGGCTGTCCAAGATGTGGCTGAAGCAAAACTGGCCCAGCAGAAAGGGTGGGAAATGGAGCTGGTCCTGGATGATGTGACACCCTTGGCAAGGCAGGATCCCATCTCCTGAACCTCTAGACTGCAGTTTTATGGCTGCATTGATGGAGGACAGGACACTCCATGGGACAGAGGTCCTGCCTGTGCAGCTGCTGGAGGGCAGCTCTGCTCTGGGGATGCTGCATGAGATTCTGGGCTAGGGGTGCTGGAGGTGGCACCAAGGGCAGCAGTGGAGGAGAGGGACAGTGACAAGACAGCCAGAGGGTGGGAGCACAACGCTGGGGGTTCCACTCGGGCTCAGCCTGAAGTGGCAGCAACTGCTGGGCAGGAATGTGGGGCAGCCTGGAGGGAACAGGACAGCATGGGGCAGCGCAAGGGACAGTGGAGCAGCATAGTTTGTGGCTGCCCCATCCCTGGCAGTGTTCCAGCCCAGCTTGGATGGGGTTGGAACAACCTGGGCTGGTGGGAGGTGTCCCTGGCCATGGCAGGGGGTTGGAACTGAATGAGCTTTAAGGTCCCTTCTAACCCAGGGGACGTAGCAGTGCGGCAACACGGCGCACATGGAGAGAGAAGCAGAAGAAGGAGCAGCTGGGAAGCATGGAGGGGATGGGGCAGCATGGGAAGCAGAATAGGGGCAGCATTGGGGGGCAGCACAGGAGGGGCAGGGGGTGCGGTGGGTCCCGGAGGCTGCCTCCGGGGCTGCCCTTTCCTCGCCCCCTGTCCTCATTCCCCCCCCCCCCCCCCGGCTGCAGACAGCTGCGGTGTCTCGGGAGCGCGGTGCCATCTAGGGCCGAACCGGGGCTGCTGCAGGGCCAGCAGGGGTGGAAGGATGGGCCGGGACCTGCCTTGAAACCGCCCCGGCAGCACCTCTGGTTCGGTGCTGTGCGCCGCAGCTCGGCCCCGAGCGGGACCGCAGCAACAATGGGACCCCAGCACCCCAAACCCCAGCACCCCGGAACCTCGGGATCCCCCGGGGCCGATCAGCCAGGGGGGCGGCCCGGGCTCTCCCCGAGGCCATGCGGGGCTCTCGCCGTGACCGCCCCTCTGCAGGGGGAGGCCGAGGGGCGATGGCAGCGGGGCCGAGCTTCACCCAGCCTCTTCCTGCCCCCGGTGGTGGTGGGCAGGAGGCGGGGGGCAGCCCCATCGGAGCAGAGCTGCCTCCGGGCCACCGCAGTGACAGTGCTGTGCTTGGCACGGTGGCATCCACACCAGTGCTGGGGGCTCTGGGCTGGTCCTGTTGATCCCTCCCAGCCACGTACGGCCAAGGAAGGGAAGGAAAGCTGGACTGGGGTCATCTTCTCAGGGCTTGTCCTCCAGACGGGTGGTCCAGTAACCCATCTCAGCTCACTGGCATCCATCCTCCAGTCCCAGTGTGCACCTTGGAGGGGCATTCGAAGCACCGAGGTCGTTCCCCTGGGCTGTTCCACGTTCACACTACTGATAGCAAATGTGTGGTTCCTTATCCCCTCTGCTTTTTCCCTGTCCTCACCATCACAGGCAAGACCCTGCCTGAAAGGCAGTCTAGTCTGTAGGGAGAGATGGAGGCCATGTCCTCACAGAGCATCCAGAGCTAGGCCTTGGTGAGTGCAGGAGGTGGAGAGGTCCCAGTGCTCTGAGTTTGTCCTGGCCCTTGCAGGCAGAAAAGCTTGGATCTTGCTGTGGCTCTGGGAGCACAGATGTGGCTCTCTTGACTCTTGACATTTCAGCTAATGGCACATACATCAAGTCTTAAGTCAGTCCCCCAAAACAACGTGTAGTCTGCTTCCCATCATCACACTGCTAGTGATGGCCTGACATCAGTCAGTCTTCAAGGTCTTCAAGACCTGTGAGGCTTTCTGCCTGTTATTGTCAGGTCAGGCAGCTTCCCTGCCCATGAGAGGGAAAGGTTTCTCCAGGCTGCCTCCATGTCTCTTTCAGTCTCAGGAGCAGACTGAACCTTACCCACTCTTTGAAACTTGGCTCTGCAGTGTGTCTCAGGCTGCCTTCAGGCTGGCAAGGTTGATCATGGGGCTGGAAGCCAGGCATTTAGGAAGAGTGTTGGCTCTGCATGGTGGGACCAGACCCAGATCAGTCCTCCAGTGGGACAATACCAACCTCTTGGATCATACAGTAATAAGTTCAGATGTGTCTTGAGAAGAAAAAAGCAGAGCACAGCAATAAATCCTCCTGAATCAGAGACACGGGCTGCCTTCTGTATGCTTGCCATGTGCCACATCCTGCAGCTGCCAAGGAAACAGTGAATGAAGGAAGGGCTGGACCCAGACACATGGAGCACAAAGGCAGCCCAGGAGTGATGGAGGAGGGCCTGGTGAGGGTGAAGCCTCAGCTTCCTGCATGCCCTGCCTGTCTGCTGTTGTATGTCCAGGTGTCCTTAGCATTGATTGTACAGAAAACAACCTGGTCAAAACCTGATGGCTGGTGTCTGCCCCTCTAAGGGCTTTCCCCTGCTCTGCAGGCTGCTGTGTTCACTGCATTCCTGGGCTATGGGCATTCAGACCTGGAGAAGCAGAGAGTGCTGGGCATTTCCCAGGGCATGTTCTCAGGGTGATGGACACAACTGTGATACACAACAGACCTCAACAGAGTTGGGTTTCCAGTGCTGCATGCTTGTCCCCCTCTTAAAGGTCTAAGCCCTGCAGTTTGCAGTTCAGGGCAGGTGGGAAAATCTTGATTTATACATTTCAACTGCTCTGCCTTCTGCCATACACACTGTTTGTATCCCTGCTCACTGAACTCACATCAAACCAGTGACAAATCCAGCTGGCTGGGTTTTCATGTGCCATGGGCAGAGGACAAAGAGAAATTCCAAGGAGAAGGACCCTGTCCCTTCTAGAAAAATCAGGAATTGATTCAATTTGTACTTTGGCAGACAGAACTGAAAATAACCAAGAGCCTCTGCAGCTGGGTGTGGAGTGTTTGCCCTCCTTTATTGAAAGAGCAGCAAGGAATATCCCCCAGCAGGGGTGTTGGGGAGGGAGATTTGCCTCTGCAGGAGGGTCAGACATATCCACGGATCTGCTCCTCTAGCAGAAACAGGACCAGAGAGTCTGTGTGAGATTGTAGACAAGAAATGTAAATTATTTTTTTTAATGAGCTCCCTGGGTTACACCGTGCTGTTCACTCCTTGAAATAATTAAAAATTCAAGTATTTCTGTGACACAAGGAATTTGTTTCTCTTTTCCCATTAGCTGTATTTTTTTTTTGCCTATTAATTTTCAGTCTCTTTGAACGTTTTACTGGCCAAGGCAGTCCCTGTGACCTTCCCATGCCACTTTGTGAGAATTTCCCCACTCCTCTGTCAAGTATTGTCATTATTTGTCAGTGAGGAACAAAGCTTTTTCAGCAAAATACCCCTAATCTGAGGAATAAACCACCTACAAGTTCACCTCTGGGGATAATTCTAACAATTACCTCCATTAAAACACCATATCTATGGCAAATCATCATTGTCAAATTGATTTCTCCTCTTGGATTCCTTGGATGTCTGTTCTTGCTTACTTGATGTCCTTGATAAGTACAGCTGGAGTATCACTCAGAAACTAGAGGTTTGCTGCTAAAATCCACCACCACGGTTCTGTAGAGCCAAACTCAGAGAAGACCTCTGAGATTTTGAACCTGCAAGTTGCAACACTGAGCAACCTGCTCCTTCTGCCCTGTGCAACCCTGTGCAACTTGCTTTGCAGGCTCACCCCAACACACTTGGTGATTTGGGGATTTTCACTCTCACTGCCTGGAAGGGAGACTGAGAAGTCTTTCAGGGATCAAACCCTTCTGTAGCCCCCCCAGTTACAGCCCAGGCAGAGTTTGCTTGTGGCTGCAGAGCTCTGCTGGGCATTGCCAGAACATCAGCAAACTGAGACCCTGCAGTGCAGTGCTGCTTCACCCCAGACAGGTTGGGGGAAGAGGGAACCCAGCTCCAGCTCCATAAACCCCTGTGTTGGCTCAGCCAGAGAGCACAGCTAGTGCCCATAGGCCTCCACACCATGGCTTGTTTTCCTGCATGCCCTGTGCTCCAGGTTTTACTTATAATTGTTGGGACAGATGCTCTCTGCTTGGTCATGACTATCACTGCTCACCCCACGTTAAAAGGCCCATTTAGCACTGAGGGTTTTCTCTCTTTGAAGATGCACATGTGAATAAACAAGCTGCATGGAGCATGTTGGCCTTTCTGCTGTCTGTGTGTGTGCAAGATGTGAAGTGGGCACACAGATGGGTAGCACAGCCAAGGAGCTCTAAGGATGCTTCTGCTTTGCAGGTGCTTTGCAGGCAAGGTCTTGCCCGTGACAGTGAGGGCAAAGGCATGGGAAAAAAAGCCCAGAGGATGAGGAACCTTGTATCCACACATTTGCTATCAGTGGTGTGAACGTGGAACAGCCCAGGGAAAAAGCCTTGGTGTTTCGAATGCCCCTCCAAGGTGCACACTGGGACTGGAGGATGGATGCCAGTGAGCTGAGAGGAGATGGGTCAGTGGCCCACCTGTCTGGAGGACAAGCCCTGAATAGAAGTAAGACACCAAACAAGGATTCCCAGACCAGACAATTGCCTCATCAAATACAAGCACAGGTGGTGTAACAGAGGAAAGGCCTAGGGACATCTGCATGAGTTCTCAGAGCATTCCCAGTTTTCTCTGTTGCTCTCCCATCAGCATCACCCAGAAACTAATGCTCATGACATCAGGCAAGATGCAGTCCCAGCCCTGGGATGGCAGGGAAGTTTCTCCCCTTTGGCACAGGCAGGTGCCAGGCACGTACCATGCTCACTGCAGCCCCGTGTCCTGGCTCTCTCAATGGTGTTGAGCCCCAGGCTTCTGCAGTTCCTGGCTCAAGGTCTCTGCTTCACTGCTCAGGATCACTGCAGGCTTGACAGGCAGCTGGCAAAGCCCTTGTGTTCATAAGTCACAGACTGCCATAGCCTGGCATTGACTGCTGGAAAAGGAGAGCTCCTTTACCTGCAGGGAACTGATGGGTGAGGACTAAGAGGAGGTGAAACTTCAGGGTCCCTCGGGTAGCTGAGACTGTTCCAGGGGACAGCCAAACCTCTTTTAAGAAGTGGTGATAATTTCATGGTCCAAACTGGAATGATACCACTGTGGACTCTGTTGCTCAGTCCCTCTAGACTAAGGAATCATGCCATTTTGGCAACACATTAGGATGTCCTCCGTGTTCCAGGCACATGCTGGGCTGGTGTCTAAACACAAGCTGTTGAACAAGTACAAGTTCTGCCACGAAACAGGGGGGAACATGGTGAACAAGTGCTGGCTGGGTGGTTTGTGTAGTAATGGAAATGGGAAGGGAATGGGATGAAGTAACACCATATCCAAGAGGGCCCGGGGTACTGGCCAGCCAAGCCAAGGTCTGTGTGCACCCTGAGGTGCATCCTGAGCTTCTCCTCCACTCATCAGGCATGAGTTCTGCCGTGGCCATGGGTTCATGGCTGAAAGGGATGGTGCACATGGCTGTGGAGGTGAAGATGTGATGCTCCCAACCGTCATTTTCACTGCTGAGCTAAGAATCCTGTCCCGTGGTTGGCCAGGCCTTGAAGCACCATGGGGGCAAAGACTGAGACCTGAACATGCTCTGCAACCCTCTAACAGCTCAGGAGAGAGGACATAAGCCCTGAGCCCCAGCTATAAACTTTTCCAGCTGCATGTCCAAGTGCACCCTGCATCTCCCAGAGCCTCTTGTCACAGGGTGACATCCCCATCCCTGGGCAGCCACCAGCATTGTCACAGCTTCACAGTGCAGGACAGGCCCATTCCTCTGAATGCCCTCTCCTGTTCCCTGTTTCTCTGGGAGAATCCCCCAGCCTGAGACCCATGCAGTGTGCTCATTGCTTTGCCCTTAAGGCCTCCTTGTTTCCACTAATTCTGCCTTTTATCTTGGCCAGGCTGATAATCTTTACAAGCAACAAATTCACAAGAAGACTGAGTGGGCCACTGACCCACCTAAACTCTTCATACTGTCTTTAATCTACATGTAAACCTCCTCTTTTAATACAACTGCAGACTCTGGAGGATAATGGGTAATCCCTGTAACATACAGTCCCTGCTGGCAAACAAAGCCAACCATCAACAGCAACTTGGGAAAGTCTCAGAGAGAAATATCCTCCCTTCTCTGTTCACAGCATCTGCCTGGTTATTACTTTTCAATCTTTCTCATGGCATGGCTGATGTTATCACTTTGGCTGAATTAATTAACCAAACTCTGCATTACTGAGTGTTATTTAATGGGCCAGGCAGGGTGTGCTTCCTCACAGCCCTCAGACAGCACTGATTTTATAGTGAGCTGGGGCTGATTACTGCATGTGACCTTTGTGAGCTGGGAAGATGATGCATTTGGGGGAAATTGGATTGTAATTCAAAAATTATTAGCAGAGGGCCAGTAGACCTGTTCCAGGAGTGCTACTGCACTCTGCTTCGAAGCCCAGGTACCCTGCTTAACACCTGCTGTCTGCAAGACAAAAGACAGTTTTCCAAGGAAATCAAAATCACAGCAAGAATTAAGTTGGCAAAATTCACGAGTCATTCACTTTGTAAGTACCACAGAGACTGAATCCTGGGATGTCCCTACTTCTCTTAGGCTAACACCCTAAAGAAAAACAAGGACCAAATTAGTAAAATAAAGACATTTTCTCCTGAACCATGGACAACCAGGAGCTGCCTGGACAACACTGCAGCTGAAACAGCAAAGGATGCTCATGTGCTTTTGTCTGTGTGGACCTCAGAGCAGATTTAGAGTTCCTGTGAAATCTTCCTAAGACTGTTGAGAACTTGCAGGCAGTGTTGTCACTTTACAGACTTCCAGTGAAGTCACAATTCTAAAAACTGGCCTGGGCACAGAAACCCAAGCCAGAACTCTTTTGATGAAAAATACCACACACCATCTTAGTTATTTCATCAACTAAAGAAACACTGCCTGGAAACCACATGCCAGCTGGTCAGAGCCCTAAGAAAGCTTTTGTGTTCCCAAAGGTGTAAAAAAATATATTAAGCACCAGAAAAGGTATTTTCGTGCATCTTAATTATTCACCTGAACAGAAAATCTTTGACACAGGGGAAAAACAATGCAGCAATGGGGCAGGAATGCACAGATAGAGCACTCATATTTAGGAAACTTCAACTTTTATTGGGAACCAATGTAAGATCTAAGCTGATATCTCCCTTCCTGTGGGGCTATGAGGAGCAGAGCCAAGTGCAGTGAGTGCTGCGGGGCTGTAACATGTAAAACGTGCATGAACAAAGAGTTTGCCATGAAATGGAACAAACTCTTTATTTCATCCAGAAGGGGGCGAAACCCAAGGAAAGATCCCATGCTTATTTGAGCTATTGCGTGAAGAGAAGGGAGTCAGAAGGAGAGATGGTAAATGAGTACTGGATTTGAAGAAGGACTGACAGAAGAGCTGTGAACAGCCACGGTGAGATCTGGAGGTTTGGACAGGTCCCATGCAAAGTGCTTGCTTGGATCTCTGGAAAAGATAGGGAAGAGCATTGGCAGTAAGAATAAAGACAGACAGTGTTTGGAAAGCAAAGCACTGAGGAAGATAAGGTTTGCCTTTGGAAGTAAGGGAAAAAAGGGATATTGATGATTAGGGTTGTTTACATTGGGGTACTCTGGTTACAGGGAAATTTTGTGGTTCTTTTTGAAGCAAACAAAAAGCCCAAGGGAATTGAGAGTGGGTTAAGAGAGTTCATAAATAAACAGTTCTGTGGCTCGGATTGTCCTGAATTTGTAAACAGGGCTTGAACAAAGTTCGTGTGGACGAGGAGCTGGTGAGCAGTGGGGATTCACAGGGCAATCGGGGCTCGGAGGGACCTGGGGAGGTCCCAACCTCCTGCTCCAAGCTGGGTCAGGTCCCAGCTCAAACCAGAGTCCTCAGGGCTTTATCCAGCCCAGCCCTGACAGCCCCCAAGGAGAGGGACTGTGCAGTCAGTCCCAGCCCAGCCCCCTCACACAGTGCCTGTTTGGTGATCTCCTCCTCACATCTCCCCAGGAGCCACCGGGCCCCCCCAGATCCCCTCTGCCCCGCAGCCCCAGGTCATGGAGGCTCAGCAGGGGGGGGGGCTGCAGCGGGGTGAGGCCAGGCCTGGGGTCCCACCAGGGATGGGGGCAATATGGAGGGGTCCGGGAAGGGGTTTGCTGCCGGGCATGGGGTCTGTTGCCAGGAATGGGGGTGGTTGCTGGGTATGGGGGTTGTTGCTGGGCATGGGTCAGTTTCTGGGCACGGGGATTGTTGCTGGGCACAGGGGTTGTTGCCAGGAATGGAGGTGGTTGCTGGGTACAGGGGTTGTTGCCAGGCTTCGTGGCTGGTTGCTAGGCCCGGCGGTTGCTAGGCCCGGCGGTTGCTAGGCACACAGGTTGCTAGGCCCGGCGGTTGCTAGGCACAGCGGTTGCTAGGCACGCCGGTTGCTAGGCACGCCGGTTGCTAGGCACGGCGGTTGCTAGGCACAGCGGTTGCTAGGCACGCCGGTTGCTAGGCACACCGTTGCTAGGCACACCGGATGCTAGGCACGGCGGTTGCTAGGCACACCGGATGCTAGGCACGCCGGTTGCTAGGCACGGCGGTTGCTAGGCACAGCGGTTGCTAGGCACGCCGGTTGCTAGGCACGGTGGTTGCTAGGCACGGCGGTTGCTAGGCACACTGGTTGCTAGGCACACCGGATGCTAGGCACGGCGGTTACTAGGCACACCGGTTACTAGGCACACCGGTTACTAGGCACGGTGGTTGCTAGGCACACCGGTTGCTAGGCACGGCGGTTGCTAGGCATGGCAGTTGCTAGGCACACTGGTTGCTAGGCACACCGGTTGCTAGGCACACCGGTTGCTAGGCACGGCGGTTGCTAGGCACGGCGGTTGCTAGGCACACCGGTTACTAGGCACAGCGGTTGCTAGGCACGCCGGTTGCTAGGCACACCGTTGCTAGGCACACCGGATGCTAGGCACGGCGGTTACTAGGCACGGCGGTTACTAGGCACGGCGGTTGCTAGGCACACCGGTTACTAGGCACGGCGGTTGCTAGGCACGCTGGTTGCTAGGCACGGCGGTTGCTAGGCACAGCGGTTACTAGGCACACCGGTTACTAGGCACGGCGGTTGCTAGGCACGCTGGTTGCTAGGCACGGCGGTTGCTAGGCACAGCGGTTACTAGGCACACCGGTTACTAGGCACGGCGGTTGCTAGGCACGCTGGTTGCTAGGCACACCGGTTGCTAGGCACACCGGTTACTAGGCACACCGGTTGCTAGGCATGGTGGTTGCTAGGCACGGCGGTTGCTAGGCACACTGGTTGCTAGGCACACCGGATGCTAGGCACGGCGGTTACTAGGCACACCGGTTACTAGGCACGGCGGTTGCTAGGCACACCGGTTGCTAGGCACACCGGTTACTAGGCACACCGGTTGCTAGGCACGGTGGTTGCTAGGCATGGCAGTTGCTAGGCACACTGGTTGCTAGGCACACTGGTTGCTAGGCACACCGGTTGCTAGGCACACCGGTTGCTAGGCACGGCGGTTGCTAGGCACGGCGGTTGCTAGGCACACAGGTTGCTAGGCCCGGCGGTTGCTAGGCACAGCGGTTGCTAGGCACGCCGGTTGCTAGGCACGCCGGTTGCTAGGCACGGCGGTTGCTAGGCACGCCGGTTGCTAGGCACACCGTTGCTAGGCACACCGGATGCTAGGCACGGCGGTTGCTAGGCACACCGGATGCTAGGCACGCCGGTTGCTAGGCACGGCGGTTGCTAGGCACGCCGGTTGCTAGGCACACCGTTGCTAGGCACACCGGATGCTAGGCACGGCGGTTGCTAGGCACACCGGATGCTAGGCACGCCGGTTGCTAGGCACGGCGGTTGCTAGGCACACCGGTTGCTAGGCACACCGGTTACTAGGCACACCGGTTGCTAGGCACGGTGGTTGCTAGGCATGGCAGTTGCTAGGCACACTGGTTGCTAGGCACACTGGTTGCTAGGCACACCGGTTGCTAGGCACACCGGTTGCTAGGCACGGCGGTTGCTAGGCACGGCGGTTGCTAGGCACACAGGTTGCTAGGCCCGGCGGTTGCTAGGCACAGCGGTTGCTAGGCACGCCGGTTGCTAGGCACGCCGGTTGCTAGGCACGGCGGTTGCTAGGCACGCCGGTTGCTAGGCACACCGTTGCTAGGCACACCGGATGCTAGGCACGGCGGTTGCTAGGCACACCGGATGCTAGGCACGCCGGTTGCTAGGCACGGCGGTTGCTAGGCACGCCGGTTGCTAGGCACACCGGTTACTAGGCACACCGTTTGCTAGGCACACCGGTTGCTAGGCACACTGGTTGCTAGGCACACCGGTTGCTAGGCACACCGGTTACTAGGCACACCGGTTGCTAGGCACGGTGGTTGCTAGGCACACCGGTTGCTAGGCACGGCGGTTGCTAGGCACGGCGGTTGCTAGGCACACTGGTTGCTAGGCACACTGGTTGCTAGGCACGGCGGTTGCTAGGCACACCGGATGCTAGGCACGGCGGTTGCTAGGCACGGCGGTTGCTAGGCACGGCGGTTGCTAGGCACGGCGGTTGCTAGGCACACCGGTTGCTAGGCACACTGGTTGCTAGGCACACCGGTTGCTAGGCACACCGGTTACTAGGCACACCGGTTGCTAGGCACGGTGGTTGCTAGGCACACCGGTTGCTAGGCACGGCGGTTGCTAGGCACGGCGGTTGCTAGGCACACTGGTTGCTAGGCACACTGGTTGCTAGGCACGGCGGTTGCTAGGCACACCGGATGCTAGGCACGGCGGTTGCTAGGCACGGCGGTTGCTAGGCACGGCGGTTGCTAGGCACGGCGGTTGCTAGGCACGGCAGTTGCTAGGCACACCGGTTACTAGGCACACCGGTTACTAGGCACACCGGTTGCTAGGCACGGCGGTTGCTAGGCACACTGGTTGCTAGGCACGGCGGTTGCTAGGCACGGCGGTTACTAGGCACGCCGGTTGCTATGCACGGCGGTTGCTAGGCACGCCGGTTGCTAGGCACGCCGGTTGCTAGGCACGCCGGTTGCTAGGCAGGGCGGTTGCTATGCACGGCGGTTGCTAGGCACACTGGTTGCTAGGCACGCCGGTTGCTAGGCACGGCGGTTGCTAGGCAGGGCGGTTGCTTGGCACGGCGGTTGCTAGGCACGGCGGTTGCTAGGCACGGCGGTTGCTAGGCACACCGGTTGCTAGGCAGGGCGGTTGCTAGGCACGCTGAGCTGAGAGGCCGCAGAGCGGCGGGGCGGGGCAGTTCCGATTGGTTAAGCCGCGTCATGTGAGATCGGACGGTGGCCGAGCAGGTTCCTAGAGGACCTCCCCAGAGGCGGTCGGTCCGGGCGCGCTTCTCGTTTCCCATTGGCTGTCTTGCGTCACGTGGCTGGGCGGGGCCTCCGAGCGCCTATTGGCGGGGGGCGGGGCGAGGCGCGCGGATGTGGGCCCAGGCGCGCGCGCTGCGGGTGGCGCTGGTCGCGCGGTACCGGAGCGGCCCCGGGGGCTCCATGGCCGAGGCCTCCGCAGCGGCGCGACCGGGGCGGCGGCCCAAGGATGTCCCGCGGCACCTCTGGGCCCGGGAGCGGCGGCGGAGCGCGGGCACGGGCCTGGCGGGGCCCAACACCGTCTACGTGCAGGTGGTGGCGGCCGGGAGCCGCGACGCGGGCGCCTCCGTCTACGTGTTCTCCGAGTTTAACCGGTCAGTGCCGCGATGCTCCGTGCGGGCCTGAACGCCCCGGCCCGGCCCGGTCTGACCTGACCTCTCTTCCCCTCAGGTATCTCTTCAACTGCGGCGAGGGCACGCAGCGGGCCATGCAGGAGCACAAGTAAGTGGCAGAGACCGCTCCGGTTGCCCTCCCCGGGGCCGCCTCGGCCCCTGCTCACTCCCACCCGCCCCAATCTCTCCCCTCAGGCTGAAGATCTCCCACCTGGACAGCATCTTCCTCAGCCGGGTGGCCTGGGCCAACGTCGGGGGGCTGCCAGGTAAGTAGCGGGTCTGGTGGGGCGGTCCCGGGCTGACACCGGCTCCTCTCGCCAGGTTCGGCTGCAGGTCTGGGCCCCGAGGCCTCCGTTTGCATCCTGCCCCGGGGGGGGGGGGGGAATGGGGGTGGGAGTGGGAGTGGGGTCTGTCTGGCACGGGAGGAAGGAAAGGGCGGTGTGGGAGCAGCTCTGCGGGGCTTCCAGCCGCAGTGTGGGCTCTGCCGCAGGGCGTGAGGACACGTGAGGAAGGAGGAGGCGGTGGTTCCCCTGCACACAGGGCTTTGTCTGCCCCAAATCTGGAGGATGAGGCTTTAGCAGAGCTGCACTGTCAGCAGGGAGCTATTTGTGAGTCAGGGTAATGGGAGTTCAAAGGGACCCACAGAAGTTTCTGGCCTGCCCCTGCCCTCAGAGCTGGGTGAGATTAGAACAGATTGCTTGGGATTTGTCTTTCAAACTTCTGGAAATTTTCAAGAGAGGAGGATGTTAGTAACCTGTTCAGGTAACTTGTTCTGAATTACAGGTATTTTCTTTATGGTTGAAAATGCTACAAAGCTGAGGCAAAATTTGGATTTTAGTTGAGCTCTGGCCTTCATGGGAATATGCAGTAGCCCTGGTCAGTGGGAAGGATCTTTCCTGTGTAATCCCCCAGTGAATTTAGTGGGGCTGTGTTAAAGTTGTTTTTGTGCTTTCTTTTAGGTATGATTCTCACATTAAAGGCTATGGGGCTTCAGAGGTGTGTGTTCCTGGGGCCACCAAAGCTGGTGAGTAGGGACCACTTGCAGAAGGGAGAGTGACCCCTTCAGAGGTTAAAGCTTTCCTTGGAGCTGGGGAGCTGGCAGCAAAGGAATAAACCACTCCTTGTTCAGCTGTAAAATGCTGGTCTGAGCTAGTGCCAGCCCAGAGGTTCTGCCAGAAGGACTGCCTTTAAAAAGCAAATCTCTTCAGTTACAAGACACTCTCAGACTTCTGCTCCTTAAAATGCCTTTTCAGCTCATATTCTGGTAAATCATGTCTTGGCAAAGGGTGTCCTGTGTTCTCTTGTCTGTTCTCTCCCCATTTCCCTTTAATAGAAACTGAGTCTCTGACCTCCTGCCTGAAGGGATCTTTGCAAGCCTAACGTTGTCTCTAGGCTTAATATTTCTAATCTTCAGCATAGTTTCATTCCTTGCAGTCTGTGCTGGCTGATTATATTGAGGGAAGAGATGGGGAGAGTGGATTTTTTTTATTTTCCTTTCCCATTCTAAGTGAGTAATGCCTACCAGAGGCAGGACACCTGCCCAGTGTTTTCTGGCTGTTTCTGTGCTGTCCCATTTTCCCTCACTGGGCTTTGAGCCTTTGATTTCCTGACAGTGACTGTAACTCCTGAAATCCCTGTCTCTTTTCCAGCAAAACTACCTCAAAGCAATTCGACTCTTCCCTGGGCCCCTAAAGAGGATGGATTTAGGTATGTCAGTCAGTGAGCAAGGAGAGTGAATCTGAACTTGGAACTTCTTCTTGTTTTAGCAGTTGAAAAAAATGCCTCTAGTTCAGATCACAGTTTTAAACATTTAAACTGTTCAAATCCAGCCCAAGAACTGCCTGGAAGAAAAGCTGCTTCCAGCTGTTGGTCATAGGCTGCTGCCAGGCAGTGCTGAAGCACTCAGGAGGCACTTTACTTGCTAATTGTGGTATCATGGACTCCTTCTGTGGGTGGTGGGCACTTAAGAACTTCACTTGTTGATTGATCTTTACAGTTGGGCAGAGAAAGGGAAGGGGGGTATTCAGCAGGTGGTTTGTTGTTTTGGTTTTGGGTTTTAAAAAAAGGAAGATACTTTGCTAATTTAAATTCCTCTACTGTGTGAATCTCTTGTGTTCACTTTGCTGGTTTCTGATCTGTCTTCAGCTGTGCAGTTGCACACAGAGCCTGAGTATAAGGATGAGACAATGACAGTCTTGCAAATACCTCTGACAGGTGAGTATGTGGTCAGAGGGCAGCAGCACTTGTTCAGTAGCTGTGCCTCAGGGGGTTAAAGGAGAGGCCTCTGTTTGCAAGCCTGAGTAAGCAGAGGTTTATTAATGTGCCTGTTAGATCCTGCTCATCAGAACTATTTCAAAGAAACAAGACCTGCTGAGTCAGGGCCTTGGATTGTTCTTCTGGGTGGGGCTGTGAAACATCCCTGGATTTGGCTTTGGGAATCAGCTGAGTTTTCTTACAGCTGGAAACTGTCATGCTCAGAGTACAGGCAGAGAGGTGACAGAATTTAACAGTTTTGAGAGAATATGAAGGACTTGGATGGTTGATGGCTCCTGAAATAAGTGGAGTATGCAAGCAGAAGTCAGACTGGGGGGAGGAGCTCTGTATTCTGGTGCAGTTTAAACATGACTGTCATGGAAGAGGGAATGCTACTCGTGCTCTTCTTATCTGTCCCTTCTTCTCAAGTGATCTTTGTCTGCTTTTATTGGATTTGGGACAGGAAAACCTCCGGCTACTGAAAGTACATCACCTCGGAGTCCTGGAGTGTCAACTCAAGATAGCCCTAAGAGGGACACAGGGCCTGGATCCCCAAGAGCTGCACAGCAAAACATGGAGGGGAGCAAGGAAAAACAAAGCCCAAAGAAAACAGGTGAAAAAAAATTAATAACCTCTTTAGCTTAAATCATATTATGCCAAATTGAGGATAGGCATTTTCTCTCCAACCCGTTTGCTCCCTGTAGGGAAGTTCAGCTGAAAGATTACATAGAGCAGAATGAGTTCTGATAGATTGGAAATCAATGCATTACTAATAAGGCCTAGAAATCATACAAGATTCTTTCTTGGAGTGTGATTAGTCCCTGTAGTAGTTTGCCCCTGGTTAGAGCAGGTGTCCTAGCCTTTGAAGTTTAATTCAAAGTGGATGTTGAGGTTTATTATTTTTCAGTCTTGGGCTGTATTTTGGTTTCTCATAGCTGAAACTGTGGGCCCTCTGGCCTCAGGTGCTTGTAACCTTTTGCTCCTGGGCTCCAGGTTGGTTGGATGTTGTTTGTGTTACTGCTTTAGCAAACATTGGTATGTTTGGGCTTTAAGAAAGTGGTGATACTGAGTAGTTTTGCTTTCTTTCCCAGGTGGTGAGCAGAAGGCTGCAAGCAATCATCCTGATCTGGTGATGGCTTTCCTTTGTAAAGTAAGCTGGGACACAAAGATCTCTAAATGTGTGTAGAGTAGAATATTTCAGTTGGAGGAGACCTGCAATGATCATCCAGTCCAGCTGCCTGACTGCATCAGGGCTGACTGACAGCTAAGTGTGTTGTTAAGGGCATTTTCCAAACACCTGTTGAACACTGCCAGGCTTGAGGCACCAACCACCTCCCCAGGAAGCCTGGGAAGTTCCAGCTGCTGGAAGTTCCAGCATTTGACCTCTGTCTCTGTAAAAAAAATGTTTCCTATTGTTGTTAGGACACTTCATCTTGCTGAGCAGACTTCACTGGGGGTAACATTTTCAAGGAGGACTTTGAAGCTATTTTGTGATTTTGCTTGTCAAAGGTCAGAGTAACTGTAGCATGAGGAGGAATGGGTAAATAATAGGGACATTTTTCTAAAAGTCATTTTTAGAGCAGCCAGTTAGGTATATACAGGTTTTGTTCTTGCTTGGTGCTTACAGGAGGGAGGTCTGTCCTGCTGACTTGACTGAGGAAGGGAGCAAGAAGCAGCAGCATGATCCTGGAAACCAGAAAATCTAGGAAAAGCTTTTTGGGGGCTAATTAGATCAGTGGCTGTGGAACTGAAAAGTTAAAAAAATTCCCTTGGCTTGTAGGGGAACACTTAAGCTGCAAATATGTAGATCTTGTTTCCTGGCCCTCTTTATTTGGCTGATAATTCTGTTTTATTTAACTTTCTTCAGATTCACCCAAAGAAGGGAAAATTCCTAGCAGCTAAAGCACAGGAGATGGGCCTGCCAGTGTGAGTGCAAGATCCCAGGCTGGGGGATGGGGCAACACCAGGCATGCTGATGGTGGCCACCTAATATTTCTGTGGCCTTTTTTTCAGGGGAACTCCAGCCATTCTGCCCATAATTACAGCTCTGAAAAATGGAGAGAGCATAACTTTTGAAGGCAGAGAGGTAAGATGCATCTGTGCTTTCTGCTGTCCTCCCTCCTCCTCTGTGTTCCCAGGGTCACAATCTGTTCTACCAGTAGGTACTGAGACAGATTGTGTTGGCCTTTTTTAACACCCATTCTTGAGGCAAGGGTGGATAATGGTTGTCTGCCTGTTCCCTCTCATCTCTGCCAAGAGGCTGGCATGGATTTTGCTGGGTTTGAGCTACTTTTGGTCAGTGGTTGTTCTTACAGCCCCAAGTTGCTGCTGGATGTGGCTCCTGTGAGGAGTGTGTCTGGGGCTGTGCAGGGGTATGAGGAGGGAAGCAGGGTCTGAAATGAGTTCATTTGTGAGTGTGCTGCATGTCTGCAGTTGGTCAGAGTTTCTTCATCTCCCCTTCCCAAAACTGATGCAGTCACAGGAGGCCATGTCCCAGCTGGTCTGTAATGCAGATCCTGTCTGGGAGGTGGGATTCACCTTTTTTTGTGCAACAACAATTTCACAAAACTTTCTTTTCTTAAGCTTTTACAAACATTGAACCTAGAAGGTGCCAACATTCCCTTCCTTACCTCAGCCTGTGGTTTGCTCTGAGACCAGGGTTGGGATTTGTTGTTACACAGCAAAATGTGAACTTGTGCACTGAGAGCAGAGAGGGCTCAGGAGCTGTGCTGGCTGGGAGAGAGCCTGCTGGAGCTCCTGCTGGGACTGCCAAGAATGGGACAGAACCATGCAATTGCAGCTTGGCTGTGGTGTCATCTGTTGTGTGTCTGCCTGCAGCTCTTTCCTGAAGAACTATGCACCCCTGCTGACCCTGGCCCAGTGTTCATTGTCCTGGAGTGTCCTCACCAGGGCTTCGTGGATGCCATCTGTGAAAACCAAAACTTCCAAAGGTAGTGGGGCTGGGGACCTGGAGTCTTTGGGAGGAGAGACCTGTGCTGAGCTCTGCCAAAGAGAGGTTTTATTCTGGATGTGTTGGTTCTCGGGGCTGATGTCTGAGCTGTTTGGCCCTGTTAGGGAGCTGGGGATGTAGGAAAGGACTGGTGGTGCATTTTGAGCCTTTTGGGCAAGGCAGACCTGTGCAGGACCCCTGGAGCTGGGACAGCCTGGGCTTCCCTCAGGCCTTCAGGGAAGGGAATGTTCACTGGTGTCTTGGTGGGCAGCAGTTCAGAGACTGCCACCTCCCTGGACTGCAGGTAACATCTCTGTGGGGCTTGCTCTGTGGCATTTAGGTTTCTGAAAGACTCTGCAGATGTTGTTTCTCAAGGAGGAGAGGAACTGCCCTTGGGAGAAAAGTGGAGGTGACAGAAAATGTCAGCCTTGAGCCTGGTGGAGCCTTGGGGAGTCCCGGGCCGTGCTGTTAAGAGCTGTGCTCTGCCTGCTGCTTCTGGGGGCATCTCTGGGAGCACCTGGGCAGGGGTGGGGATGCCAAGGTGAGGGAGGACTGGAGCTCAAGTGTTCTGTGTTTGAATGTGCCCCAGGTACCAGGAGGGACTTGCTGGGGACAGGGTGGCCCTGGTTATTCACATGACTCCCGAGTCAGTGCTTGGAGACAGCCGCTACCAGCAGTGGATGGAAAGGTAGGGGACCTCCTGACAGCTTCAGCTGATGTCACTGCTGGGCAGCAGCATCTTCTGGTGGTGCCAAAGTTTTCCCTGCTGGCTCAGGTGAAGTTTGAGCTAATGGCTCGATGCTTGTGTGCCCAACTCTAACCTGGGGCTGAACCTGTTGTGTGTTTTATTGTCCTCTTGCAGATTTGGACCTGGAACTCAGCACTTGGTGCTCAATGAGAACTCTTCTGCAGTGCACAACCCACGCAGCTACAAGATTCAGACCCAGCTGAACCTCATCCACCCTGAGATCTTCCCTCTGCTTACCACCTACCAGAGCAAGGTAGGCAAGGGGCTCTTGCCTGGGTACCTCATACCCTGCACAAAGAATCTGTTTAATTCTCCTCTCTGTAGGAAGAGGAGGCTGTGTGTAGAGTGCCCATCGTGCGAGGAGAGTGCCTCCTGAAATACCACTTCAGACCCCAACAGGAGTGGCAGAGGTCAGTGGGTACTTGGGTTCCCAGTTTCTGGGTGTTGGCTTGAAGCAGCTTTTCAGTGTGAGTCTGTACTGAGGGAGGACATTGTGCCCCCATCCTCTGCAGATCTTTAGTGCTGGCTCTGCTGGGGTAGCTGCCAAGCTATCAGCTGTGGCTTGAGGGCTGTGTCCCTGTCCCTGAAAGTCTCAGACAGGATGTGGGGACATGGGTTAGTGAACCACTGGGAACATCACCTGACCAGCAGTTTGGAGTCTTGTTTCTGTCCTTTTCTTGCAACCTCATGTGCTTCTCTGTCATTTCCTTTGACCTCATATGCTGTGCACCCAACCATGGCTGTGGCAGGGAGAGACTTCTTGGGGTGTCTGGTTGAAGTCTTATCAGGCTTTCTGGTATCAGAATGATATCAGAGCTGAAATCCCCAGGTGGTCAAACAGGTGCAGGAATCTCCACTGGTTCTTGCTTTGTGGGCAAGTGGGTAAAGCTGCTCCTTGAGGACGTTACAGGTAGAGAGAGGACCCTGTGATGCAAGGGGATACCAGCTGCCATGGCTCAAATTTCTGGCTCTGTTGGGCAAAACAGGAGGACACAGATGCCAAGTGGAGTTTAAATTTCTCTGCTTAGGGTGTCTGAAGGCCTGTAGACAGGTCTCTTACGCTTTTGAGTAGTGTCTGAAGCCCTTTTGGGTGGTTGTTCCCCTTCCAGGAGTCTCCGAGCTGTCTTATGGTGCCCTCTAGTGTCTGACGGTTCTCCGGCTCTGGGAAGTGTGGGGGAACATAGTGCTTTTCCAGGAGGTGATTTCTGTGGTGTAGTTAGGCCCAGCCAGGGCTTTTTGGCACACACCATGCTCATGGATGTATCATCCCTCACCCCTCAAAACCAAACTTGGAAGGAGCATTTGACCCTTCATTGTAAGGCTGTTTTGCACAGTAATTTGGCACTTTGCTCTGAAAAGTGCTGTCTTCTGTGTTCCTACCCTGCCTCCTCCTGTTCTTTCAGAGATGCTGTGACTACCTGTGATCATGATGCATTTGTGAGTGAAGCCTTGGAGCTCCCTGACTTCCAGGCTCGTGTGAAGGAGTGCAAAGAGAGCCTGCCTGCTGTACCAGGTCAGGATCACACCTTGCCTTGGGTTAGTGTCATTAACAGGAAGTGGGAGGTGCTGCTGACCCACTGCTTGAGAGCCCAGGCAAAGCTGTGATCATGCAGTCTTTCTCCTGCCTGAGGTGCTCCTCACTCCTGGGGCTGTGCACAGGACAGACTTGGCATGAACAGAGTCAGCTTGTTTCAGCTGGAGTTAGGCAGCCTTGTGTGTCTGGTTATCTAAAGCTGCTGGGTTTGGGGATGGGGGCAGTTGGAGACCCTCCATGGGTTATTTTTCTGAGTCAACCAGAACTCATGTTGAATGCTGTGGTAGCAGCCACAGTGTGAGTCCCTGTGTCTGGGAGAAATTTGGCTGTAGAACCATCTCCCTTTGGGGCACTGTCCTCTGCATTTCAGTTGTCCTGTTGGAAATGAGACTTCCATGGCAGGACACAGGACACAGCATTGCTGACTCACTGTCTGGACCCTCATCCTGGGGGGAGTCAAGGCCCTGTAGGACAGCAGCCAGGTCCTTCTTGACCTTCCATCTCTGTCGTGGGCTGTGAGCAGAGTCCTGCTCAGATCAGAGTTCTGCACAGTGATGTTTGCTCTTGGTGGAGCACATTCTGTCTTCCCTTCTCATCCTTGCTGCTGTGGGAAAGCCACAGGCTGAGGGTGGGGAAAAAATGCATGTGGGCTCTGGAGTTCCTGGGCTGTTGAACTGAATGGTGCCTGACTGGGCAGTATCTGGATTGTATATATTCATAAGACCCTGTTTTCTGTTTTATCCAGGAGATGTAGCTGCTTATCCTGAAATTGTGTTCTTGGGAACAGGATCTGCAATTCCAATGAAAATCCGGAATGTCAGTTCCACCCTGGTAAATACCAGGTAAATCCCAGTGCTGGGCATCCTGCTGGGAGGGAGAGGCTCAGTGTCTCAGGAGGGCTCCTTTGAGCAGTGTGTTGATGGCACAGGCAGAGTGCCCCCACTGTGGAGTCTGTTGGACTTCAGCTTCAGGCACCTGTCTGTGGATGGGGAAGGCTTGAGAACCCCCTGTAAAGGCAAACATAACATTTTATGTCTTCATTTATTTTGCTGTCTCCCCCAAGGGTGTGTTCTGCTCCTACCCAAGACCAGAATGAGCTGTGCAGACACAGCAGGCTTTTTAAAGCCATGGTAGCAGAACAGGAGCAGTATTTAGAGGTGTAGA
Organism: Heliangelus exortis; assembly: GCF_036169615.1. Classification (NCBI taxonomy): domain Eukaryota; kingdom Metazoa; phylum Chordata; class Aves; order Apodiformes; family Trochilidae; genus Heliangelus; species Heliangelus exortis. Next base: position 7,729,091 of record NC_092441.1, read on the forward strand.
GCACTGAGACCTCTCTGCCTTCCAGCCCAAAAGATCCTCCCCCTCTGAACGGGCCCCGCTCGGAGCTCATCCAGTGGCTGCTAAATGTTTTTGTCACTTGTCTTGTCAGCTCTACCCGATCCCTGCTCCTGGACTGTGGGGAAGGAACATTTGGACAGCTCTGTCGCCACTATGGAGAGCGAGTGGACCAAGTGCTGTGTAACCTCCTGGCTGTGTTTGTGTCTCACATGCACACGGATCACCACTCGGTAGGGTGAGGCTGTTGCAGGAGAAGGGGCCCTGCAGGCATGCTCTGCTCTTTAGCATTCTGATGTAGCTCCAGGAGATGGATGGAGGCTGCCCTGCTGTTGTTAGTGGTGCAATTCCCCTCTGTTCCCTACAGAATCTCTGTTACTAATTCCCTCTCCCTGTAATGGTTCCCTGCAGACGTGGTGGGACCATCCCAAGTTTAGGTGTGTCCAACTCAACTTCCTTGAGTGCTTTACAGTAAATACTCAGAGAAGGACCCCTTGGTCTGTTCTAGATTGGGCCTGAGCTAGGCATGCTGCTTGCTGGGCTGCTGTCTGGGAGCCAGGCTGGGACTGAGATGTTGCATAAAGACTTTTCTGCTCCCCACTCTTCCCAGTGCTGCTGTGTCTGCTCTCAAAGGGAGGGCTGTGGGACTCTTGTTGGGGACTGCTGGTTACCAGTTTGGGGTGTGAGCAGTTACAGTGTTACAGCAGCCTGGCAAGTTGCAGTTGTTGGAAAAGAAGTAATCTTATTTTTATCTATAGGATTTCTAAAAACTGTAGCTTGCTGAGTTGTGGCGATACTGTTGCCACCCCAGGTATTTCTGACTACAACTTCATGGCACCTTTCTTCCCTTTGCAGGGCTTGTTGAACATCCTGATGGAGAGGCGGAGAGCTTTTGTAAGTAGTGCTGTTGTTTCACTGCTCCTAAACTTGCCGTGGAGTGAGGGAGGGGAACTTCTGAGTAGTGGAAGGGCACCAGAGTTTCCCTGGGTGTTGTTGCTCTCTGATTTGGTGTGTTCCCAGTGCTGATTCCTCCCCCCTAACCCTTTGCCTTTCCAGGCAGCCCTTGGTCAGGCTTTCAGCCCTCTGTTCCTGGTAGCTCCTGAACAAATCATGCCTTGGCTACACGAGTACCACAGCCACTGTGAAGAGATTCTTGGAGACATCAAGTGAGTTGTGTGTGGTATGTGGAGAAACATCCTTGCTGTGTCCTTATTCAAGGCCAACCACTGTCCATTCCCCCCACTGGGTCTCTGAAGGTGACTGACTCCTTCCACTGGGTATAGAAATAGGGTGTGCAGTTTGCTACTTAGTAGAGGCTTACATGCAGGCTTTCCTTTTGCTTAGGAGAGGAGGATTGTGAAAGTGAAAAGATTCCTAGAAGAGAGCATTTGACAGTGGGGAAGAAGTGACTGGATGAGTTACTGAGAGCAAGGGGAAAAACAGATGGGTGCAAAAAATTGTTTTGTTTGTAAGGCTCTGAAAAGGAGAAATAAGAGAAACAGGCTACTTAAAGATAAGATCAGGTTTTACTTTGTACCTGTCCTCAGCTATCTCTTCTCCCCTCCCTCACAGAATGATTACTTCCCAGTCTCTTGTGAAAGGCTGTGAGAACATCAAACCTAAAGCCAAATGGTTTTTCAGTTCTCTGTTAGAGAACTATGACTTGGCTGAGGTAAGCTCACGAGCTGGAAGGGGCAGTTGCTATGAGGGGCAAAAGGGAACCCGAGGTCTAACACTTATATCTTTGTTCAGTTTCAGACTTGTGAAGTCCAGCACTGTAAAAATGCTTTTGCATGTTCAATGATCCACAAATCTGGCTGGAAAGTAGTCTATTCTGGTGACACGATGCCCTGCATGGCCTTAGTACAAATGGGTAGGTGACAAAAACACTGCTTGAGGAATCTGTTGGAGAAAGGTCTCCACCTGAAGTGGGCATTCCCAGTCCCCTGTCTGCAATACAGTGAGGGGCTGAGGGGGAAAGTGAAAGTTCATGGAGGCAGGTGGGCCAGTCTGTGTTTAACTGAATGCATGATTATTTATCCAGGGAAGAATGCTACCCTGCTGATCCATGAAGCAACACTGGAAGATGGCATGGAAAAAGAAGCAATAGAGAAGACACACAGGTGGGGTGTACTCTGCTGTCACTATTAGGCAGGTGAAGATGTGGAGCTGAGCTTTGTCCTTGAAGCTCGTGGTGAAGGACCCAAGTCCTGTAGATAGTTCTGGTGTGTGTAGAGCTCTTCAGCACCAAGAATGATGTATTGCTTGAACCAGCTCTGTAACTCTTGTATCTCCTCCAAACATTCCCAAAGAGAGAGGGGAAAAGCTTTTGAAGTGGACTCTACAAACAGACCAGTCCAAACAAAAGGTCCTCTGCTTGGTCACACTTCAGGACTCAGCTCAGGAGGCAGAAGAGTCATCATACCCCTCCAGCTAACCACAGAGTTCAAAGCCCCAGCAAGGGGGGGGAACCTGAGGGCAGCTTAGTGGGATTAGGTGTGAGATACACTGCAAGAGAGCTGCACTTGTTGTGCCCCTGGAACAAGTGTTTGGATAAGTCCCTGTCCCCAGCTTATGGGACTCTTAAATGTAGAGCTCCAAGGAATTATAGCTCCTTTCCTGCACTCAGAGTTGTTTGGATGTCAGAGACTTGCCACTAGTGCTGATTGCTGGAGGAAGAGGTGCCTGGGCTTGCTGCAGGGAGCAGGGACACCTTGTGCCCAGCAGCTCTTAAGTAGTGTCTGGTGTTGGCTGCTGGTGTGATGTGACCTTATCTGCCCAAAAGCCAGCCCTGCCCTATTGGTGGGGGGGAGAGTGCCAGCCAGCCTGTGTGTGACACATTCCTGTTCCTTTTCAGCACAACCTCCCAGGCAATCCAGACTGGGATGAAGATGAATGCAGAGTTCATCATGCTCAATCACTTCAGCCAGAGATACGCCAAGATCCCACTGTTCAGTGAAGACTTCAGTGAGAAGGTTGGAATAGCATTTGATCACATGAGGGTAAGTTTGGGAGCTTTGAGCCAGTCTGTGGAAAGCTTTCAGTGTTGCTTTGGGATGGCTGCTCATGAACTAAATTCTCCCCTTTTAACATTCTGTCAATGGACTGTCTCCTGAAGAGTTGTCATCTTTGAAAGAACTCCAGTTGGTGCTGGCAGCAGACACCACTGGTGGAGCAGGCAAATGGGTGGCACAGAACAAGACAGGTGCTGGTGGCTCTCTGAGAACAGAAGTCCACTCTTAACACACTGGGCACTTGCCTCATGTCACCTCTTTTCTGCACACTTCTCCCAGCAGAAAACCAATTTTGCTTCCATTCCTGCTCAATTGATGTTCTGCAAAAGATGTCCAGGATCCAAGAGCTGCTGCCATGGGATCAGATGCAGCCATAGCAGTGAGAGTAGGCCACTAAGCAATCAAAATTTGTTCAGTGTCCACATAATTTCTTGTAAAGAATGTAAAGAAAATATAAGTACCTTGGCCTGTGGGTTCTGTGGACTGACTTCTGTAAGGTTGAAAGTGATGACCTGCCTGCTAGTGTCAGCACAGCTGGAAGTAGTGAGGTGGGGGTCCTCTGTACTGGGTGCTGCATGGGGGAAGGGGCACAGCTCTGCCACCTCAATAGGCAGGAGACAGGAAAGGAAAAAGGAAAAAAAAACAAAACAAACCACATGAAATGTTCCTGTCTCTGAAATATTTCAGGTACGTCTTGGTGACTTTGCAACCATCCCAAAGCTGATCCCCCCTCTGAAGGCTTTGTTTGCAGATGACATAGTAGAGATGGAGGAACGGAAGGAAAAAAGGGAGATGAGGCTTCTGAAGGAGACTGCTGTCATGTTGGACAAACTGGCTGCTGGTGAGAACAAGGAAGAGCCTTGCCAGAAACGGAAACAAGCCAAGAACCATCAGGAACTACCAAACAAGAAGCTGAAAACTTACCAGACAGTAAACTGAAAGCAGCAAGGTTGAGAACACTCTGCTCTGTTAGAGGTGCCTTGCTCCCTGCAGGCCTTGGGAGCACACGGTGCTGTGAGCACCGTGGCAGAGAGGATGGCCTCAGCACCTGGGTTTGCTTGGTCACCAGTGGATCTCCGTGGGCTGCAGCCACCAGGCTCACAGCAGCAGCTCGAGTCCTTCCAGCAACAGTGTCTGCTCACACAGTTCCTGTTCTGGGCCTTGCCAGTCCATGGGTCATTTTTCTTTTAGCCAAAAGTTCCTTTCTCTCAGCTGTTTTTAGTTTTGGTTTCCTGCTACAAGCTATTGGTAATGCAGCAGCAGTTGTGACCTCTGCAAGAGATACGGTTTGAGAAGCCCTGGAGGGGCCGTGGATTCGCCAGAATAAGGTGGGCAAGTCTCAGGGTTATGAGGAATGCAGCTAGGTATCAGAACCCAGATCATAGGAGGAAATTTCACAATAAAATGGGACCCAGTTAAAAATTAACTTTTTTGAATTAGGGATGTGAATGCTGTTGTCTTCCCATTTTATTTTGGTTTTCTCGGATGACTTTTTTTTTTCCTAAGATCAGTTTTAAAAAACCTTTATTTAGAATCTGAATAAACCACTCAACATGTTTCAGGAGGCTGCTGTTTAGTCAAAATTGATAATGAGGACTTAAGAGAAACAAATTCCTGAACTGGTCTAGAGAATAACCTTGTTTGACTGTTTCTGCTTTTACAGCATTGGTGTAAAGGCCAAGATCTTGTTATGGTGCTGGAGCCTCATGACTGTTCTGGCTCTGTTTTGTGCCAGCAAAATCAAATCTACCTCTGTTTCTCTACAGCCAGGAACTTCACTTGTCAGTTCAAGGTGGTAACAACTGGGGTGACTCTTGAGCAAGTCCAGAGCAGAGGAGAGAGTGTTTACTGCACCAGATCCCTGTTCTCCATGTGGAGGACTGGAAAGCTGGCAAAGCAAGTGTATGTGGAGAAGGTGTGGTTAAGTGGAGTGGTTTTGAGGCTTTTTGGAGGTCATCCTATGCACTGCAGGTGTTTGGAAGCAGAAAGGAGGGAGCTTTGCAGTGTTTCAATTAACAAGCTCAGGCTAAGAGGCAGCTCAAAGACACTGGGCCCCCACGTGCTGCTTAGCAAACTATACCAGCATGTATTAGAGATTTAAGGTGATGAAAGATTAAGACACAAACTGCCAGCAACCCATCTTTGTGTCGATAAGCTCTGCTTTAATATTATGCTTGTCTAAGGAAGAAAGTGGATAATGGACACTGCTGTTATCACATGTACACAAAGGGCTGCCGGGCTCCTCAGAGGAGCCGGGGAGTGGGGCAGGGAAGTCCTTGTTAAGGCACAGGTTTAAAACAGGATCGTGGTAGGGTGCCCGGGGACGGAGCTGCTTCCTGCTGGGGGAGGAGGAGTGCCCTCTGGGAGTAAATAAGCGTCTTTAATTTGGAAAATAAGAAACTACTTCTCATTTAAAGGTATCAATAAAAATGGAAACAGAGCAGTGCGGAGGAGCCCGTAGCTCCCAGGCCATAGCTCCAGGTGGTTGATGTAAGAGTGGTGACTGCGGTGGAGCGACACGATAGGGGCTGGTGCAAGGAACCTGTGTGGGGATGGGATGGAACATGAGCCCTGGAAGCTGAGCTGCTGCGCTGTGCGGGAGGGCAGCAGCCTGGCAGCCCGAGCCGGGGCAGCTGGGCCCGCCCTCGGCTTCTGGCCGGGCCCGGGGGCGGCTCCTCGGGGTCCCCCGGGCAACGCCGCCGCCTCCCAGCAAACACCCGCCGGGGATGGAGGAGCAGGAGCAGGAGCACGAGGTGGCAGCGGCGGGGCCGGAGGAGCCGGAGCCCGATCCCGGGGCCGAGCGGCTGTGGCGGATCGCGGCGCGGGGTCTGGGGGTGCCGGCGGGGCGGGGGCCGGTGGAGCCGCTGCTGCGGGAGTTCCTGCGGGGGAAGGTGGCCCCGGCCCTGCTGGCCTGGAGGGGCCCGGCCGGGGTCCTGGAGCTGGGGCCGGGGCCGATCCCCGCCGCCCAGCCCAAGGCTCTCTTCTTCCTGCGGCCGCCCGGAGCCGTCCCTGGGGAGCTGCTCTGCGGGGACCTGCCCGCAGATACCCTGGGGCATTTCGCCGCCCTGGTGGAAGAGGTAAGGCCCGAGCAGAGCCCCGGCACGTGGCGCTCCTCGGCCTCCTGCCCGGCTCTGCTGGTGTCTCCTGATTGAAACTCTGCCCCTCGGAGCACCTCCAGGTCAGGGGTTGTTTAGAACTCATCTAAACCTCCCAAATCCCCATCCTCATCAGCGCTGGGCCCCTGTGATTGGGGTGGCTTCGCGGGGCTGCTCTCCTTTGAGGAATGACAGGGTGATTGGTGCTGGAAGGGACATCTTGAGGTCATTTGGTTGCCCAGGGTCAGGTCTGGGTGGATTTTGAGTATCACCAAGGACAGATATTCCACAGCCTCTCTGTTAAAGTTGTACCGGTTCTCAGTCACCCGTGCAGTGAGAGAATTTCTTGATGTTCAGAAGGAACCTCCTGCAGTTATCTCAGGTGGGCTCATGTTTTTCCAAAGGGATCTTTGGGAGGTTCAAGTACTTGTCCTTTCCTGAGTTAATGGCCTGAGCCACCCAGCATCGTCTCATTGGATTCCTGGTGTCCCTCGACCTGGATAAATCTGAGCAGTGAGGCAGTAATGGGAAAGTAGAACTGCTTCATTTGAGGAGCTGTGATGATCCCATTAGTGCATGACCTGTAAATTAAATCCAAGAGTGGGTTCCCAAGCGGTTATCTTAGTTTTGTGGGGTACCTTGTTACATATATGGGCAGCTTTCATTCTGAGGTATTTGATGAGACCTTGCTGCCTCTTCCAGTAGGCTTGGAGGGAATAGAGGCCATTGGCCTGGAAGATGAGAAATCGTGAGTCAGTCTGCACAAACTTCAGTTTTTGCATCGTCACTTTGTCATCTGTGGCATGTAGTGCATGAGCAACATTGAAAACACTGCTATGGGGAAATTTTGGGAAATCAGCAGATCCTGTGGGATCCTGCTTTCTGTCAGCTGCTGGGGTTGTGTGTCCTGGCTGTGTGTCTCCAGGCTGCCCTCTCCCCCAGGCTCTGCAGGTGGGTGCTCTATTTCCTGAGGGAGCAGATTGTGCCTGGGTTTGGTCCCATTTTCCTCTCAAACTTCATTGAGATAAGAGAGTGGTGGTGCTGGGTCAGGGGGATGGTGTGAGTTTGGGTGAATTTCCTGAGGGTGGGGAAATGCATTGCTTTGCCCCCTGCACAAGCACTCCCCAGGAAGCCTTTTACCAGGGGTTTTTAGGACAGCCTCAGAAGAATTTGTTGAGTGCAGGAGACATTTTGTGTCAAACTTTCTGTGGGTCATTGGAGGACATCAGGAACAGACACACCAAAACTGTCTTTATTCAGTGGGGAAGTGCAGCTGAGCAGGGCACACCTGGGGTGAGTGCCTGCTTGTTTCACTTGATTCCTGTGATGGCTGCAGGGCACACAGCTCTGCTGAGCGGAGCTGGGGGCTCATCATGACTCCAAGTAGCATTTTAGCACCCTAAGAGAGAATGAGCGGCTACCATTTGTCTGGTTACACCATTATTAGCATTAGCAGTCCGCCTGATTTAAGTAATAGGGGGAAATCTTGCTAATAACGTGGGTCAGACTGTCAAAGGTGGACTGGGGAGTTTCTGCCCATGTTCCCTGGGGTTTTGTTCACCCTTCCCACTGCTCCCCAGGCAGAGGTTGCTGATGCTGGGATGTCACCCTGGTGGTGCTGGGCTGCTTTATTCCTTTTCAGTTTTGTGTCTGTTTGTATCTAGTTTTCTACTGCTAGCCTCCCACAAGCCTGGTAACACAAAGGGCTGTTGTTCATCACCAGGGACAACCTGGCTTTGTCAGGCTGCTGCCACAGGCTGCTGCCAGAGCAGAGCCAGCCCAGGGTAGGTGACAGTTCTTGTGTTGCCATCACAGCTCAAACACACCAGACAAGCCCAGACTAGCCCCACACTGCCCAGTCAATACAAACCCTGGGAACATTCATTGTTAGAGACAACCCAGCCCTGCTGGCCTTAAAAGGCTGCTTTGCAGCCCTGTCCCTGCCTGCTGGCCCTGAAACAGGGAATAAGCAGGGGTGTTGTGGGGGCAAGAGCCCAAGGAACTGTGTCTAGTTGCAGGTTTGAGAGGCTGTGAGAGACTGTGGATGGGGCTGCTCACTCTGTCTGCTGGTTTCCACCCTTCTCAGCTGCTGGGATGCAGGAGAGAGGGTATCCAAACAAAGAGGACCTATAGAAGCCTCTTCATTGTCACCTGTTCCTCATCACCGACCCTTTTCTTTTACACAGGCAGTGAACTTCTTGGGACAGAAATTAATTCAGGTCTCCAGGCTCAGCTGAGCAAGGACCTGGTGGGCTCTCCATCTCCTGCAGACCTTTTTTTCACTTTTGCTTTTTCATGACTCCTGCCATAGGTGATTGTGCCCATCCTGACAAACAAGAAGAACCATCAGGGCTGGCCACAAGTGGTGTCAAAAGATATTATACATCACGTCCACAATCTAAAAAGTACTGTTTTCAGGGTTGTTGGCCAAGTAAAGGGCAAGACCTTGCTGCCTCTTCCAGTAGGCTTGGAGGGAATAGAGGACATTGACCTGGAAGATGAGAAATCGTGAGTACACTCCCTCCTCTCTACTGAGTTTTCTCTGCTGATCCATGTGCTGTTTCTTTTGGGGGTTTCCTACTCAGTCCTGGGGACTCTTCTTGCTCCGTGTCATCTGCTCTTCATCCAGGCTGCCAAGATGTGTGTATTTTGCTCTTCCTGCTCTCTGGTCCATGGTTCTTCCTTTGGGCACTCCACAAACAGCACAGGCAGGAAAAGCTCAGAAAGGGCAAACACATGTGGGTCACAGAGAAACAGATAACTGTTTCTTGGATAAACCCCAGTCCCTGCAGGCGAAGCATCTGTTTCCCTGATGCTGCTGAATGGAAGGGTGGGATTCTCTGTTCTTTCTGCCTTTTGTCTGCCAAAGCATGCCCAGCCAATGGTTAGAAGTTAAATGACTCCCTTGTTAGTGATTTCATGGTGTCTGCTTGGTCAAGGCTATTCTGCCCCCTCTAAGAGCACATGCAGAGGTATAGGGAAAAACACTGCTAACATCCTGGAAGTTTCTGAACTGTTCATGGTCCCACAGAGAGTGTGGGAAGCTGTTGCACCTGTCCTCCTGGAGAAGTAGGGTGGCTTCCCAGGCACCCATGATAATTCCTGGTGTTTCTATTCAAGAAATAAATGGACATCTTTGATAATTTTGGTTCTCTCCATTCAGTTAAACTCTGGTAACTGTCATGATTCTTAAGTTCACTTCCAGCCCTTAAGGCACAATCCCCAGGAAAGCCATCCCAGCATATCTGGTTGGTTAGGTCAGCTGTGGGAGGCTGGGCCTCAGGTACTGCTGGTCTTTATCCTGCAAAATCTTCAGCAGCTGAGGAATCCCCATTCTTTGCTAGGTGATGCTGGCATCATGAGATTATCATAGCTGGGATGATGGCAGGATGCTCACATTGCAGCTGGGGGAACTTCCACCTTGGTCCTCCCAAGGAATTGGGTTGGTGTCCAAAGCTGGGAGCAGGAGTGTGACTGCTGCAGTGCTGGGAACCTGGCCCAGGCCAGGATAACCACATCTGGAAGGTCCTGGCAGGGGCTGGGGTGTTTGCAGAGCACATCAACATCATGCTCAGGCTGCACATTTTCACCATGGGATCTCAGTAGATGTGTCAGTGAGCACAGTGGGATTCCTGACTCCTGGGACAGGAGGTGGGTGGGATTGTGAGAGAAGTTACTGCTTCTAAGGCAGTGGGATGTCCTGTCCTCAGTGTGCCAGCCTCCTTTGTGCTGGTTATCTGAATTGAGTTAATGACTGTAGTACAAAGTAGATTCAGGGAGGACAGCACTGGGAAAGATGATCTTGCTGGAGGTACAGCTCTTCAGGCCAGAGAATCTGCATGGATCTGGGACATGGACTGGCTATGTGGAGAGGTGGCAACTGGCTCTGCCTTCCTGTCACTCATTTTATGAACAGTGTGTTGCCCACCGTGCTGCAGAGCTTCATTCACTTCCCAGGGTGTCATTCCTGTATTTAAACAACAGGCAGATCTTATAATTCTTGATAGCTTTATAGTTTTGCAATGTGTATCTGGATCAATTTGTAGAGCTGGCATAGGCAAATCAGAAGCTAAACATCCTCTGTAAAAGCCAGCTGCCCATGGAGTCATTTTAAGCAAATACAACTGAGCAGTGCATGCCAAGTAGGAAGCAAAGTTGATGTTGTGCTCTGTTCTCTGCAGCCTGAAGCTGGTAGATAAATCTCTTGTATATGCCACTGAGTCAGCAATCATAGACTGGAGCTATCAGATCGAGGAAGCACTGAACAAAGACTCCTCAGAGCCTCTTCTGCAAGTCAGCAACCCCAACCCAAAGGTGGAACTGGAGTTCTGGAAGAACAGGTACCCTGGGCAGGGCATGGTGGTCACTGGCCCTGGTTTTGGGTGGAAGGAAAGAGTTGGATGGGCTACTTCTATGAGTTGAGAAGAGCAGACTGTCTCAGGAAAACTTGAGCTAAGGATTGTTGTTCATGCAAATAAAATAATACAAAGTGGGAGGTCACTGGGCAATCGGATGGGGTTTAAGTCCAGGGGCTACACCCTGAGGGGAATTTGTGTTTGGAAATGCTTTTTCTATCACTGTTCACTACCAGCCACAGGAGAAAGAGCTGATGGGCACTTCCTGTAAGGCCTTCTGGAAATGGTGCAGCTCAGCTGGCTGCTGTTCAGCTGTCAGTGTCTAGGGGGGTGAAGATGCTCAAGAACCAGGGAGTAGTTTCCTCCTGCCCTTTGAAAACCTTTGTGCCATAATGATCCAGGCTGACTGTGGGCAAAGCTCTGCTTGCTGGACAGCTGTCACTAATGCTTGCAGAAACACCTGAATACTTCTTTCAGCACTGTCCTGCCAGTGGCAGAGCTGCTGTCCTGCTGAACCCCAGTCCTGACTGTCCTGTACAGTTTGTCCATGGCTCCAATGAGCTTCCTCCCATTTTCTTTAACTGCTGGGACTCAGTTTCTGTGTAGCTGGAGGAAATCCTGAATCAGGTGAATGGGAAATGGGTGGCGTGGGAGGAGAACCACTGCTTCCCAATGTGGGCTTGTAATGTGCCTTGATTGCTGTAGGTGTGATGACCTGGAATGCATTTACAATCAGCTGAGCAGCAGGAAGGTCAGGAACATGATCGAGGTGCTGGAGAGAGTTGAGAGCTGCTATGTTCCAGCCTTCAAATCTATGCTCATGGATGTTGAGGCAGGTGAGATGCTTGGGCAACTTCACCACATCTATGTGCTGACTTCAGGCCTTTGTTCAAAGCCTGGTGTTACTGCAGCCAAGCCCAAGGTGGCTGTTGTGGCACTGACCATTCAGAGTTTGCTGTGACAGTGCAGCCACACTGCTGCCCTCTCTCTGTTTTGTGAAGTGAACCTGGGTTGCTTGTGCTCCATCTGATGGATTTTGTTTCCAGGCTGGAATAAGCTTAAACACTGCTCTGCTGAGCCAGACCCTTCCAAAAGGTCAGGGTGAGCAGATTGGAGAGTTTCCTCTGCTGTAATAAAGCATTTGCTTTCAGCAGGACTCACCCCAGCTTTCACCATCTCTTGTGGTGCCAGTCTGCAGGAATGGGGGCTCAGGGTAAAAGAACAGATCTCGTAGCCAGCTGAAACTAGCTTTGTTAGGCTTCTGATTCCCAGGATTTGGCTACTGTAGCCTCAACTTCCTTTCTAAAGGAGCAGCAGTTGCACTTTAGGATGCAGGGTCCTTGTGGTTGCACAGAAATCCAGGCAGAGCTGAGGGGCTGCAGGATGGGGGGTGAGCAGGATGTGCTGAGCATGACCCCTCCTCCCTCAGGGCTCTCCACATCCCTGGCCAGCCCTCAGCTCCCCTGGACACCTTGCCCGGAAGATTGTGGGAAGGATGTGGTGGGGTGGGTGACCTGTAGGTGGTGGTGTGCATCTGTACATCTGCTTTCTCTCCCTTACTTTTCGAACCTGGCACGATGTAGTAAGGCAAGAGAGCTGTGAGCAAAAAATGGCAAGATTACACTTCCCAGTTTAGGGGATTAAAGACCCTTTCTAATATTTTTTTTTCCTTTCATTCATAAGAAGACTTGTACGGAAGGATATTTTTTTTTCCTGAAGGTGAAAAAATATTCTGTCTTTTAAAAATACAGCTAAGGATGTTGCTAAGGAGAGTTCAGCCCAGCCAAAGGAAACATGCAGATTCCTCCCCACAGTGTAAAAAATTGTGGTTCTGCTGCTGTGTTCCCTGCAGACCAGTATGACCAACCCCCTATGTCCACCTTCAACCCAAATGCTCTCTGGCAAGACAAAACCATTCAAGCTTTGGTATTTATGTGCATGCTGACAGATAACACTGTTCTTCAGCCTTTCACAGGGAAACATTTAACCTGCCAAGGAGCTGTGTCACACTCCCCACTGTGCAATTTGTGTGGGCTAGAGAACACCCCCTCTACAAGGAGCCAAGAGATCGTTGTCAGACTAATTAATGCTTTAGGAATCTAATGAAAAAAACCACAACAAATGTTTGGTTTAAATCCAATTTCACCAGTACTAACCCTAAATGGATAATTTGGACTGTAATTGTTAATTTCCATTACAGCATAGCTCACATTTGGATGCACCTGCTTTTAAGTCTGTGCCCCTTTCCCTGCTGCTGTGTCTCCTGCTGTGGTGCTGGTGTGGCTGTTGTCTGTCTTCATTGCTGGGAGGGCTGTGTTGATAATGGGGGGGGAGTATTTCCTCCTTAGTCTTGGGTTTTGGGTGTTATCTTTATATGCATTCAAGCACTTCCATTGCTTTTCTTGTTGGTCCAGAGCTTTAATTGCATAATGATTGCTTGGCTTTCTTAATGCTTGTACTCTGGGGTAATTCTTCAGGGTAAAACTACACAGTTGTACAAAGCCAAGCTAAAGCTTTCAACTAGGCAGACATCAGTCACCTTGCTTTTGACAGCTTTGCTGTTACAGCCAGGACAAGTAGGACCATGGTCATTGCCACTGGCCAGGGGGCTCTTATTGCCAAACCTGAGCTTAAATGAGCTCAGCCAAGACCTGTGGTGCTCCCTAGCCCGTGATGCTTCATGGCAAGGCCTGTAGCCTGCTCATGGCCATGGCCATGATGGATTTTCAGGCCAGGCATGTTCCCCACAGCTCATTCAGCAGTTGTGGACTCAGGCTCTGCACTTAGCCCTGTCCCAGCTCCCTGTCCCTCGCCATTGTGTCAGGTTTGTTTCCTGCTCTGGTTCCTGACATCGCTGAGCAGTGTTGAAGGTGAGCAGTCCCCAGCACAGAGTGGGCTTTGTGCTTGCCAGGGCTGTTTTCCTGGGCACCTTTCCAACTGGCAAGGTGAGGCCAGCAGCCAGCTCATACCCCTGCACACCACAGCCTGCTGGATCTCACCACTTCTCCCATCTCTTAACATAGCTTTGGCAGAAGCTCGGGACATTCACCTGCACCTGACACCCCTCAAGTGCCACTTGGACAACATCGAGAGGGTGGACTTCAGTGAGGTGAAGCCTTTCCTGCTCCCCCTGCTCCACGTGGTGTGTTTGATCTGGGTCACCTCCCAGCACTACAGCCTGGCCACACGGATCATTGTGCTGCTCCAGGAAATCTGCAACCTTCTCATCCAGCGGGTGTGTGTCTCTGATGCCTGTGTTTGCCAAGGGAAGTTCTTTATCAAAGTCCCCCCTCTCCTTCTTCTGTTCTTCCCTGACAAACTGAGTCTTAACTGGAGAGGAGGGTTCAAACATGCTCAAGAAGTCACTGTTTTCTGTGATGGCAGAAGTGAGCTCTCAGGTGTGTTTCTGCTCTTCCAGGCCCTGGTGTACCTGTCTCCAGAAGACCTCCTGAAAGGGGAGATGGAAGAGAGCCTGGGCAAGGTGCAAATGGTGCTCAGCATCCTGAATGCATTCAAAGAAGAATTTGAGGAGAGAAGGGAAAAGCTGCACACATATTATGAACCAGGCCAAGAAGTGAGGCAGTGGGACTTCCACACCATTACAGTGTTCACAAGGCTGGACAGCTTCCTGAAGAGACTGGAGATGGTGAAGGTGAGACTCTGATCTTGGAAATTATTGCAAACCTTCAGGAGAGCACTGAAGCCATGAACTCACTTGCTGGCATCTTTCCTTCTGTAGCTTCACCTGATACCAGGGTATAGCCCTACTCTCTTTGTTGTTAGGTCTCATGTTACAGCAAAGCCAGGACTTTGCTTTCCCATCTCCTGCTTGGTGCATGTGTAAGATTCACAGCTGTGTTCTGCTGTCATGTTGATGGGTGTGCCAGTGTCCCCAAGAGTTCTGTTGGACTCCTTGTTCCTGTTGGGGCAAGGGAGTGGGTATTACAGGGGCCCTGTGCTTTGCATGAATGTGGGTAAAGCAATGCACCCTCCAAGTTGCCACCAGAGACACCCTAAACCTGGGTCCTGCCTGATGTGGAGAGACCACTTGCTCCCCTTAATGCTGGGCACCACTTGGATGTGCCACATGGGTCTGGGGGACATGTTCTCCTGATCATCCCTTCACATCCTAGTGGTGTGTCCATCTGGGGTGCTGTGGCTCTGGGGTGTCTCTGCATGCCAAGGTTTGTCACTGTGAGAGGGCAGGGACATCTGGTGTCACAAGTTCCATTGTCCCTGTGCTCCCAAGTGTGGCCAAGGGGTCCAGGGGCCAGAGGGGATGCAGTGAACAGGTCTGCATGGAGGGGGCAGCCCCAAGCATCTGAGTGCTCTCCATCCTACATGGTGGTGGCTGTGTCTGGAGACTGCAGAGATACAGAGGGACCCTGCACGTGTCCATTATCTCTGGGGTGGTGAGCAGCTGCCTGCACACTTCTGCAGTGAGATGTTTTGCTTTTCACTGCAGAGCATGTGAAAAGAGCATTTCTGGGTGTGTAGCTGCTGGTGTTTGCCTGTTCAAAGGAAGGTCTGGGTTGTTTTTCTCTTTGTTCTCTCCAGTGGAACAGGAGGTTTCACTGGTTTAAGCGTGCTGCAGAGCTTCATGCATCCCTTAATTAACTGCATTGAAACCCGCTCTGACTGATGTCTGTTTTAAAACTCTTCATAATGATAGTTTGCACTAGGGTTCAGTGGGCAGATAACCAAATCACACTGGGCTGTGTAGAGAGGAATGTGAGTGGGCAGAGGAATGACTGCAGGTTATGGTGGGAGCAGTGAGAGTGACAGTAATTACAC
The DNA here is from genome assembly GCF_036169615.1 of Heliangelus exortis. Taxonomy (NCBI): domain Eukaryota; kingdom Metazoa; phylum Chordata; class Aves; order Apodiformes; family Trochilidae; genus Heliangelus; species Heliangelus exortis. The sequence goes on from NC_092441.1 coordinate 7,744,364, forward strand.
ATTGGCACTCTGTGAGGGCTCTGGGCACTTGCTGCTCATTGCTTGGGTGCTATGGATGGGGGCTACAGAAAAAAGCTTCAGGTATTCAGCTGCACATGCAGACCATTGTGCTTTTGAGCTAGTGTGTCTCTCCTCCTTCTGTGGCTGTCCCACACCTCCTGGGACAGTCACAGACTGCAGTAGATGCATTCAGAAGGAAGACCTGTGGAGTGAGCTGTAAAATAGTAATTAAAAGCAGAGAGCACACCAGCCTGTTAATGAGGAAAGCTTCTGCCTGTCCTCATCTCTGCCCCCTGCCTCTTCTTTTCAATCATCCTTGTCAGACAAAGCAGGGGCAGCTGTTATTTCTGTGTCATTTTTGTCTTACAAGGCATTTGTTGTACTCATTGTGCTCCTACCTAAAGATGATGGGTGTATTTGGCTTTGAGATTTTGTAAACGCTGCAGTTACACCAATTGTGCTTGAGATCAGCACATTTCTTCTGGTCCTCTGAGACAACGGGTGTTCAACCAGCCCTTGTCTGGCCCTACCAAAAGAGATGGATGGGGTGGGGTGGTGGCAGGGCTGCCCAGCACTGCTGCTATGGCTGGGGGAAGGGGCACGTCCTGAAAGCAGCATGGGGTCAGACCCTGCCAGGCTGCAGAGGATGAGGAGGGGAGGACCCATATCCCCACCTCATCAGAGAAGGCCATATGGACAGGGTGAGAAACACCCCTTGGACACAGGGACATTTGACTGAGCAGGAGCTTTGGGCAGTTCAGGTACCTGTAAGCATCAGGGGCCTCTTTTTGGCTAATACCTCTAACGGTGAGATTCTTAGCTATGCTGGATGGCATATCAGGGTCTCATATGTTGCTTTGGATCTGTCCTCTAAATACCCTTAAAAGCAAGTTTCCAGGTGACACTGTGTTTCTAGTGGCAGCAGAAGCTCCTACTAGGGAGGGACATGCTCTGAGCAGCCCAGGAGAGGCAGAATCTGGTTCCCTCCTTCCCTTTTGAGCACCAGCAGCGTGGTTGGGGAGGTCCTTTGGCATGGCAGCCAGGGCAGCTCCAGGTTGTGTCTTCTTCTTTTGTCAACATCTTAACCTATGTGTGCCTCCATTGACTTTGAAGGATCTCCTGGCAACTGCCTTGGACCTGATGAAGCTGGAAAAGATTGAGTTCAGCGGGATTAAAGGGAAGGCCCTGGGCCAGCAGGTGCTGGACATGTATGAGGAATTCCAGGAGGCATACACGGTGTTTGCAGAGAGAACCTCTGACTGTCTTGACCTCAGCAACATGGTAGGTGGGACCAGCTTGAGAAACACCAGCAATATGTGCACATTTCCAAAGCAGCAACTTCCTCTGCCTTGGAGCCCTGGCTCATGTGTGATCCTGCTGACTTCTTCCCAGCTCCTCCCTCCTTTCGTTATGATCTGCTCTGTCACTGTAGGGAGCAGGGAGCCCCTGGCCTTCCCTGCAGAGATTTAGAATTCTTGCAGGTCTGTATCTAGCATATCTTGCTAGTTCAGGACCTTAGACCAGTGCAGCTGGGAAGCCTGGATTTCCATACCTTCTCCACAAGCTTTTTTGTTAAATGTTGCTTGCAGGTGTGCATGGGCTGTACCAACAGCCATATCTCTCTACATTCCTGCTCCTGCTTTCATGCTTGCCTGCTGAGGGCCAGCTCAGGTAATCTCTGGGGATGTGTTTGCTCTTGTGTAGATGAAGGCATGGCAGGTGATGCTCTGAAAACTCAAGGACTCAATATTTTAATAACAGGAATATTATTAAGAATATTATTAAAGAAATATTCACAACCCTTTGGGTCATGGCTCCATGGCCATGTGGAGATGCTCACACCAACATGGGTGGGCCATCCAGGCAGGGCAGAGGGAATGTGCCCTGGGCCTCCTTGCTCTGTCTGTTCAGAACCTCCTTCTCTTGCCTTTGACCCTGAGCAGCATAACTTAGGTGAGCTAAAAACAAAGGGGTGGGAATGACATTTCTGAAGGGGTCTGTGGCTGATCTCAGAGGATCTTGGATTACTTCTGCTGCTTTTCCCATTTGCCCTGGGGTCAGTTTGCTCTGCCTGGGAACAAGACATGGTTAGCTACACATCTGGAGGAGGGAGTGGTGAAACTGGAGTGTCCCTAGAGAAGCTCCATGGTGAGGAGCTCTAGTCTCACACCACTCATGGGGCAGCCATTCATAATTCTAGGGAAAAGTCCCCCCTTCAGCAGAGGGGTGATGGTGGCTCTACAGGAGCTTGCTTGTTTTCAGTGACCCCAAGGCCTTTGGTGTCTCTGGGTCATGCTTGTGCTTTCACTGCTTGAGTTTTGCACCTTCTGTTACTTTCTAGAGCCTCTTTTTTAGCTAAAACATAGCATCTGCTTCTGCTGGAGCAATGGTAATAGCAAAAGCATTGCCCTGTGTATTGTCCTTTCAGAAAAGACATACATGGACTTTACTTCTAGTGTCTTTGTCCAAGTTAGGTCAGCAGGACTGAAATCTCCCAGTTTGTCAAGTTCAGTCTTTGATTAGGGCTCTTCTGCCTGTAGGAAAACAAAACTAGATTTTATTTACTTCAAAGGTTTTTTACAATTGGAGCAAGTAAAGACAATGGGAATTACAGAAACACAGAACTGATGAAGTTGGAAAACACCTCTGGAGATAGCCTAGTCCTCCTCCTCTGCTCAGAGCAGTCTCAGCTAGAGCAAGACTGTGACCCCTCTGGTTAAATATCTCCAAGGCTGAATATGTGCAAAGGTGGAGACTCCACGATCCATCTGTACAACATGTGCCAGTGTTTTGAAAACTGCTTTATTGCTGCCCCACTTACAACCAATTCATGATACAGGCTTGTTTTGGCTTGAAAGCAGATTGAATTTGGAACTCAGCAGTTGCATCTGTGGGTTTTCTGGATGAAAGTCTTCAGGGCAAGTAGAGAGTGAGAGTGTATGGAGTGGAAAGTGTCCCTGCCCATGACGGGGGGATTGGACCTAGGTGATCTTTAAGGTCCCTTCCAACACATGCTATGGTTCTATGAAATTGTCCATCTTGTCTCTTGGCTGAAGTTAGTGCTTGTTGTACTATTGCAAGCCCTTGGGACCAAAGGATCCATTCTGGAAGGCCATGACCTCAGCTGTAGGACAGTATGGAAATGGCCTCAGGCTCCGTGGGGCTCTGCCCTGCTGCAGTGGCTGAAGGTTGGCCAGAGGAGCAGTTTAATTCATAGTGAATAAGAAGAGGAAAGATCTCTGGATCAGGAGGTTGCAGGTACCTTCTTGGGGCCGTCTGGCAGCCTCACAGCTCACAGTTTTGCCTTCTTGCAGGAATTTGAGCAAGATGCCTCTGATTTCCAGCAGAAAGTAGAAGACCTTGACCGTCGGCTGGGCACTGTTTTCATCCAGGCCTTCAATGATGCCTCAGACTTGGAGCACATCTTCAAGGTTTGTCTGTTGTGTCCCCTCTCTTCTGGAGAGGGGACATCAGAGTGCCCAAGGTTTGCTTTGGTGAGGATCATATGCCTCAGGGGGCTGGTGTTTGACAGTGGGACCGGGAGGCTTTTGGGCTGGTTTTGGGTAGTGGTGGCTTGTGGGTCCCTCACAAAGTGCCAAGCATGGAGCTGGCAGCAGGGTTGGGATTGTTTCTGCTCTTCCCATGAAGACACAAACAGAATGGACCCTTGTCCAGGGTGGTCAAACAAGCCAGGCTTTTGGATACCAGGAGTTTTACTTGTGTCTCTGTGAGCTGGAGGAAATTATGTTTTTTGTCTAGGAATTCCTGGTGAGAACCTCTGTTAAAAACCAGGTGAATATTGTTATTATCAATTCATTGATTATTTTATTTAAAATTATTGATTATTATCAATTAATATTGTTAATACATGCACATATTTCACTTTTGGGAAACTGACCTTCTGTAGAAATAGGGCTGTAGTTTTTTACCAATTCATTTACCTTGCAGGAAAAGTAAATGGTATTTTCTGAAAAATTTCAGTGTATTTGTAGAAACAACTGTAGAAAGTGATAATATTTGTCTTTCTAAGATTTTTGAAACAATATCAATTTTTCAGTCATTTGAAGAATGACAGTTGGAATATGGTTCACCCACGGACAAAGTCTGAGCTTCCCTGTAACAAAAGGAAGGGATATTTGGAAAAGCAGGGTAAAGAAATTAAATTTCCAAAGTGCTCATTGGTGCAGACATCTGGGCTATTGAGAACAATGAAGCATCTGAGCTAGTGAGGAAGATCCCAGTGGCTCTCTCTGCAGGAACTGGGATTGTGAATTTTTTTTCTCCTTTCTTTCCCTGCTTCTTGACCTCCACAGTTGCTGGACATGTTTGGGAGCCTTTTGGAGCGACCAATAATTGCTGCAGATGCTGCTGACAAGTGCTCTGTCCTCACCAGGATGTTCAGCAGGGCCTTGGACCATGCTAGGCTCATCTACTCCAGGCACATCCAGGCAGAGCTGAAGCTTGGTGGGTGCCATGTGCTGTGTAAAATTGATTTTACAGGAGATAGGATTTAGATTAATTTGGGGGGGGAAATAATTTCCTTTTCCTAAGGAAACCGAAACTTCCCCAATTACAAACATTTTCAGTGTTTATAGCTCCTGGTGGAAAACCTGGGGAAACTCTGCTCTTAGTATTAAAGCAAATAATCCATTTCAGGGCAAAATTATCCTTTATAGAATGTATATACATGGTATGTGACTGGGAATGAAGACACGTGCTGAGCTTTTTCCCCAGCAAGGCTGTCACAAGAGTTTGCTTTCCACTCCTGTGTGCTGCCTCGAGCTCCCCGTGGGGCCTGCAAACCCACTCGTGTGCTCCCCAGTGGGAATTCATTGTGTTTCCCTCCTAATGCTTTAAATGCAAAATATGTGAGTGGGACTTTGTAGCCAAGGGTTTAATCAGCCTTTTCCAGGTTTATTATTTCCCATGAATAGTGGCACAGGAGGGAATGGGTAGACTTCTGTCAGATTTTGAGGATCAGAGTGTGTTGTTTCCAACAACAATCCATTCCCTTGCCTCAGAAAGGCTGTACTGGAACCAGACAAGGGCTGCAGAAGCAGCAGTGCTGGAGCCAGTGCAGGTTAAAAAAAGGAATGGAGAGATTCAGGGAGGACAAGTCCCCCTTTGCTGTGAATTTGGGGGGTGTTGTTCTGCTGGTGTTAGATAAGATGGTCAGAAGTAGCTCTGGTCAGATATCTCTACATCAAGTGTTGATGGAGAGCTGGGAATTCATCCCAGGCAAAGGACACCTCTGTATCAGCTCTTTGCTAACACACACTGGGCTTCTGCTTTGATCTTAGGTCCTTATTTGAGGTCCAGAGGCAGTAGGAGACTTGTCCTGGTCACAGACATGGATCAGTGTAGCACATGCTTGGATTTAGGGAAAGACACTGGGAAATCAGAGCAGTTGAGTTGCTTTTGGTGTGTCTTGGGGGGTTACAAGTGCAGTGCTCTGTCCAACACTGTGTCCATGTGCCCTCCCCAGGATCTCCCCCTGTGCACAAGAACATGCCACCAGTAGCTGGAGCACTGGGCTGGGCTCGGGACCTGCGAGCACGAATCCAGGTGCCATTTGGTCACTTCATGCACATCAAACACCTGTGAGTGTCTGTTCCAGATAAGTTGCTTTATGACCATTTTGATATCTTTTTTCTAATCAATCTGATTTTCCTTCCATGTTGAACATTACTCAGTGGTTATAGCTGAAATAATTCTGAGTCAAAGAGGTGTGAAGTGCTTGCACTGGTGCTTTTCAGCTTCCTTGTAATTTTTTTTTTTAAGAAACTCATTAATTGGATTTGTTTTGAAGTGGTTAAGTGGCACAGTGGGCTACTCAGATTTCAGACATAGTCCTGGGTTGCAACTGGAAGAGGTATTGGGGAGTTTCCCTCTGCAATCCCTCTCAACGTGTTCTCCAGAACCTCCTTGGGAGCAGCCCAAGCCTTGGCTGCAAGCCCTGGTTCTGACATTGTCCAAGTTGTGAAGGGCAGAGAGGTGCTGGAGTGGGCTCATTTAAAATGGAGCTGAGTTTCCAGGCTGGTGAGCAGATGAAGACCTGGCTGAGCACTGGCAGAAGACAACATTCTCAGCATTAAACAATCACCCAAGATCAAGGAAGGAAGCCAGTGCTGGAATACTGATCACTGATGGGTGGTCTTGGAGAAATGTGGCCCCCCCGTGTCTCATGGCACTGGCTGAGCCAGCATTTAGTAGCCCTGTATGCAAAACAGTGCTGAGCTTCAGGCACATGAAGGTGCTCCAGAGCCTGCACCTTGGAGCTCACAGGAATAGCTGTGCCTGTGCTGGGCAGGATTCTGAGTAAGTGGAGACACTGTTTTTATGTGAGTGACCAAAGTAAGCCATCTCCATCCCTGTGCAATATTTGTAGCCTCCTTTCACTGTGCACTGCCATGAGATGTCTTTCAGTGCTCAGTTATTCTGCAGCAGTAATGTGCAGTGAAACAGGTTCTTGGACTCCTCCCAAGCTATCATGTCTGATTTGAATCTGAACAGCAAATTTTGTAAACTGTGAAAGAGGACCTGGATCTGCATTTTGCATTGATTTTCTTTCCTCTGTTTAGAGCAGTTAATAACATGCCCTGCAGCAGGGGTGACTTGATGCTCTTTCCTACGTGCAGCTTGAAAGGGAAAAAGGATTAAAAAGCAAAAACAAAGATGGTTTTGCTGGGGTTTGCTTAGGGGAATTGTTTACTTCCAGAAGGTTTGATCAGTCCTTGCCCTGTGGTGACTGCTCAGGCAGGCATTCCCTTTGTAGGTTGTGTTTAAGTTAATTCAGGATTTGTCAAAATGTCCTCCAAAATCAACATCTATTTTCAGGAAAGCTTGGATATTGTAGATGAATCAGTGGGAAGAGGTGGACTTACACAAATTCCTCTGGCCTGCTGCCTTCCTGGGTTCCATGGCATCTGTACAGCATGACTGGGGCTCTGCCTCCACCCTCTGGGATGCCTTTGCTCTGCTCTACTCCTGTGGTGTGAGGGGCACAAATTTGGCACCACAATGAGCTGCAGCTAGAGGGAGTCCAAAGAAGGCCACAAAGATGATCCAAGGGCTGGAGCAGCTCTGCTCTGGAGCCAGGCTGAGAGAGTTGGAGTTGTTCAGCCTTGAAAAGGATCCATGGAGACCTCAGAGCACCTTCCAGTACCCGAAGGGTCTCCAGAAAAGCTGGGGAGGTACTTTGGACAAGGGCAGGGAGTGACAGGACAAGAGAGCATGGTTTTAAAGTGAAAGAGGGGAGATTGAGATGAGCTCTTAGGAAGAAATTCTTTGGTGTGAGGGTGCTGAGCCCCTGGCCCAGGTTGCCCAGAGAAGCTGTGGCTGCCCCATCCCTGGCAGTGTTCCAGCCCAGGTTGGATGGGGCTTGGAGCAACCTGGGCTGTGGGAGGTGTCCCTGACCATGGCAGGGGGATGGGACTGGATGAGCTTTAAGGTGCCTTCCAACCCAAACTGTTCTGTGAATCTATGATCTAGTGCTGCTTCCTTCTGAGCCTCTTTGATCTTAGGAAGTGCTGGCTGGGAGGTGGAGGTTGCTGTGCTCTGTGCAGATGGGTAGTGTGAAGCTTTGTCCAGCAGCACAGAGCCCTTCTGCCCCCTGCATGGTTCCCATTTTGCAGGTTGCTGTGCAAACATCCAAGCAGGAGTACTCTGGGGCTTGGAGAGCCTATGATCAGTGAAAGATTTTCAGTGAAATCCAAGGTCCTCAGTCAGTCAGAGGCTGCCTGCAAACTGATGGGTGATCTTAGGAAGGGGTAAATGCAGATTACAGCCTCACAGACATAAATGTAACACTGAACTTATCTGTTGTGCTACCAGCTGCCTGGACTCTCCTGAAGTAAAAAGGGTGGTAAAGAAGTACCAAGAAATGATCCAGCTGCTGGACAGGTGAGTGGTGACTCAGGCAAAGTCCTGAACCAGTACGAAAAAATGTTCTCTTCCTCTAAGCCACCTTCCAGTACATTTGCCAACCCAGGGCTTGGAAAGGTCCCTTTCTAAGTCAGAGGGAGTTTCCTGATGAGAGAGGAGGAGGAATCCTGTTGCTATGTCCCACAGCCTCCCTGAGATGGCTGGAAATGGGAAATTTGCATGGGAGGAATGGGAGCTGTGCAGCCTGGCAGAAATGTTGATACAAGTTTCTGGTGGTGGGAAACCTGGACTGACTAAAAGTCTCAATCCACTCATCCCCATTCACTGGGTGCATTTAGAGTGCCTGTAATGTGTATATTCCACAATTCAGAATGGGATTCACCACCCCTCACTTAATATCTTAACATTTGATGTTAAATTTGAACTGTTCATTCTGGGCTTTCCCTTGGGAAGAGCCACCACCCCAGGAAGGAGATTTCTCTGCAGGGCCACTCTGTCAGCAGTGAAGGGAGCTGAGGTATCTGGCTGCTGGGCACACAGTGGTGTCACTGAACACTTGAAGTTCCCTGAGGCTGACAGTCTGCAGGGACTCAGGGAGAAGTGAGGGCAGCTGCCTCTGTCCCCAGCGTGTGTGTGGGTTTAGGACTCCATCCAGCTTAGACACTTTGGAAGTGCCCAGTAGCTGCTTATCTATTACTTTAGGCTAAATGCTTTTCAAATTCTGCCCCCAAATCTACTGGAAATGGCATTTGAGAGATCTTTGCCATCCTGATGGTGCTGTCACTGGTTTTCAGGTATTTGTCTTTGAAGCCATGTTGCTGATGGAGGTGGTGGGGGACAGTTTTTAATATTTTTTCATGGTCTTCAGTGGTCTTGACTTAGTGTTTGGTTATATGCCTTGGTCTGCTGGCTTGGTAGTTACATGGTGGATGTTTGGTTTTGCTTCATTTTGTTTTCTGTCAGGTATCAAGAAAAGCTCTACGTAGCCTGGTCCCAGACAGTCTCTGAAAAGTCACAGTACAACCTTACTCAACCACTCATCTGTCGGGATCCAGAAACCAACCTGATTTCAGTCAATTTTGATTCCCAGGTAAAAACTGCTGCCAGTTTAGCTTGCCTGCCTGCCTGTGGGCATGGGGGGTCTGGTGAGACTAGTACCACACCAAAGAATCAGAGAATGGTTTGGGTTGGAAGGGACCCAACCCCCTGCCATGGTCAGGGTCACCTCCCACCAGCCCAGGTTGCTCCAAGCCCCATCCAACCAGGGCTGGAACACTGCCAGGGATGGGGCAGCCACAGTTTCTCTTAGCAGTTAGAGCACTGCTAAGCTCCACTTGAGGGCATGGTGTTGATGAAAGGATCTATTGATGAGGATAACTGAGAGGACCACAGATCATCCTGGCTTTCAGAAGCTTGCTGGCTCAGTAGTTAACAGAGCTGTCTGTCTTTGGGAAGAAAACCAGAGGCAAAGATCAATGGGAGACAGATGGTTTGGACTAGGAGGTGTTCATGGCCTTTTCAGAACATGCTGCTTTATGAGTAAACCAGCAGGAATTTCCTAGGACACTCAGAATTGATTGGAGACTGTCTGCCAGGTAAATGTGGAGGATTGTTCCATGTTCAGCTCTCTGCCTTGTTTCTCCAGCTAGTTTCAGTGCTGAGGGAGGTGAGCTACCTGTCCAGCAGCCAGATGGGAACCATCCCACCCATGGCAGCAGAAATCTATTCCTCCAGGGAATCATATCGACAGATGGTGGCCAACTTGGACCTGATAGTGAACAGCTACAACAAGGTCCTGAAGACAGTCCTGGAGGTTGAATACCCTCTAATACAGGGGCAGCTGCAGGATATTGACTTGAAGCTGAAGGAGGCAGAGGAAACACTGACCTGGAAGACAGAAGGTGAGCTGGCTCTGTGTCTGGGGGCAAGAGCACTTGTATGATGACTCAGATCATAGAATCCTAGAGGTTGGAAGGGACCTCGAAAAATCATCTAGTCCAACCCCCCCTGCCAGAGCAGGGCCCCCTAGAGTACATCGCATAGGAACGTGTCCAGGCGGGTTTTGAATGTCTCCAGTGAAGGAGACTCCACAACCCCCCTGGGCAGCCTGTTCCAGGGCTCTGTCACCCTTACAGTAAAAAAATTTTTTCGGATATTCAACTTGAACCTCCTATGCTCCAATTTACACCCATAGATTCCCCCATGTGCCCAGATTCATCACCTTATTTCCATCTGCAGTGCCCAGCAGGGCAGGTGACCTTCCAGCAGGGCCAGCACTGGAGATATGCAATGCAGCTCCTGGCTTTTTTGCTCCTGTCTGTGTCCCCTTGATATCCTGGGGCTGTGGAAAGGATCCTGCTCCCTTCAGGTTCAGCCTGGGCTTTTGGGGAGGAGATGCTGCTCTGCAGGCACTGCTGCCAAGGAGATGGCAAGGCTGGGGTTGGAGCATCTGGTCCCTGGTTGGGCTGCCCTCCCTGTGCCAGCCCATGGTGGCCCATGTGTGGTTCCATGCCTGTGTCCCTGAGGCACTTCTGTCTCACCCAGTTGTGAGTGGGAACCCCTAGCTCAGCCATCTCAAACTGGGATGGATTTGTCCCATCATGAGCCCAGGGCCACCTCATTATCTTTTCCAGAAGGATGAAATACTGCAGCTAGACGTGGATTTTGTGCACCATAACTATGGGATGATTTAACCAGTGTTCCTGCTCCATCAGTTTTAACTGCAAAGCAGAGCAGAGGAAGACAATTTGATTTCTCTCGGTGAAAACAAATTGCTCACACATGGAATATATATTTCTGTCATCAGGCTTGTGGTATAAACAGGAAAAAGTGTCCTCCCTTGGGAACATTTAAAAGAAGTCCTCATGCTGAAGAACTCTTTCCCTGTTACACAATAAAAATGAAGGGGTTTTCCTGCAGATGAACCCTTTATTCCCTGCATCTAAATGCAGCCCTCTCTGGTGGCTGGGTTGGCACAGCTCATCTGTTAGGACTGTGGGTACAATGTCCCTGCTCTTCTGATGGTGGCAGGGTCACTCAGCCTGTGTTGCTCACCCTCCTTGTGCTGCTGTCTCCAGTAACAGAAAGAGGGAGATAATAGCTGGGTAGAGGGAAGTGGGAATCGTCAGACATGTCCATGGTGCTGGTAGTCCTGGCAGAAAGCAGAGGCTGCAGCTGTCTGTGCTGTGAGTTTTGGGGTGGGATAAATACTGGGACCACATGAGACTGGTCTTAAGGATGTATGAGGTCCTGGCCCAACAGCTCTGAAAATATGTGGTCAATCATCTAATTTTTTACCAGGTGTCTGGGATCAAATCTCCATGATGATGGAAAGTGTCCGTGACCTTGAGCAGAGGATACAGAAAGCCAAAAATAATGCTGAGGAAATCCAAACCATTGTGCGCTCGTGGGTGATGCCCATATTTGAGAGGAAAGATGGTAAAAAGGAATCCCTGCTAAGTCTAGAGGACTGCCAGGACCGTCTGGAAAGGCGCTACAGCCTCATCAGAGAATCAGGGCTGAGGATTCACTTGCTGATGAAGGTGAGAGGGGACCTTCCCTTGGCCCTTCATAGGCTCTCTGTGTCTCTGTGTGCTGGTGAAAACATTCAGAGCTGTTTTACCCTAAAATTAACCCCCTTAACTCATTTGCAAATCTAGCTCGGTGTTAATTAACAAGAACTTTGATGGGTGAGCTGCTGTGACTGTGATATGGGGCTGCTGGCTGGGCACTCAGTGCTGGTCAGGAACTGGAGCAGGAACCAGAGCAGCTGCAGCCCAGCACAAGACTCTGACTCTGGTAGTTCTGGAGAGCCACTAGAGGGGAGTGGTGCTTCAGGCTCTGGGGTCCTGGTCAGAGGAAAAATCCTCCTGAAATATTTACCTGAGAATAGAGAGGCAGCTGGCTGTGGCTGACCTTACTGTTTCTGCCTTGTTGTCCCCCTGCGGGAGCAGGAGGTGATGCTGACAGTCCAGGGAGAGGCTGAGTGACAGGAGAAAAGCTGCTGAAACCTCGGTGCTTCCCAACCACTGCACCAGAGCTGAGTCCTCTTCGCAGGCCAGGAGCCCAAAGCTCTGCTCCTCATCTGCCTGCAGTGAGGTGCATGTCAGGGACAACATCTTGTCCTGGAGGGAAGTGGGTTTAAGATCCATCCCTCTCCTGAGGGTGACCATCTGACCCTGGGCTCTGGAGAGAGACAGCTGACTCTGGGACATTGAACTCATTACTTGCCTTGCATTGCTGTCTGGACCTCAACCCCCCTTCTCTGCACACTGAACCCATGGTGAGGATTTTTACTGCTGCCACCTCCAGCTGCCACCCAAGAGCCCAAAGCTCCCCAGGCTGACCAAGGAGAATACGAGGTGGTCATGGCAGGAGAGTTGGCATCACTGGTGTGGTGGCACCACCAACACTGCTCACAGGGGCAGGAGCAAGCACTAAGCAGCACAAAGCTCCTCGGGAGGGCAAGGAATGATGGCCCAAACTGGGGTGTCCTCATGGCTCTGTCTTACTGTGCTGGTTAGGCCTGGAGGAGCAGCAGTGTAGAGGTCAAAGCTGAGCTGCTGGGCTGATGGGCTTCCCCTGGTTGTGAGTCCTGAGGCTGCTGAGATGCATGGTGAAGGCTTAGGGACATGCACAGAGAGGGAAGTGCTGGACAGCTGGCTGCTGGCTTTCACTGCTCTTTCACCAGGATGAGAGCTCTGGAGTAAAGGCTCAGTAAAACACCAGTAACAAAGGGTCATTATCAAATACCAGGACAGGGAATGCTGAAGAGAAGGTGGTGCTTTCAGAGGGGCATTCCCACAGGGTTTGTTCCTCAGAAGTTCCTCCTCTCTCATGTCAGCAGAACATGGGCAGGTGAGTCTGCAGGGGCAGAGCCCTGCCTGGCTCTGGTGGGAGTTTAAGCACCCAGCTAGGACATGTTAGGCTGGGGAGCAGCAGCTTTGGGCTGGCTCAAGCCCAGCTGCCAATGCTGCTGTGTCCGTGGTGTGCCAGGCTGCCCTGCACCCCCCTGCCCTGCCACCCTCTGCTGTGCCCCCCACACAGGAGATGCTGCTCACATTGACCCCCTGGCAGCAGGTGGGGTGTGTTGATTTCTGCTCATAGCAAGCTGGACTTATCTTTGGGTTTTCTGTGGTGGGGCCTCCTGGCAGGCTTGGGAGGAGCACACAGAGGACATAGTAAGGCAGAGGACAGGACCACAGCAGAGCCTGGGAGGCTGCTGGGGGGAGCAGAGAGTGGCTATGCTGACCTGGGAGGGTAGAAAGAGGAAACCCAGGAGGGATGAGTCCCTGCTGTGACCCAAAAAACCCCAGATTTCCCGACTGGGAGTTTGCCTGGAAGAAGGAAGTGAAATAAGCTGGGGAGGGAGGTTGTTAGCTATGACCCATTGTCTCCTGATCCCAATCTGGATATGGTTTTATATGGGCTATTTAAAAACCCTTTCTTGAATTTAAGTCTTCTGGTCTTGAGATGACCATCTGTAGGGCAGAGGTATAAGCAGCTCACCCTGAAAGCCTGAAAGCAGGGCTGGGTCTTCATGCATTGGGATGAGCCTCAGAGACCCCTGAGTGCTCCCTGCCTGAGCTGTACAAAAGCAGCTTTGAGCCCTGTGACTGTGGAGAAGAAGGAAGGAGAACATATCACAGAGCTGCTAAGCCTCTTCTGCACCCTATTTTTACCCTTTGATTTTTTGAGTGCTTTGAGATGACAAAGCAGCCCTTGACAGAAGGACCAAGTTGTGGCGAGGTCACCAGCAGCAACGTCCATCTTCTGTTGCCCATCCCTCCCACAAAGCTGGCACCCCTGTGCTCACTGTCACACCTCCTTGCTGTGGGCAGCTCTCTTGCAGCATAGACTCAACCCTGCTGTATTTGAAGGTGTCTTCTTTTTCTTCCAGGAAAACCAGAGCCTCTTTCTTGCAGACCCAGCATCTGATGTGTGGAAGGCCTATGTGGATTACATGGATGAAATAGTCCTGGATGGATTCTTCACTGCCATTGAGTGCTCACTCAGATACCTCCTGGAAAACACAGGTGACTGCTGGTTCCTCTTTCCTTGGCTGCTTCAGTCTCACTGAAGGGAGGTTACTGGTTTGTGCTCTGCCTCATTCTTCTCTTCTTCCTGGCTTTCTGCTTTGCCTCCTTGCTGTCTCCAGCACATGCTGAGGGAGCCTCCAGATAGGGGTGGGTAGCTCCATCCCTCAGCCCTGGACCAAAGTATTGCTCAGGGCAAAGGGATGGAGATGACTGTGCACCATTTGCAGGGATTAATGGATAGACAGAATTGAAAGCAGTTTGTGTCTGGTTAAAGCTCATCTCCAGGAACCCTACTCTCCTGGATGAGGGGGAACACCAGGCTGGAGAACGGAATCTAGTTCTTCACCATCATGTTAAAAATATGCACATATTTTTTTCAGACTTGCGTTTGGCTTTAGTTTCCAGTTGCTTGTTTTTTTGTTTGGTATTTTTTTTCATGCCTTTCTCCACTAAATTAAAGAGCCTCTTGGTTCCTGTTGTTTTTCTCCTCTACAAGTACTTATGAGCTGTAATTGTTCAGCTCTCAGACTCCCTTTTGATTAGCTAAAGAGCCTGGTTGCTTTAAGGCTTCCCTCCACAGCATTTTTTCCGGTCCTTAAATCACTTGTGTCTCATCTCTCCTCCAGTAGCTCCAGGGTACCAAAACATCAGCCAGTTTGCCAGCATTTGCCATCTCCCATTGTTGTGTGCAGACCTAATGCCACTGGAGGCAGCGAGTGGGTGTCTGTGGTCACACCTGCCTGATGTCTGTGTGGCAGGATGTTAGACGTGGCTCAAGATCACTTTTCTTCTCTTGGCAATGATCCTGCCATCTCTGGTTTTCCCGACCAGATCCCAAGGCAGGGCTCGCCCCCCTGTTTGAGGTGCAGCTGGATTTGGTAATCCCAGATGTGATATTTCGTCCCTCCTTGGACCCTGGCACAAACGATGGCTTCTTTGACCTGGTGGAAAGTCTTCTCAATGACATTTACCACATCTCTTCCTTGGTGCCCCGGCTGGCTGACCACTGTGGCTTCCCCCACTACCAGGTCTGTGTTTGTGGAGCTGTCTCCTGCTGGGTGGCCACGGGGAGGTACCACACAGCTCCTGACCCCCTGCTCTCTCCTAGGCTGACCTGGAGGATCTGGCTGACCTGGCTGCCATGAGGCAGGAGCTGCTGGCCCGTGTGCAGGCTGTGATGCTCACCTCCTGCGATTACCGTGCTGCCTTTGACCGCTACTCCTACCTCTATGGAGATGACAGAAAGGAGTTCTGCAGACAGTTCCTCCTCTATGGGCACATCCTCACTGCTGCAGAAATTGAGGCCCATGGAGAGGATGGGGTTCCCGAGACACCTCCCACTCTGCAGCAGTTCAGAGAGCAGATTGACTCCTATGAGAAGATCTATGAGGAGGTGAATGGCATTGAGCCCAGCAGTGTCTTCCAGAGCTGGGTGAAAGTTGATGCTCGGCCTTTCAAGGCGTCCTTGCTGAACATCATTAAAAGGTGGAGCTTGATGTTCAAGCAGCACCTTGTGGACCATGTCACACACAGGTAAGAGCTGTTCCTGCCTCCTCACCTTGGGGCCTGTGCTGACCAAAGCTCATTTCTCTTGTCTTGTCTATTGGCTGGTCTTTATTGCTCCATGCTGATCACAAAAAGAGAAGCGAGGGAAGGGAGCCCGTGCTTCGTGCCAGCTCCATCACAACCCCCATATCTTCCATCATCTTAGGGCTGGACCAGATGATTTTTGAGGTCCCTTCCAACTTGACATTCTGTGATCCCATCCCCTGGTCTCTGCTGGGAACCAGTATGGCTGAGTGTGTAAAGTGGGAACAATTACATGGACTTGGTACCACTGACCTCCCTGGAGCCCCATGCCCCTGGGACCTGCTGTGTGGTGGTAGATAGGACATCTCTTTGTCTGCTCAGTCTGATCAATCTAATCTCTGCCAGGACTCTGTGTGTACTTTGGTGAATTTGATACTAGGCATCAGTAAAGCTGCATTAATGCCATAGGTACTCCTGTCTGTTTCTAAATGCATTGCTCTATTGAGTGCACTCTGTGTGGAAAAAAAAATAAATTATCGGGGTTGCTTGGTCTGAGCAGTCCTGAGGAGGTAGTTTCAAGGTTACATAAAGGAGTAGTTCTGGATGTAAGTTTTGAGTTGATGTGTGTTCCCTGCTCTGAATGCTCTGCTCAGTCACCAGGTCTGTGCAAGATGATGTGTTGGGTGATCTGTTTGAGTGGTCACAACTGAAGGACGTTGGAGGTCTTGGATGCTTTCAGAGGAGACTTTACAGGTGTATGTAGTAGTGCTGCCTGCCCTGGGTGATGTGCTCTTGTGTTCTGTTCAGCACCATAATTCTGTTAGATAATTTCTGTATGAAGAGGTTTTTGTGTAGCTTAGAATGGGTGTTCAGGAGTTGTTGCTAAGAGTACCTGACTCAGCAGTTGAATATTAGGTGAAATGTATAAGGATACATTTTGACCCAGCAGTATCCACAGAATTCAAGTGAGCACTTCAAAAGTGTTTTGAGGAGAGGAGAATGGCTGTGCTGGAAAGGACCAGAAATCCAGGAGCCCTTCCTGGCAGTGCCCAGGAGCTGGTGAGATCAACAACAGGGAAAGCAGGCAGGGAAAATTCCCCCACATACTCTCCTTATCTCTAACAGTATATACCTCAAGGGCTTTGAGAGACAGGGCTCATGCCTTTGTATTTAAAAACCAGGATGAAATTTTTTTTTTTCACCCACATATGGCTGGTTGCTTTTCTGAACTGCTGTGAATTTTTATCACCTATAACCCCTGCAGTGGGGGGATACCCTGTGAAATAAGGCAGTGTGTGAAGAGTCCCTGTTTGTTGTAGCTTTGCAGCCTGCCAGGTTCATCTGGGAATCTTGAATTCCTGTGTTGGAAAATGCAGGATGAAAACTGTCCTTTCAGATTCTCTCTCCAGACCACTCCTGAGCTCACAGGTCTCTGTTATACTCCTTCTCATGTACTTTTTCTCCAACCTGGAAAGTCCCAACAGTTCCTTACAGGAAGCTGTACCACAGCTTTTGCAGCCCAGAAAGCCAACCATGTCCTGGGCTGCATCACAAGAAGCACAGACAGCAGGTTAGGGAGGAGATTCTCCCCCTCTGCTCTGCTTTGGTGAGACCCCACCTGCAGTACTGTGTTCAGTTCTGGAGTCCTGGAATGTGTCCAGAGCAGAGCCACTCAAATGCTCAGAGGGCTGAAAACCTCCCTGGGAAGCCAGGCTGAGGGATTGGGGTTGTTCAGCCTGGAGAAGAGGAACCTCCCAGGTGACCTTAGAGCAACCTTCCAATATCTGAAGGGGCTACAAGAAAGCTGGGGGAGGGCTTTTGATACAGTGGTGTGATGAGAGGACAAGGGGAAATGGTTTAAAACTGAAAGAGGGGAGATTTAGATTAGGTATTAGGAGGAAATTCTTTACTATGAGGGTGCTGAGCCCCTGGCCCAGGGTGCCCAGAGAAGCTGTGGCTGCCCCATCCCTGGCAGTGTTCCAGCCCAGGTTGGATGGGGCTTGGAGCAACCTGGGCTGGTGGGAGGTGCCCCTGACCATGGCAGAAGGGTTGGAACTTGGTGATCTTTAAGGTCCCTTCCAACCCAAACAAATTCATAACCTATGGATTGTGGTTCTGATGCCCTCAGGCTGTGGCCATGCAATGGACAAGGTTAGCCTGGCCTTTCCCCTGTCCACATCAGTCCAGCTGCCTGGTGTAAAGCTGTTCATTAGCATCTCATGATTATTATCATCTCATGTTGTGCTTTTCCGCTTTGTGTTGTGTAGCTTGGCTGACCTTGATGAGTTTATAAAAACTGCTGATAAAGGTTTGAGCAAAAAGGTGGAAAAAGGTGATTACGATGGCTTGGTGGAGATGATGGGTCATCTGCTGGCTGTCAAAGAAAGACAGAGTGCCACTGATGCCATGTTTGAGCCCCTGAAGCAAACAATCCAACTGCTGAAGACATATGAGCAGCAGCTGCCTGAGGAAGTCTATGAGCAACTGGAGGTGGGTGAAAGCTTGTGGTGGCCTCACCAGTGTGCCCAGTAGCAGATGTCACAGAGAGTGGGAGCCCAAGAGCATTGCAGGAAGACTTTAAGACCCAACTCCCTGTCATTAGAGGGCCTCAGTGGATAGTGTTTTGCTATCATGGGATGTGCCTTAAAAGCTCTAAATTTTGGAGTTACATTGAGATTTTTTTCTTTTAAAGCAGAGATTAAGCCTTTTGTTATGTATGAAAAACAGAATTGCCTGTTCCAACTCCTAGCGATTACTCTCAGAAAAAATTAATGCATTTTCAAATACTTGTGTTAATTAGGTTGAATTATAATTATTTTTAAATAAGCCAGTTCTTGGCAACTGTGGAGATGGGAAGGATAATTCTGGCAGAGGAGTTGCCTTCTCATAGGACTTCAGTCCTCCACTGTCTCTCTAACACCAAATTTGCTTGACCCAGAGCAGGTTATGAAAGTGTTTTGGCACTTTTCCACATCTGGCTTTGATGAATCTGTTTTCTCTTAGGTATTCCTTTCCTTTCTGGGAAGGGGACCATGAGAGGGAGGTTAGGAAAGACTCTGAGATGCCCATCCAGCCTTGGGGAGCTTGAGGCAAGCATTGGCAGCAGCCAAGATGTTATAGCAGCTGTGTGCTGGTGGATGCTCTATTGTCATGGAGTGCTGCGGGCAGAGGGCTCTGTGTAGGACACAAGGTTTGGAACAGCACCTCCTGGGGAGATATTCCTGCCTTGTGCACTTGGGCAGCAAAGGCTCTGGGTCTCTGCTGCAGGCTTGGATGGGAGCTGGGTGGGGTTTAGCAATCCCCTGGATTTCTGCTTGTGCAGCTGTGACTCTGGAATATTTAAGGGTCCTAAAGATAGCAGGGTCCCTACAAACTATGAAAACCAGGAGAGCTGCTTTTCGTGGGTGCTCTGCTTGCTGCAACTGCTTCATCCAGCACAAAGCATGGTGCTGCTGATGCCTTTGCCCAATTGCTGCTTGTCTGGTGCCTGTTTGTCCAAGTGCAATCCAGCAAATGATTTATTTTACTGATAGATGAAATGAGGGATGCAGGGCAGCCAGTCAGATGCGGGAGATAACAAAACACTTTTGTTTATTTCTGGCAAGTGACAGCAACACACAGCTGAATGATTCATCCACTCCTGTATCTGGTGGAAAAACCAGAAATAAGTCTCTCTAGGTACTGCTCCCTCCATGGCCCTGGAGATGGATGGGCTGAAGTTGGCAGTTTGGGTGAGAAAGACAAGGGAGCAGCTGCATGTGTGCCCTGTTGTGGTCATGCAGCTCATGGGTAGTGATTTCTTTTGGGACTGGAATATGTATTATGAGACAGAGACCCCTCAGGAGGGACTGGCCCTGCTCTGGCTGTCTCTGCTGCCTCAGAGCTGCCTCCAGGTTATTTTCTATTTTTTCATTGTGTTGGTGGATCTTCGTTCATCTCCTCAACTCTGTGAACTGGAATGAAAAGAGAGCTTTTCTGTAGATTTGTATCCTTAGGATGTGGGCTCTCAAGAGCAAAGCACTGGGACCTGGGGACAGCAGAGCCCTTAGCTGGTGTCATTGTCTGGGCTGAGAAGCCTAGTGAGAAGAACTAAAATCCCTTTCTGAAGAAATCCCAGGTACAGAGGGTGGATTGTCAGCAGTGCTGTGCACTTGCAGCTTGGATGCAGACCTGAGAAGAAACCAGTCTTATTTAGCACCAGTATTGTACTCACAGGCTGATGGAATTTGCCCCAGAGAGTTCTCTGGAAGTCCTTCTGCTATGACATCTTCTGCTTCAGGAGCTGGCAGAAAACTTCCCAGGTTGTTTCTTAATTAGGCCTGGGAAACCAGATGATCTAATGAGCTGGCATCCACCACCCATCCTCCTGTCTTCAGCTGCTCCCAGGAGGCTCTGGGCACTGGGGTCACTGCTCTCTCTTGTCCGCTGAACCATCCTCAGAGTCCAGGATCTGGTCTGGGACCCTTCTTCTGAATTGACTGAAAGTATTTTGACAATCAGAATGATCGTTTATAAGGTCTCAGTCTTTATTAGTTTCAAATTGTGACTCAGTGATAGGTTTTATCCCAAACTGTGTGTTTACCCTTTCCATCTCAACAAAACATCCTTACAGTTTTACACACGAGATCTGTTGTTTTTGCCAGCCTGTGATTACCAATGAACAGATCAGATGTGTCTGATATCAAATATCAACTGCTGCCTACCAGCATTTCAATTTTGCTTGCAGGAGCTGCCAGAGAAATGGAACAATGTCAAGAAGCTGGCAGTAGCTGTGAAGCAGCACGTGGCTCCTCTGCAGGCCAACGAGATGGCGGCTCTGCGCAAGAGCTGCGCGGCCTTTGATGCTGAGCAGCAGAGATTCAGAGAGAGGTTTCAGAAAGAAGCACCCTTCAGGTACAGCCAAATTACAGCACTGGAAGAGCCCTGAGGGGAAAAAAGCATCGTGGGGCCATCTCTAAGTGTCCCAAGGATGCATGCTCCAGTCCTTGTGTACATGTCCTACCTCCTCCAGTGTTATGTCAGGCCTGTTACTGCCTGACAAAGGGCACTGGGTTTAAATTAGAGAAGAGATTTAGACTGGATGTTAGGAACATGTTCTGTACCATGAGGATAGTGGACAAATGCCCAGGGAGGTGATTGAAGCCTCATCCCTGGAGATACTCAAGGTGAGGCTTGATGAGGCTCTGAGCAACCTGATCTAGTTGAGGGTGTCCCTGCTGACTGCAGGGGGTTGGACTGGGTGACCTTGAGAGATCCATTACAACCCAAATTATACTCTGAGTCTGTGATTCTATGCCTGGGATGGTTTGTTCCTGGGAACACTATGCAGGGTTAACAAGAGATTGAATGTGGGTGCCAAGATCACTTTAAGGAGCTAGTGGTGTACCATCAATGTGTGCTATAGATGTTTCATCTCTTCTTTGTCTCTTAGAGGCACTGTTTATTTTATATTTTCTTTAGAAGTTGTTACAATATGACTTGTGAAGAATAAACATTTCTTTCTAGGTTTGACACTGAAAACCCTTATCAACTTCTGGATGCAAAGCACATTGAGATTAAACAAATGGAGTCAGCCATGGCCTCGATTTATGAATCAGCTGGTCTGTTTGAAGTCATGGTGCCAGATTATAAACAACTGAAGCAGTGCAGAAAGGAGCTGTGTCTTCTCAAAGAGCTCTGGGATATGATCTCCCTTGTGAACACTAGCCTTGATGACTGGCAGACCACCAAGTGGGTGGATATTAATGTGGATAACATGGATCTGGAGTGTAAAAAGTTTGCGAGAGAGATTCGGAATTTGGATAAGGAAATGAGGGCATGGGATGCTTTCACTGGGCTGGACAGCAAGGTGAAGAACATGCTGACAGCCCTGAAAGCTGTGGCAGAACTTCAGAATCCTGCCATTAGAGAAAGACACTGGAATCAACTGATGCAGATGACGGGTGTGAGGTTTGTGATGGATGCAGACACCACTTTGGCTGACCTCCTGAAGCTCAACCTGCATAACTTTGAGGATGAGGTTCGTGGCATTGTGGACAAAGCAGTGCGAGAAATGAGTATGGAGAAGGTCCTGAAGGAGCTAAAGATGACTTGGAGGGCCATGGAATTTCAGTATGAGCTTCACCCCCGAACAAACACCCCATTGCTGAAGTCAGATGAGGAACTCATTGAAACTTTAGAAGACAACCAGGTGCAGCTGCAGAATTTAATGACATCCAAATATATTGCTTTCTTCTTGGAGGAAGTGTCTGCATGGCAGAAGAAGCTGTCCACAGCAGACTCTGTCATTTCTCTCTGGTTTGAAGTGCAGCGTACATGGTCCCATTTGGAGAGCATATTCATAGGCTCAGAAGATATCCGGGCACAGCTCCCTGAGGTATGAAACTCCAAGTCCTACTTTTTTCTGTTTATGAAGTATTGAAGGAGAGCCCCCCTTGTATGAAACAGATTTATCCATACTGCAGGGCTTTTCTCCTGCTGCCTTGGTTTTTTGGAGGCTCCTTTAGTGCCACAGTAGTTTCCCTAGTGCTGCCCTGGGATGTTTTTGCACTGCAGGTTCTGCCTGAGTCATGCTGAGGAGCTGATTTTTCTCCCCTTCACTATTGTATAGCAAATATTGGAGACTGAGCATGAGGCTGCTGGCTGCCTTCAGGCATGTTCCCTTTTTCCTCAGGAGGGAGAGGGGTTATTCCTCAGACATTGCAAATTGTCAAACCAGGGCTGGACCAGGCAGCTTTAGCAGCATCTCCTTCTCAGACATCAGCAGTGGTGCAGGGGCAGAGTTGCTACTCTCCCACTACTTGCTGCTGAAATGGGAACAGAGCTGTCACTGGTGACCTCCTCAGGGGGACTTTCAAATCCAGCTTTGATTATTATGGTCTTCCAAGATGATTCCTGGCCCCACTGTCCCCACTCCGCTCCGTGCCTTTCACTGCAGTTGGCTGTGTCACCTCTGTCCCCATCCACATGCAGTGTCAGGTCTGAGGTGGAGCAGGGGCTGCTCTCCGTGGCAGCACTGCTGGGGGACTGACACCCAGGAGGGGCTGTGCACAGCCTGGTGTCACCTGGATGTCACCATGCTGTCTCCATCCCTTTGCTCTTGGTCTCCTTGCACTCTCTGCTGTGGTAGGTGCTGGGCACAGATGAGTTTCTGGGCAGTATCTACACCCACACCCTGGGGGCCGAGCTGTGTGCCAGTGAGCTGTTAATACCCAACAGCTACCTCATGGCATGGAGGAAATCACATCCAGATGGAAATCTGCATCCTACTGGGCAGCTCTCTGCATCTCCATCCCTGTCTGGCAGGCAGTATGGATCAGCAGCCTCTTCCCTAGATGAGAGGGTGAAGCTCAAAGCCTCTGAAGGCTGAACCTCCTTACCCCAGGCTGGGGAAGGACACACTGGCCAGGGCATGGGGCTAATGTCTGAAGCTGGTTACAGGACTCAACCCTCCAGGCAGAGCCTTGCTGCTGTGTCTGAACCCAGGTTAACATGGAAGTGTTACCAGGCAGCTTGGAGCACTTTGTATTCAGTGTCCTGGTTTGCTCTGGAGGCCTGACGGGAAGATGATTCCTGGCCCCACTGTCCCCACTCCACTCCGTGCCTTTCACTGCAGAGGATGGGATGGGATCTTTTAGCATAAAATCAGTATTTTACCTTGAATATGTTCCTTGTATTGCTTTTTTAGGACTCCAAACGCTTTGAAGGGATTGATATGGATTTTAAAGAACTGGCCTATGAAGCTCAGAAAACTCCAAACATAGTTGAGGCCACCAATAAACCAGGTCTGTCCCAGCAACTGGAGGACATTCAGAGTAGGTAGGTAGAAAACTTCAGTCCCAGGATTTTTTCCAAGACTGAAAATCAACTCTGATAAGTTTGTTAAACCTGTGCTCCTGCTCTTCCTTCCTTGACTGTACATTCTTTGCATTCACAAGTTGCAGCATTTCTGATCTTTCTCAAGTCTTTTTATTTGTGATCCATCACCCTGAAGTCCCCAGAGTGGAGTCTGCCCTTGTGTACCTGCAAGCTCCCATCCTGACTGTTGATTTGCACACATAGAAAGCTCAGCATTCAGCATTCAATAGCACATGGCCCACTGTCCCCCCAAATACAATGCTTTAAATGTCTGTTTAGTAGTCCAAGCAGGGATATCTGCAGTAGAGCTGAGTCCATATTCTTTAATTTTCAAAATTGTCTCTGTATATATACCCTTCACAGATGGTATAACTACACTTCTTGAGAAAGACCTGGGTGTCCTGAGATGGTTGTTCTCTGCTCTTTACATAAGGTATCAGCTAATCTACCTGGGACACACTTAAAAGTTAATGATAGCTGTGATATCAGTAATAACAATCCATTTAAAATATAGATTTTATTTTATTTTTCAATTGGATAAGGCCAGTGTTCCTCACAGAGGACTTGCTGCATGTTGCTGATGAACTCTGTAAGCCTAATAGCAGTTTTGCATATAAACACTGAAAGTTTCACTTTAGATCAGAGCAAGCAAGTTTCCTTCCAGGCTTTGCAGACAGAAAAAGCTGAGTAGGTTTGAATCAGACTTTAAAATGTGGCTCATTAGAATAAAAACAGTTATGGAAACTTTCATCCCAGTGTGAAATCACCTGTGGCAGTTAGAAGCTTGTCTAAAACAGTCGGTCAGGCTGCAAACCCTATCTAGCCTCTTCTTCCACTTGTGTTTCTGCTTTTTTATGAGGCTTCACTGGCTTTTGGGTTGTTGGACCCGTGGGAGTAGAGAGAGATCTGTGAATTACTTTGTGCTTCGTTGATCTGATTGGAAAACGCTGTAGAGGAGCAGCCTAAAGGCTCAGCTCATGTCTGGCATTTCCCTGTGGTAGGGGACAATGTGCTTGATAACCCAAACTGCAGCGTGGAGCAGGGAAGGATATTGATCCACCTGCCCTGTGCCCTGTTTATTTGCTGTGTCTCTCCAGGTTGTCTCTGTGTGAGAAAGCTTTGGCTGAATATTTGGACATGAAGAGGGTGGCCTTTCCCAGGTTTTACTTCATTTCTTCAGCGGATTTATTGGATATTCTTTCCAATGGCACCAACCCAGAGCTGGTAAGCCTTGGACTGCAGCAACTTTGAATTTTCTAGCTGTCAGTAATTTCACGGTGGAAGATGCTGTCTTGGGACTCTCTTGTAGCTTATCCTCTCTTGAGAGCTTATTCTTCAAGGCTCACTTAGATTAATAGTAATTTTTTCACAGCTGGCCTTTATCTGTCATCTTTGAAAGGCCATGTGCACTGAGTGCTGTCTGATCTAACCCTGGTGATGCTTGCAAATGGTCCTGAAAGGGCTGCACAGCATAGAGACGTGGCCTTAATGCTGTCAGAGCAATGGTTTTGTTTCTCTAATGAGGCTGGAGGAAACCATCTTTCTCAAGGATCTCAGCCCAACCTTATTGCTGGCCTTGACTCCCCAAGCTGGGATGCCACCAACCAGCTTGTGCTGTTGACAGAGCCACAGGCTGGGTGTTCAGATGTGGAGGTGTTGACAGCTGATGGCTTGGAGAGCTCCCCTTTTTATGGGCAAAAGAGACATTTGCTAGTCAGACACTGCTTCCTTCCTCCATGTGAAGGCCTTTGGGATGTCCTCACTATAGGGGGAGAGAAGAACACAACCTGGAAGAGGTAGGACAGCTGAGGGTGTGACAGTGACTATAGAGAAAAGGCTGCACTGTGCTCTTAAACCATTCCCCAGAGGAGCACAGACACCTTCTCCCCCCTGGTGGACAGAGGTCAGAGGATTCAGACCTGCAGATGTATTTCCATACCATCCATAGGGTTGGAACTACCAGAGTCACTGCTGGGAAGCCTCTACCACTTTGCCTGGCAGTGCTGTGTGCTGGCTGGTGGTGTTTGGGGTGCATCATTTACCCCAAGGGTTCTATGTAAAACAAATCAAAAGGTTCACAGCAAGTAGAGCATGAGGGATAAAGAATGAACTCCTTATTCCAGCTTTTCAGTAGCAAGTCATCTCACCTTTGGTAAGCTTTTCATAATTTTCAGCATCCCTCTGAGCACATGAATGGGGCAGGTTTGAAAGTGCATTTGGCAGTGTTGTTGTTTGCCTCTAACCTTTGACACCTCTTGGATCTGTTTCTGCTGCTGGGGGATTTCAGCCCACAAAGTACCATAAATACATAGTTGATTGATGCTGAAAATGGAAAGGGGGAAAAAAAAAACCCACAAGAAGCGAAGAAAAGATACTGTGCTGAAATGCCCCATGGAGTAAGAAGAAACTCTTGGTGATTTCTGTTATTCAAAATTATTTGCAGTGAAATCAAAGTAAATGTCAAGTAGGATCATACCTGGATACACTCTCAGCCTTTCCGCTGTTGTTTCAGTGTCTGATAATTCCTACAAGAGGATTAAACACACAGTGATATTATCCTCTTGAACCAGAGATTGTACTTGTACAGATTCAGGTGTATCCAGGACTCTGGCAGCAGGATTGCACCAGTGCTGAGGTGTCTGAAGCCCTGCAGACTGGCCATGGCCTGGGAACAGCCGTGGGGGATTTGTGAGCAGAAAGTTCTAGATGTAAGAAAAGGTTCCTGTGGTTTACTTAAGATTTGAAAGGAGATGTGGTTGTCTGGGGGCATGTTGCACCCAGGGCGTGCTTCCCAGAGGTACTCAGCATCTTCTAGGATTTGGCTCTGCTTGAATGTGTGTAAGAAAACTACTGAGATACACCCACCCGCAGGACAGCTTGGGAGAGGAGTGTTGGAATTCTTTGTGAGGCAGTGAGTAGGAATTCAATGGACAATCCCACCTGCCTTTCTCTG
Organism: Heliangelus exortis; assembly: GCF_036169615.1. Taxonomy (NCBI): domain Eukaryota; kingdom Metazoa; phylum Chordata; class Aves; order Apodiformes; family Trochilidae; genus Heliangelus; species Heliangelus exortis. The sequence goes on from NC_092441.1 coordinate 7,770,626, forward strand.
GAAGCTTTGGAGCACGGAGCATCACGGACCATTCTCATTTCTCCTCCCACCCGTGGGGGTCTCTCCATCTCCCTCCCCATCCCTGGATGTCTTTGTGAGAGGCAGCTCCTCTCTGGGACAGCTTTGTGAGCTGACCTTTGCAGTGGGAACATGAGTCCTGGGATAAGCCTGCCTATGTTGGCAGTGGTGTGTGACACAGACAGTGATTTAGCTGTATGCTGTGTAGTGATCTAGTTGGTGACCTGCTCAGGTCCCATCAGGCAGGTGCTGAAGCTGAGAGCCTGGGACAGCAATGCTAGCCTCTCCCTGTTGGCTTTTCAAACTCATCTGGGTGTGAACAGGACAGGACTGAGTTATTCTTTTCCTTCTGGAAGAGTGCTTTTAGTCAATACAGGGCTTTTGTAGAAGGTCTGGGTTGTTTATCATGGGTTTGTTGTAGAAATAAAAGTCTTTCTTCTCCATGGAGGAGAATTCAGGTCTTTTCATCAGCACAAAATTGATTTCTAGTAATGACAAAAACCAGAAAAGTTCATAGTGAAGAAAACTCCACAGTGTGCTGAGAATAGGAGGAGGTGGAGCAACAGCAGGAGACCTTTCATCACTGCGTGGAGGGAGATTGGGGCTAAAAGGTCATGCAATGTTTGGTTTCTCTGAATGGTTTCTGTGCTTTTGCACTGTAAGGGAGATTTCCCACTGGAGAAATGTGATTTATTAAGGTGTGTCTGTTTTCTAAATGGTGTGACATAGGTTGAGATACTGGGAGCAGCAGCAGAAGGCTTGTGTTTGCAGTATCCTGGCCATGTGTGAGAAGATGTGGTGCTACCAAGATGTCCCAAGATCATGCTCAGTGAGCATTGTAATGCCTGTGACATGTATGGTGATCTGCAATATGCTTGCCCTGTCTCAGTCACTCTGTTTAGTGATTTCTTTTTTACTGGATGTTAAGAAAAAGTTCTTTACCATCAGGGTAGTGGAAAAATGGAAGAGGTTGCCCAGGGAGGTGGTTGAAGCCTCATCCCTGGAAATGTTCAAGGTGAGGCTTGAGGAGGCTCTGAGCAACCTGAACTGCTTACTACAGGAGGTTGGACTGGGTGACCTTGAGAGATCCATTACAACCCAAATTGTTCTATGGTTCTGTGATTCTATTTATACAATTCCTTATTCAGGTGCAACGTCATCTTTGCAAACTCTTTGACAACTTGGCCAAGATTAAATTCCAGCTGGACTCTGAGCAAAAGGCAACCAAGGTTGGCCTGGGAATGTACAGTAGAGAGGAGGAATATGTCAGCTTCAGTGAACCCTGTGACTGCAGTGGACAGGTGAGAGGGAAGACTTTGTCCATCAAATATGTTGAGTGGAGTCTGTTCTCCTGCCACTTGTGTGGGCATCTGTTGTCAAGACATCCTAGAGATTCACTATTCTTTTACATGTGAGAAAGGCTGAAAGAGATGGTGAATAATTTGATTCCTCCTCACTCCATAGCCCTTGGTCCCAGTCTGGATAGGTCCTCACTAAGGTGGGACATAGGTTTTGCAGTGAGAGTAAGGGCTGTGCCCTTTTTCTAACTGGGTTTTACTGTCTGAGTTTTTCTCAGATGTTTTGAAGGTTGCTGTTACAGCTTCTTACAAATATCCTCAGTAAGGGAGGGGTCACACATTGAAAATAGACTAAGCTGTTCTACAGTGCCTCTGCATGGGGGTCTTTTGATTGAGAAGGTTTTTTTTCCTGTTTTCCAGATCTCCCTTCTTTCATGTGTTAAAGTATGAAATTTAAAAATCACACTGCTGCTCAGCTTATCTGTCCCTGTAGTTGCACCTTTCTCCATGGGCTATTATAGGAAGCTAAAGGATGTAGTACCAGCTGTGAGCTCCCCAGTGATGGAGCTTGCTGCATTTAAAGTATCTTCTCAGTGAGAGCTTTGTCTGTGGGCTTTGTCTGAAATTCAGCAGGAATTGTGTTCCCAAGTTTGGCAGCAGCTTTCTCCTCCTGCTGGCAGATTGTGCCCAAGCCCCATGAGTGATTCTGTCATGTCCTGGAGGTAGAACGTGCCAAACTAAACTACTCATCAGTGGGGTTTTGTTTTTTCCTGTAGTTGGAGTTCAAGAAAAATCTGCCCCGTATTCTTGGTATCTGGAAACAGATGCTGATTCTGAAGTAGAAGGATTGACTAAATCCACCACTCAGTTTGAAGGAGGCTCTAAGGCTTGTGTAACTTGGGAGTTGAGATGCTTCACAGAATCAGAGCCCTTACAGTTGGAAAAGTCACTGAGTCCAACTGTCAGTGCTTGTCCCATTCCCCATCTTCACTAATTACCAAATATGCTTTAGAAGAGAAATGTGTTACTGTGATTTAATCTCTTCTCCAGGTTGAGGTCTGGCTGAATCATGTACTGGACAGCATGAGGGCTACTGTGAGAAAAGAGATGACAGAAGCTGTCGTGGCTTATGAGGAGAAGCCCAGGGAACAGTGGCTCTTCGACTACCCTGCCCAGGTACCTGCCTCATCTCCACTCAGGGTGACATGTGGGAAAGGCAATGCTTGGCTTCTCCTTTCCTTCTTTCAGTAATGGCCTCTGGCTGGGGACAGGGACATTCCTGGCCCCTAATGTGCTATCCAGGAGGGAGGAAGGATGAGTTGTCCTTTATCCTGGCAGTTTCCTGCTTGAGTTTCCAGGCTGAGCTCCATGCTCTGGCTGGGGTTGCAGGGAGGACACACTCCTGGTGGGGTTACAGAGCCCAGAGCTGGGGCAGTGCCTGCTGCACCCTGGGTCATGGGGAGCCTGCACCTGGGTCAGTGGAGCCAGAGCTGCAGCAGGAAAATGGTGGTGATGCCTAATGAGAGAAAAGAGCCCCTTGTGGACTCCAATTCTTCCTCCTCTGCTGTGTCAGGCACATGAAAGGTGCTGATTTACTAATAAGTAGCTGCTAAATGTGTCTACCAGTGATATTTGTTTTAAACAAATGTCACGGGGCAGATCCCTGTTGTCCCGTCTGCTGTGACTGCTGCAATGGAAAACACTTGTCATGGATACTTTATCCTCCGTCTCGTGTGGGTCAGACACCCCTGAAATTAAGGAAGCTGTGGTGTCTTCCCTGATACTGAGCCAGTCCTTTTCCCTAGGTGGCTCTTTGCTGCTCCCAGATCTGGTGGACAACGGAAGTTGGGATTGCCTTTTCCAGGGTGGAGGAAGGCTACGAGAATGCAATGAAGGAATACCACAAGAAACAAGTGACCCAGCTGAACACCCTGGTTACCATGCTGCTTGGGCAGCTCTCCAAGGGTGACAGGCAGAAAATCATGACCCTCTGCACCATTGATGTGCACGCTCGGGACGTGGTGGCAAAGATGATAGCACAAAAGGTTTGTGGCTGCAGCTGAACATGTTCTGGTGTTGGGCACTGGAACATGGGGGGTTACAGGAGTGACTGACCAGCCCCAGGTTGTTCAGATCACTGCCCTTTTTCAGTGAAAGATACACAACTAAATTTACTTCTATGATGTTTGCAGTAAGGAGGCAGAAGGCCACCTTGAGCCTGCAGTCCTATTCTGTATTATGGCCATGAAGCACCAAGGGGCTTGTTGTCCTTGCCACATTGTCATCATGAGTGAGACTGTGGCCCTGTGTCTTCTTGCCAAGGCACGTGTTGGATGATGGGATTGTGTTGGGAGGCTGCTGGATGCAGTCTCCATTTTGTCTTTAGAAAGTCAGAAAAAGAATTTGGGCTTTTCTTTATGTAGCCTTCTTGGTCTGATTTGGGACCACAGGGACTCCTTTTGTGCTCTCTTGTCCTGCATATCTCTCCCACACCACTCCCCTGTCCTTGGCACTGTGACAAGTGTCCAGCCCTGACATTGGGTGGGAAGATACCCTGAGAGTGCTGGATTGTGGCTTTATCCTCATCTGTGTCCTCTTGGAGGCAGCCAAGAGGGTTTCTGGCTTCAAAGCTCAGCTGGGTATGGTGGTGCCTTGGCCCAGTTTGTAGTGAAGGGCCTGCCTGCTGGTAGTGCAGAGGGTGCTGGCTGTGGCTGTGCTTGTCCCCCTGTCTCCAGCCTGTTTCCTTGGTGCTTTCTGTAGTCCCTTCCCTGTCTAGCCAGTCTCTGTTCCTTCTCTTACTCTGTTTGCCAAGCCTCTTCATGGCTTGCTGCTTCTTAAGTCTCTTCAGGAATCTTTTTTGTGCTGCTCTTTTTTTTGGGTATTCACTTTTTTCCTCTCTCACCAACATGGTTACTAATGTGGTACCTACCCTTACTGATGGGGAGTTGATGGCTCCCACCACATTACAGGGGTATGACCTTCCTTACCACACCTTCCTTTGCAGCAAGAGCCAGGGATAAAATTCTTCATAGCAGTCACCATTTGGGCACCTGATCTGTGTGTGCCTGGCAGCCCTGGCTGTCCCATGATGGTACCTGTGGGTGCATTGCAGGTTGACAATGCCCAGGCCTTCATTTGGCTGTCACAGCTCCGGCACAGATGGTCGGATGAGGAGCAGCACTGCTTTGCCAACATCTGTGATGCCCAATTCCTGTACTCCTACGAATACCTTGGCAACACCCCTCGTCTTGTGATCACCCCCCTGACTGACAGGTGAGTCCCCAGGAAACACCATCATAGCTGGGCTTTGCCATGCTGCTAGGGGAAGAGCTGCCAACCAATGGTGGGCTTAGTTTGGCCACCCACAACCCTCCTGTTCTTTCTCTATGTCCCAGGGACCCACTGACAAAGCTCCAGCTCTCCCCTGGTTTGTGATTTGATGGTGGTATCCTCTGGGATATCTGTATCTCAGATCATGGGATGAGATTCAGCTCACAGAGTAAGATGCTCACTTGTAGGTGTCTGCCTGTGCACAAGATGTCCACTGCCCATAGAGCTGGTGAGCCTAGAAAGCTTTTATCCCATCTTGAAGTAGCCATCTACTACTTGATTCAGTTGTCTTAATGGGGACACCTAGGGTGACTTGAGATGATCTGCATAGTCCCACCTGGCTTCCAGATGCCCATCAAGAAGCATGTAAGTTTCTTGTAGACTTCTTGTCATATTTTTCCACCCTATATGACATTTCAGTAGCCGGAAGCATCTTGGGTGGCTCTAGTCACCTATGATAGTCAGTTGAGCCAAGCCCCAGGCATTATCAGGTTTTGTTGGCAGTATTGATAACAGTATACACACACACATGTGAGCATCTCCTTGGTGCCCATCATCAGAATGATGGAGAAGCTTTGGGGCTTGTCGTAGCATTGAGTGGGATGATGGGGAACAGGATCCTTTGGGCTGAAGAGCACTGTGAAACAAGAGTCTTTCAGAAAAGCTGAGCAATTCTTATACTGACTGGGATGTGCCTGGTATCAGTGAGTGCTCTGAGGATCTAAAGGAAGAACAACCCGTGCATGAAGACTTGAGCAGCCTCCTGTGAAGGATGAGTGTATCTGGGAGAAAACCTGGCTGGGCAGAGGTGGTGATTAATGCCCAAGGAGACTTTCAGCTTTGCCATGCACCCAGCTCATGTGCAGCTTTTTGGAAGAAAGGCTCTCCTGACTGTGCTGTTTCTCTGCAGCCCAGCAATGAGATGCTGGCCCAAGACTCACTCTCTTTCCTTTTTTCTTTCATCCTTTGCTCTGAAAGATGTTACATCACCCTGACCCAGTCGCTGCACCTGACCATGAGCGGAGCTCCTGCGGGCCCTGCAGGCACTGGCAAGACAGAGACCACGAAAGATCTGGGGAGAGCCCTGGGCATCATGGTGTATGTGTTCAACTGCTCTGAGCAGATGGACTACAAGGTACTACTCCCACCTCAGCCACTGGGCGTCACATGGGGCTGGGGGTGCTCAGGGCCTGATGAAACCTGAAGGATGGGAGTCAGGCAGCTGAGATGACTTCAATCGATCACCTCTCCTCAAATCCCTGCTATGTTCTTTCTGCTGACACCTTGTTCTACTCCTCCCTTTTCTCCTCCAAGGTTTCCATAAGGTTCTTCAGGAGGCAGAGACCCAAACTGTGCTATCCCCACATCCATTTCCCTTTCCTTCTGGAGTTAGGTTCCATGTGAAATCCTCCCATAGTCTGTTCAGTTGGCTGTGCTGATATTTTGACCCTAGTAATTTCTTCTTGGCCAGCTCACAGGCTGAGAGGACCTGCCTGGGGGCAGGGACCTGCCCTGGGGTTCTCAGAATCTTCCCTCAGAACAAGGCCACAACATGCTGAACCTTCAGCCACGTTGGGACATTGCATCGTTGTGCTGAGTCTTTGCTCTCTGCAGGTCTGGCATGGTCTGGTGGTTTGAGTAGCCTCAGATCATATTTTATTCATCTTCTGGGCTCTCCCAGGATGTGGGGCTGTCAGTAGTTCAGCACAGGTGACCTTTAAATGGAGCCAGTGCACAGATATGTTGAGAAAGTGCAATTAGCAAATCAAGTGGCAAACTGTGCAGAGCTATAAATATTATAATTGAGTTGTGCCTGCTGTTTCCATGCACTTCTCTAAATACCCACAATAGACTGTAAATTGCTATAAATAAACAGGCTGGGAAATAATTATTTTTTTTCTGGAGTTGATTCCATTTGGGCTTTCACTCATGTATTTTTTTTTTTGTTTTGTTTTGTTTTGTTTGTTTGTTTGTCTTTCCAGTCTTGTGGGAATATTTACAAAGGCCTTTCCCAGACGGGAGCCTGGGGCTGTTTTGATGAATTTAACAGGATCTCAGTTGAGGTCCTTTCTGTCGTAGCTGTACAGGTAAGTGGAGAAACTCTTGCTAATGATGGCAAAAAAGGCAGAGCCCTGCTGCAGGCTTTGGAGCATGAGTAAATGTGGGAAGTGCATGTTGCTTGTTTCAGTTCTGCATGTAGGCAGGTGAGGGATTGGATCCCAAGATTATTCACATGAATATAACAGCACTGACAAAACATAGCAGGTACATGGTGCAAATTTTATGTCGCTCCTCACCCTACCTGCAGCATTTGTGTTGAGGCATTTGTGTTGAGGCAGTTTTTTGTAGCATCTTTTCCCAGATCAGCGCACACCATGGCTCTGTGCACGTTCCTCTTGAGGAAGGCACTCGTGCTGTTAATGTGCTGGGAGATAATTGCAATGCATCATTTTGAGGAGATATCTGCCTTGACTTATGGCCACTCAGCCAGCTGTATAGGGAATAGTTTTCATGGAGGAGAAGGGAGCTGTTTGGGGCAGATCCATGGCCTGCTGGACTTAGGTAAGCACAGAATTGTGTGTTACATTCAGCAAGCAGGAAGACATTCCAGATTCATTTTCTTAACACTTCTCTGTCACCAAGACTGTGCAGTCTCCTTCCTTCCCTTCTCATATGGCTGTATATTTAATTCCAAGGTGTAGTGAGAGCTCTGCAGAATCCCTCTGAAGGACATTCCCAGCTGAGTGTCACGGCTCCTGGGAGGCTTTAGGGAACCCCCCAGGTGCAGCCTGGGGCTCCCATCTCCAGCGTCCATTGGGTGACACTCAGCAACTGGAACCTGCAGCAGATCTGCAGCCCTGGCTTATGTGCTTGCCTAGGATATCAAAAAAGGTTTCTCATCTCCTCTGCAGTGTCACTGTTCAGTGTGTGGCATTGGTGAGGCTTGTGTGAAGCACAGCAGCATTCCTTGGAGAGGGGCTGGAAAGGAGACTGCCCAGTCTGCTGTGCTAGGGAGTCCCGTTCTGTGCTTGTGCCTCATCTGGCACTTCATCTCCTCCTTCCCTTCCTCTCACTGGCCCCTGTGGAAATCGGGAGTTATTTCATCCCAGGGACAGTTCTGCAGGAGGAGTGGCATTCTGTGCCAGGGTCATGCAAGCCCAGTGAAGGGGCACCTGATGCTGTGGGCTGAAGCCCTTCAGAAATCTGGGGCAGCCCAGGTATAACCAGAGGGCAGCAGATGAGAGCAGGTCCTGCTACCTCCTCTGGCCCTTGCTTCAAAGGAGAGCTGTGTCTAGATGTTCTCCAGATCCTAAATCTTGGTGTCCTATGCAAATTCCAGGTAAATCCAGATGCCAGGGGAGTTGGAGCAGAGGGTGGGTGCTCAGCTGTGCTCTTCTGACCGAGACACTTCTGACATGGGCAGAACTGAAACTATTGAGTCCTGGGGGGACTTCAGTGCTGAAAACTGAGGTTCCCAAGTTCTTCTAGACCCAAGTGTCAGTTGATTGCAGGTTTTAGGACCCCAATGCCGGACACAGGTGCTGAGTGCCTTTTGGGCTTGGTATTGCAGAAAGATATAGAGCTGAGAAGTTTTTACACTTCCGTAAATGTTTTGTTCAAAGACATTGTTCTGAACCCCTCCATGAACTCCTCCCTCTTCTCATTTCTCTTTCACTCATAATTAGTTCCTTGCATGATGTCCCAAAGAAGCCCTAGGCTGGTACAGGAGTTTATGTTTCGTTCCCTCTCAGTTTCTTTTCCATCAGGTTCTAGTTTAAAGCTGACATTGAAAAAAGTCTTTGAGGATCTTAAAAAGGGAAGCTGAACAAAAGAAGCCCAGATATGACTCAACTGCTAATGGTTCCCTCGCTCCTGGCTGGAGTACAGCATCTGAGGAAAGCAGCAGGGCTGTCATTCCATCACCCTGTCTCCTGGCTGCTATTAGGGCTGTAACCATGGTGATGTTTAATTGGCTGTCTTAGTCACGCAGCTGATGTCGATATGGTTCCTTACAGAGAAAAATTCGATTAATTGCTTAACTTTAGGATGGCAAACAGCATTAAGGTTAGAGTAGTGAATACAGAGAGGTTTCTCCCTCGCTGAGGTGCTGTTTGCAGGGAGGTGATCTCGCTTTAATAAACTTGCTCACAGGGGGGAGGAGTGAGAGGAACAAAGCTGCATTCAGGCAAATATAAAAAATAATATAGTATTAGTGAGTGAAGGTGTCAGGGGAGGTTTTACAGCTTCTGTCTTGTGGTTTTGGCTTTAAGTTAAGCATCTGATATCCCCAAATCTTTAAAAGCAATATCAAGTGATCAGTTTGCAGCTGAGCTGACGCCAAGTTTATTAGGCAATGCTGCTCCTTTTCTGGGCCTAGCCAAGAAACAGAGCAGGCCCAGGAGGGTTTTGGGGTGTCAGGAAGACCAACAGTGTGTGGAGAGAAATGAAGACGGGCCAAGGGAAGCTGGGGCCTGTATTGGGAGCCTGGGGGCTGTGCTGTGGATGCCTGGACAGCCCTGTGTCATCTCATGCACCTGACCTCCTGCTAAGTTGGGAAATTCAAAGAGATGATGAAGCATTTGGTGGTGGTTTTGAGAAGTGTTCCACAGGTGATGTCAAAAGCCAAGGTGAGATGCAGGCAGCACTGGGGGTGTTTCCTGCTCCTGAGTTGCTCTTCCTGACCCACATCTGTCTTTGTCTTAAAGAACAAATGTGCAGATTCTTGGGACTCCTTTGCACTTTGACTGCCGGTCTCTTCAGCTTGTTTCTGCTTGGTCAGAGATTGATTGTGGTGGGAGATTGATATTGCAATACAGATTTACTCCAAATGGGGTTCAAAGCTTTATATGGATGGTGAAAAAAATCAAGCCAAGACAGTAATAATCCCCATTCATCACAGGGCCAAGTTTAAGGAAGGCAGCACTGTTGTCTGAAGTGTTTTTCATAACAGAACACCAGTACTATGAGACTGTCTTGGTTTCCAGGTGAAGAGTGTGCAAGATGCAATACGGGAGAAGAAGAAATCCTTCAATTTCCTTGGGGAAGACATTAACTTAGTACCCTCAGTAGGCATTTTCATCACCATGAACCCTGGCTATGCAGGGCGAACTGAGCTGCCCGAGAATTTAAAAGCTCTCTTCAGGTGAGGCAAGATCAGGGCTTGGGATCTGTATTGTAAGACTGGAAGAAATTGTCTTTTGGAACGTGCAGGCTTGACTTAATTTCCTTGGGGAATTCACTTGCATTGGGGATTCACAGATAATTTCTGCCTTGCACAGCAAGCCTGGGCCTGGGATGCATGGGCAGGGCAAAAGAGCTCTGTCCCTTGTGAGGGGAAGGGCAGAGGGTGACTTGGCTGGAAGACAAAGCTGCAAATCCACTGCGCCTAAGACCTGTAGACAAGAAATACTTGTTCTGCAATCTTTTCTCACCTGTCTTTTTAGGCCATGTGCAATGGTTGTGCCAGACTTTGAGCTGATCTGTGAAATTATGTTGGTGGCTGAAGGATTCATTGAAGCCCGGGCGTTAGCAAGGAAGTTCATTACTCTGTACCAACTCTGCAAAGAGCTCCTGTCCAAGCAGGTGAGCCCATGGCTGGGGGTACAACTGAAGCTCCTTGATCTCCAAAATCAGCAGAAATACTGCTCTCAGCCCCTTAGCTCCATGGCTAAAGCTTCATGCTTTTATTTAACAGCTGTGTTTTTGTTAGCTGCTGGGAGAAGTTGTTTTGTGGTAATCAGAACAATGAAATTCTCAGGGTGCTTTACTGAAGGATCTACACAGACAAAAGCACGTAACCAACTGCATTACTGGGAGACATCTTTCAGTGATACCATGCTTAGGATAGTATTCAGTGACCTTTTGCTTTCCAGTCTCTTAGTTCCTATTGATTCTCCTGCCTGCCACAGCTTTATGATGTGTGTCACTCTCTGAGTTGAGCTTAACTGGTCCAGGATTTTTTTGGGTGTTGACCAAGTAGGATTACTGTCAGTGCAAAACAAATTATGTTTTTCTTCATTATCATTTACATAGATCAAATCTGGATCCAGAGAAGAGATGAATCAGCACTCTAGATGGAAAACCTGATTCTGGTTGTGCCAGCATGATGCTGGGTGGGACATGCCTTGTCACAGAGACTGTGCTGTGTCTTGGAGATCTTGGTGGAAGCTGTGGTCTCCCACACAAAGCAGTCAGCTGTCAAGCTGGGCTCTGGGAGATGTTAACAGAGTAGAAATATAGAGAGATTTTTATTGGTTTGAGAGTTCCCCCCATGCTTTTTTTGTGGTCCTTTTTCAGCAATGTCTTTACTGGGCTCTGCTTTGTGGACTGCTTCTGAGATCAAACATGCTAGAAATCTTGTGATGGGCAGGATGGAGAAACTTGGGTATTTTGAGCTTATAGTAGACTAACAAGTTGTTCACCTTGGCAGTTCCCGCGGGTCCAGGAGTCTGCTTTATGACATAGGTGAAACAAATTGCTTAGGTCTCTGGAGTGCAACCTGTACTGCTGTCTTACTGCCAACTGTGAGCCCATGTGATGGTGAGAACAGCTGAACTGTTTGACTCTTTAAAACTGTCCCTGATGGAATCTCCCTCACTGAGGTGGATATCAGGTAACTCAGGCTGGTGGAGGTCTCTGGCCACGATGCAAAGAACAGATTTGAATGTATTTCCACTGCTGACTTGTCTGGCAGTGTTGAGGTGCTGGCTCTTTGCCCTGTGTGGTGATGTACTGTCTAAGCATAAGCTCATCCTTCTTTTTTTCTTCTTCTCATGTAGGATCATTATGACTGGGGCTTGCGTGCTATCAAGTCTGTGCTGGTTGTTGCCGGCTCCCTCAAGCGGGATGACCCAGAACGACCTGAGGACCAGGTTCTGATGCGCTCCCTTCGTGACTTCAACATCCCCAAGATTGTGACAGATGATGTGCCTGTGTTCATGGGGCTGATTGGGGATCTGTTCCCTGCACTGGATGTGCCTCGGAAGCGTGACCTGAATTTTGAATTGTTTGTGAGGCAGGCTGTGTTGGACCTCCAGCTGCAGGCTGAGGACAACTTTGTGCTCAAAGTACGACCAAGTGATCTTCTGTACCTACATTTTTGTCTATCATCAAATTGTTTGGTTTCTCAGCCATCTTTGCTTCTACAAAGAGGGTTCTGCACAATATTCCTGTTGCAGGCAGACAGTCAACTATGCTGGGTCAGATGCAGCTGCACCCACTGCTAAAGCCAGCACTGGCTCAGTCTGAGTTTACAATGGGTCTGTAGGCTCATGAAACTTTGGCCCCATCACCTGATGGTTGTCAGATGTAAATAGTGCTGGAGGTTTGTCTGAGGATTCACCCATCATGATTAGAGTGGTTAGACCAAACTCAGTGTCAAATCTATTTGTGTCTCTGGGTTACATCTCTCTGAAAAAGAGGCCCAATGGAAACTGTTTTGTAGATCTGAACTTCAGTCTGGCATCTTTGTCTAAAATCTGTGAGTGTTTTTCTCAGGTGGTGCAGCTGGAGGAGCTGCTGATGGTCCGGCACTCTGTCTTTGTGGTGGGCAATGCAGGCACAGGCAAGTCTCAGGTGATGAGATCCCTGAACAAGACTTACCAGATAATGAAGCGACGTCCTGTCTGGACAGACCTCAACCCTAAGGCAGTCACCAATGATGAGCTCTTTGGCATCATTAACCCAGCAACAAGAGAATGGAAAGATGGTAAATGTCTTCTCATGCCTCAGTCTGTAGATAAAGAAGAACATTTTTCATGAACTTGCTGAGGAGCAGCAGCAGGATGAGTAGTTCTCTGTATGCAGGTCTGAAAGCCAAGGCCCTTCTCTGCTGCTCACAGCCACATGAGAGCTTGTTGTTGAAAGGATACATGGGATGTTTTAGGTTTTTGATCCTCAAACTGGAAGTATACCATAAGCCTACTTTATTCTATTGTCCTAAGAATAATTATTGTGTCCAGTAATACCAACACTTACCAGTTCCTAAATGGACCAGGCAGTTTTTCAGGGTTGGCTGGACTGGTGATAGAAGAGATGATGTGCCATCCTCTGGTGTCTATTGGTGGTAGCATAGACACAGCAGCCTTCAGATGGTGATTTTCCATTGAATATTGCTGGCCAATCAGTACACCAGCATTTGCCAGTCTGCTGATCCTGATTACTCCTGAGGAAAATGAGGATTTAAAACTTGCTGAAAGATGACAGAAATCTGGAGTGAGAATGTTGGGTTGTGACTAATAGGTAAAGGCAGCTTTGACATACATGTGTGGCTGGTTTGGGAGGTGTGGGGGAGGCCAGGGAAGATGTTGCCATAAATAACTCTTGGTCAGAAGCCTGTTAGGAGCTGAGCTGCTGCCCACCTCCTCTGGCTCTCTTCTGAACCCCTGCTTTGCTCCAGTGGCAGGGTTAATTTATTTTTAATTGTAATCAGGGATCCTAAATCAAAGAGACAGACAGAGGTGGGAGATACAGCCTGGACTCTGCAGAGTGGCTGCAGCAGTGGCTGCAGATCAGGGATAGCAGGAGGGACCCTTCACAGGGGCTGTCCATTTGGCTTCTAGCCTGAAGCCTTTCAAAGGAGCTTTCAGGACAGTTTCAAGGCAGACACTTTCTGCATTACCCATTCCTAAAAATTTTGCTTTTATTGTCAAAGAGCAACAAGTTGATCTTCACCACCACATATGTTCCCTTATGGATTTGACCCCTCTTTTCCTTCTCCCATTTTCATCCCTCCACTGCTTTCATTAGCAGGAATTGAAAAGGTTCTGTATGTTAGGTGGCAAAAGGTCCCACAAGGGAATCCTAAAAGTGTTCTTTGTAGAACCAACCTCTTCTTTAAATCCCAAGAACATTCTATGATGTGGACGCCCAAGGTTAGGAGAGAGGAACTTTTCACTCCATTGTGATGTGCATGGGGGAAGTGTTGATGCTCTGAGGCTGTAGCCAATTCCTGATCCTAATGGTGCTGGAGCCATTTCCAAAAACATGTGTCCAATATGTGAGGAACTGAGTCATGGCAGAGTCAGTGAAGTGTTATTTTTTTGACCCAGTCTGAGAACCAGAAGCCTGTTTCAGGTGAGCATTTCTGCACTTGTTGTACATCTGCTTTGTCTTCAGTCATAGAAATAGCTTGTCCTGGAGGAAAAAAAAAAAAAAGTGTGCTTGTCACAATTCACCAGAAGAGAGGCTTTTTTTAATGTTTGCCTAATGTTTTTTCATGAAGACCAGCGTCTCCCTAGGTATTTTTTCCCGTGTAGGGGAGAGCAATAGTTTTGTGGAGTTTTCATTTGCTCTGCAGTACTGCTGCTCTATTCCAGCCTTCTTGGCCTTCTTAACATTCATTATTTACTCCCCTTGAGACACTATATCCTCTCTGTCTCCTTGATTTTACTGACATTTTGTTCTGTCATTCAATGTCATTCTATGCTTGTTCTCCCCTCAATCTCACTAAAGCCATGACCCAGTGTTTAATGCATCTTGATTTCCCTGATATACTTTGAGCCCAAAAAAACATCTATAAGAATTTCCAAGGTGTATTCAGATAGTTTTCTCTGCATTGGGTAATTCACGCCTTCTTTTGCCTCTGAGTATCTTCTCTTCACTTTTCTTATTTCTCATTATTCTCAGTGGAAATGAAGCTTGTGTGTAAGTCTGCAGTCATTTGCAGTGGGGGTTGCTGATAATGTTTTTTTCTTCAAAGCAGACTAGACCCATATCATGATATAGTACTATTTATATGCAGATGCATAGAGTTTTGAATGCTTAAGAGGAAAGCATTAATTAGGATAATTTTTAGAAAGCTGCTGAAGAAAAATGTTAAAGCAAGTGTCAGCTTCAGTATACATCAACATATTTGTCTCCTTCCCAGGACTGTTTTCATCGATCATGCGAGAGCTGGCTACCATCATGCATGATGGTCCCAAGTGGATAGTATTAGATGGAGATATTGATCCAATGTGGATTGAGTCTCTTAATACTGTGATGGATGACAATAAGGTAATGAATATATGCTGGAGAAGCAGGTATGCTTGGACTGCATGGCGTGGTTTTCTAGGAGAAATGCAGATGCTGAACTAACACCTCCTAGAATAAAGCAGAGAAAATGGTGCATGAGAGAAATAGCTCAAAGCATGATCTCATTAGAATTTCCCTTTCTTGGAGAGTTACACTCATGAATAACCATAGATACCCTGATCATAACTCCAGGCCCTTTAAAAATAGAGTGGGGTTGCAGTTTTTCCCCCACCCTGAATGACTGCTGTTCATTCTGGGACACAAGAAGGGTGAGGGATTATTCTATCACCTGCTGGAAATCAGCTGCTTTGCCTCGAGGAACTGTGCTGACCACAGCCAGGTTTTTTTAGTGCAAAGTGCTGAATGCTTTTCAGTCCTGTTTCCGAGGGAGCCCTTAGTCTGTCTGTCTGTCTGTCTGCCACATGCAGGTGCTGACCCTGGCAAGCAACGAGAGAATCCCTCTGAACCCAACCATGCGGCTGGTGTTTGAGATCAGCCACCTGCACACAGCCACCCCAGCAACCGTGTCCAGAGCAGGTAAGTCCTGGCCTGAGCTTCACACTGGGATTTTGCATGGAGCAAGTAGGATCTGGTGCCATTAGCCAGTCTTCTGTTGGCCAATGTGGTTCCTTTGGAAAGTATCCAACCTGGGATCTGCTTTTGGTGGGCAGGGTAGGTTCCTGAAACACAGAGACAAACTGAGGATCCTGACCCCCAGATCCAGATGTGGAGCTGTGGTGATCTTGAAGATTTACCCAGAGCTCTCTGATGGGAGATGGGTGGTCAGGGGTTCAGCACTGCTGAGGGGAGTACTCCTGATGTGCAGAATCCTGTATAGACTTGATGAGGAGATTGACAATCCCTGTCCCAAGAGCTCCTGATCTTCTGGAGAAGTGCATAAGGCATGGAAGAAGGGAATAAAGGTGTCCCCTACTTTTACAAATGGGGTCCAAAGCATGACTTAGGCAAGACCATGGTCTAAATTTGGGGCAGGGGGATGAAAGGTGTCCTGGTTTAATTCAGTGAATCTCTTCACTCTTAATGTTTCTACCCTGCAGTAGGGCAGGAGGAAGAGGGTAGGTGAGTAGGCACCCAGGCATATTTGGCAGGATTTTGATTTTGTGAAAGTAACTGAGAAATTCTACTGGAGGAAAGTTAGGGAGTCTGCTGTGTGCTTACCATATGTTCTCTCTTGTCCTGGGCCTAAAGGGATCCTGTACATCAATCCATCAGATCTGGGCTGGAATCCCCCAGTGAGCAGCTGGATTGACAGGCGAGAGATCCAGTCGGAAAGAGCCAACCTGACCATTTTGTTTGACAAGTACCTGCCCATTTGCCTGGACACCCTCAGAACAAGGTACAATCAATGAAGTGTGATTGTATCTCTGCTGCTGGGTGCAGAGGGACACTCGCTGCTTTCCAGACCAGCTGGGCCATGGGGGGGCTGTGCTGCACATCACCCTCCTGGACCCTGAAAACTTTGAGCAACATTGGTTTAAGCTCAGAGAAACAACAGGGTGAGGTGGGGGAGCTGACACACACTATCTGTGCTGGTCAGATCTGTTTTTCCATCTGGTTTTGATTTATTTGTTCCTGTATTTCTTGTATCTATTCTCTGGATATTTTCTGGAAAGTAAATCTAGGAGATCCTAAAGACAAAGTTACTCAGTCTCCTGATGTGTTGGATTGGACCTGAGTCGGCTCCACAAGTTATTTTTTGGTGGAGCAGATTTCAGACCAGTTCTGAAGGAAAGTTTTCAATATGCAATGTGGAAGGTGGAGACAACAGCTCCTCCTTTTTCCTCTTATCCTTTCTTCCCCTATCTCTTAGTGATGAGAAGGAAGTTGGTGGTTTTGGGAGAGGCTGGGATCACTCTACTAGCCTTTCTCTCTTGAATTTCTTTCCTGATGCATTTGAACAAAATGAAGTGAGTGTTTGTGGGTGTCTAGCCTGGGTATGTTTCATGGTTGGACACCGATCTGATGAACATGAAGAACCTAAGTATTTGGAAGTGTGCAGGTGCTTCTTGGAGTTAGCTTTAAAACTAACTTTAACAGAGAAACTGTGATTCTTGCTTATCATTGTGGGGGACAACTGTCTTATACTTATTGGCCCAAATAGAGTGCCAATAAACTTGAGTAAGGGAGTTTCTTCTATCCTCTCATTGCTCCCTGGAGTTGCAACTTCACTTAAAATAAAATGAAATTAAAAAACCAAAAAGTGTACTGTAGAGCCAGGAATTGTTCGACAGACTTGGGGTATGTCAGAAGGGGCTGCACTGGTGAAAGCTGTGGTCTTTGGAAGTAGGAATTAGGCATCTTCCTAGGGAGCTGCTCCCTGAGGGACCAAGCTTATTATAGCTGTTGGCAGCAAGGGCTGTGGGACTCTATTTGCTGAACATTGTGTCAGACCATGAAATCCACGGGATTAGCTGCAGGCAACCCTGACCTGAGTGTTTTGGTAGCTTACTTAATTCAGAAATTGTAGAACCAACCTTTCAAATAACTATAATTACTTTATGGAGGACTTCAGTGCTGCTACAATATTAGTTTGAGATTCTGTAAGTGTAGCTTAAATGAATGTAAAATGGCAAGATGAAAGGGTTTATTTTATTACTCCTCTATTTGACCGCTTTTGAACTCATCGTGTTCACAGGAAATCATTGCCTTTAGCAAGACTTCCATTTTACTTCTTTCAAGAGGATCAAAGTTTTAAAATGCTTGAAACTTCTGATTACTGTTATTACTTGTGTATGTGCCATGCCAGCAGGTCCGAGGGAGAGAATGGGTGTTCTCTTTATTGCTGTGCTTGGGAATGAGACACACACTGCTGGTAAGGGAAATGCTAATATTCTGAAAAAGCATTTCTAGGTTTCTTTTCCTGGGAGGTGAGCAATTGTGTTGTTGGACCCAGCTGCATTCCTATGCTTTTAATTTCCATCCCTTAGATTTAAGAAGATTATTCCCATTCCTGAGCAGAGTATGGTTCAGATGCTGTGCTACCTCCTTGAGTGCCTTCTGACAGAGGAGAACACACCTCCTGACTGTCCCAAGGAGCTTTATGAACTTTACTTTGTCTTTGCTGCTGTATGGGCCTTTGGTGGATCAATGTTTCAAGACCAGGTAAGAAGGAAGATGCCACTTCAGCAAATTTTACAGAAGCTTTTTTTTTTTTCCTTTTTTTTTTTTTTTTTTGTTCTTACAGTTTCTCAAACACAGTCCTGTATCAGTAATGCTGTTTGCATGGGGCTCCCAAATAGGTGATAATAACCTGGAAACCTGAGTGCAACAATTCTTTTTGCAAAAGGCCTGGTTATCCAGGGTGTAACACCACAGAAGAATTGCTGAGTGGTCTAGTGATAAAAGTGGAGGGATGTTTGCTTGTGCAGATATGTTTCTGACTGCACAGGCAGAGGCTGTGCCATGTGACAGAAACCAGCTGATGCTTTGTCACCACTGGCTTTTATCAAACATAGGCAGGTGTCAAGAACTGGGTGTTCTTAGTTTCTGATAGAAGTAGGTGAGAAAGAGGAGTGATCAGCAAGCCAGGGTGGGCTTTGGGAGTTATATTCTTCCACTTAAATAAAAGTAGACAGGGGCTCTGTTGTTTGAAATCCTCTTTGCTGGGGGGATGCTGGTGAGTTAGAAGTTGATGGTTGTAGGCATTCAGCTTGAACTCCCTTCCATACAGCTCTGGGTGGTCTCTGCCATGAGCTGCTGGGCTCAGTCAAGCTGCTGGTGGATGGATGTCCACAGACAAGACTGCAGTACTGGAGGACACAGTCTAGAGACTGAGATTTTCTTGGGCCAGAAGGATTTAACCAGGTTGTGGATCACTAGTGGTGCCTCTGACATTCAAAGTGTGCTTGTATCTGAGAGGCAGAGGCAGACAGGGCACTGCTCTCCATGCTGCTTCCTGCAGTGCCTCAGCTAGGGAAGAGCTGCAGCTGTCAGTGTCTGGATCCATCAGCCCACATTGGACAGGGTGGGTCTGATCTCTTGCATGGTGATAGTATTTATATTATAAGACTGAGTTTTCTTAAGATCACCATTTGATACTGCATGTTTTCAGTCCTCTTTCAGGTTCAGGCCCTTAAAACAGACATTTCCATCTGAGCTGAAGCACAGCTGCTTTTTGGGGACCTGTAGCATGTGAGCAGGGATCTTGAATAGGATCTTCTCCAGACTTGCCTGGGGGGAGCAGGTTGTTCTACTTCCTCAGAACCCCCTGTTCTCTGACTCTCCCTGGTGTCTTGTGCACAGGAGAGGAGAAATGGACAGTTCTTTTCCCCTCAGTGCCCCATTCTGCCCCATTTTCTGGCCATGTGTCTCAGCTCTGCATAGCTTCTGATTTGTGATTATCTGGAAAAGCTGCTGCTGTTTTACAGCTTCCAACTGTGAACAGTAATAATGGACAAGAAGCCAGCAGACTGTGTGGCAGAGTCCTGCTGCCAGCACTGCCAACATTGAGGCCACCTTTAACTCCCTTCCATGGTCTCATGCCCATTGCAGGACAGCTCTGTTAGCCTTGATATTTCCAGACTGCTGTCTGTACAAGATGGAGATTTTTAATGTGACTGGTTCAGAGGCAGGCAGGAGAAACGTGAGGACCCCATGGTAGAGGGGTCCAAGATCATGTGTGGCACCTGAAAGCCCAGATTTTGAGTACTAGGCTTTCAGTAAGTGGCAGAAGGACAACTGTGAGTTGTGCAGAGCAGGTGGTTGGAGACAGATTGGGCACGTGCTGAAGCTGTGCTCTGGTTCTGCCCAGTCCTCCGTAGGCTGTTGCATCTCTTGGTCAGAGGATAACTTATCCTCAGGTCTAAAGCATGTCATTCTGCTGTGTGGGTCTGCCCAGTGGCAGGACACTGCTGTCAAGGCTCAGAGATCCATATCTGGTCTATAGTGGGCTTGTGTCAAGCTCTGTGTTGTCTGGAGTATGTGGGCAGTCTCTCCATGGACCTGACACCAGAGATCCCACACCAGAGATCCCCCACCTGCTTTAGTGGAGGCACTGCTGTTCTCAGAGGCTGCTCAGGTGCTCACTAGGATCTCTTTGCTATGTTTTTCATGTGTCTCAGTGCCAGACCAACAACATCTGCCAGTCTTTTCACATTTGCTTTGTGCTAATGCTTCAGGAAGTGATGAACCACCCAGCTCCAGCTCAGCTCCCTTCTCACTCAGTGCCATCATGCCTCAAGGCCACTGGATGACCTGTGTGAGACCAGCTTGCCTGGTCCTTGTGGAGGAGTTAACCCTCCATTTGCTATCTGCCAGCTTGGAAATACTCAGACTTAGTATTGTCAGTGTAGGATGACTTAAAAAACCCTACAATAAGTCTGGGGAGGCTTTGCTTGTCTTCATTGGAGCAGTATAAGGTGCTGTCTATAGCTAAGAGCTTACAGCTCCTCCAGAAAGTTGGCTGGAGTGTGGGTGCTGGCAGATGGTGGCAGTCAGGCAGGTCCTGGCAGTCTCTTTCCTGGTCTCAGCTCCTGCTTGGGGCTGCTTGGGGATGGCAAGAGGAGCCCTGGTCCCTGCATCCCTCAGGGAGATTGGGCTTAGGGGCTGGAGGGTGTGAGGGAGTTTGGGTTTTGGGGCTGGAGATTCGTTGCTGCCCGGAGTGCTCTGAAAACATCAGAGCAGAGAGCATGGGGGTACAGCAGTCTGAGCGAGAGGAAGCCTGATGAAAAATGATCCAATATCAAATCTGTTTATTGCTCTCCACTGAAGGTGCCCTTCATGCTGACCTTTTGCTGCCAAAATGTCAGAAACAGCCTGGAAGGCTTCCCAATGCTCTGAGGTGTTAGTGGGTAGCGAGGCCTCTGTATAAACACAAATGATAGATTTGCCATTTCCAGGCTCTGAAATGAGTGGAAATCCATATGAGGTTTGCATTAAGGAAGCAGTTTGAGTTTGACACCATTCTGGCAGTAGAGCTGGGGCTGGAGCAGCTCCACTTAACCGCTGGGTTAGGGAGGGCAGGCAGCACATCCCTGCTGGAGCTCCAGGCACCCCTGGGAGAAAGCTTTTAGTGGTGCTGCACATCCTGCTCGCTGCAGGGGACTCTGCTGCTGACATTGAGGAGTTACAGCAACAGGAGAATGGAGAATTACAGTTATTCTACCTCTCAGAATAGCACGAGACCACAAAATCACGGATACTAATAATGTGGTTTTCTAATACTCTGGTCTACTGATGGATGGTGGCTCAGGAGACTTCACAAAGGACACTCAGTTCAAGTTCAGCTTCAGGCTGAGGTTTGCTGGTGAAGGTTTAGCAATCTATGGGCAGTGTGGTGATCCCTCCTGGGCTTTCAGCCCTGAAAAGCATATCCATTGGGAAGGACAGACCCACAGATGCCTCGGGACCAAACTGTGCTCTTAAAACTAGCAAACTAATAATGCTATTCAGTATTTCACAGGCATCTTTTAACAGTGCTTTTAACCTCCTTCCCTCACCCACTTCTCCCCAGAGCAGAAGGCTGTAGGCCTCCTTTTCTGCATTGAAAGACATTCAGAGAGAGCCACCGTTGCCCCATGTCGCTCAGCACCACATCTCCACAACTCTGAAACCCCTCCAGGAATGGGAACTCCACCCCTGCCCTGGGCAGCCTGGGCCAGGGCCTGACAACCTTCTGGGGGAAGATATTGTTCCCAATCTCCAGTATAAACCTCCTCCTGTACAACTCGAGCCCATTACCTCTTATTTTATTGCTTGTTCCTTGGGAGCAGAGCCTGACCCCCTCCTGGCTCCAACCTCCTCTCAGGGGGTTACAGAGAGCCACAAGGTCTCCCCTCAGCCTCTTCTGCTCCAGGATCAACACCCCCAGCTCCCTCAGCTGCTCCTGGGCAGACTTGTGCTCCAGCCCCTTCCCCAGCTCCATTCTCTGGACACACTCCAATCCCTCAATGTCCTTCTGGTCCTGAGGGTCTAGAACTGACCCCAGGATTGGAGGTGCAGCCTCCCCAGTGCCCAGCACAGGGGATGATCCCTGCCCTGCTCCTGCTGGGTCCCTTTTTGGTGCTGTGGCACAGTGGGGTTTGCAATCCTGCTTCTCCAAAACATTGTTGCTTGAAAAGAGGCCAGAACACAACAAAGTATTAATAAAGCGTTGTGATTTATGAGGAAAGGCTTTAGTATGCATGCTTTGACTAGACATGACCACAGATGTAGAGTGATGTTGTGTCCTTGTCTGTTGGAAGAAGTAGGCACCCAGCATCAATCAAGCAGTCTGTTCAGCCCTAGTCACGTATATCTCTTTTTCATATTGATCCATCTATCTAATCTCAGACACACCAAGAGTCATCAACAGAGAGGATGAATTATTTAGGTGAATAAATAGGAATGATGAGAAGAAATGAAGAAAATGAAAAATTAGGTTTAATAATAGGAAGAAGGATAAGATCATTATGCTGTGGAATATATTTTAAGGACCAATCCCACTCTGGTGGACTGGGATATATAACATTCTCCACCACTAATGAATTTCTCCAGATGAACTTATTTTCTCCACTTTTTGTTGTGCAGCTTGTGGACTACAGAGTGGAGTTCAGCAAGTGGTGGGTGGCAGAATTCAAGACTGTCAAGTTCCCCTCTCAGGGCACAGTCTTTGACTTTTACATTGATCCAGAAACAAAGAAGTTTGAGCCTTGGTCTAAACTTATTCCCCAGTTTGAATTTGATCCAGAAATTCCATTACAGGTACGTGACCCTTGCATGCTTTTTGTCTGAGAAAAACATGTGCATTTCAGTGACTGTACATGGGCATTTCAATGATGTCTCATTAAAGGTCAAGCACTTCATTATGAGGATGGCACTTTTTGGGAGGCACAACTGAATTACCCATCTTCTGTTTACTGTACTTTGATTAAGATGCAGCCTCCATCCATCTTCCAAATACAAGTGTTGTACACGAGGGACAGACCCTCCAGTGACCCAGGAGATGAGGTGCCCAGGGTGCAGGACAGGAGGTGCATGGTGGGGGGGAGTGGTGCATTTAGCAAAGAAGTTCAGCCTGCAAGATGTGACACAGTGAAGTGACAAATCCCTCGAGACACCATGTCCTCAACCCATGCCTGGCTGAAAATAGAGATGTTTTTATGATTTGGATGAAAAGTGAGTTTCGGCAGGAAATGGATTGCATTTGCCAGCTACGCTTTTCTTTTCTTTTAAAGTGCCACAGTGAGCAGGTGACGTGTACAAAGTGTTACTGGTTTAGCAAAATCTGTTTGTGGGGAGATCCGGATGCTGCTCCCAGCTGCTGCCTGTCAAGGTTTCATCTGTACAGACAGATAATTGGAACGGTTGGCAGCAGCCTCTCTCTCTCCATTCCTAGTGCAATGTAGAAGTGGGACTCACCTCACTCATTCCTGCCTCTCCCAATTTTACTTCCCCCCAGAAGATGACTGTGGGGTTGGGGGCAGGGTGAGGACTCTTACCTGCTCTTTATACCCCTCTCAGGCTTGCCTGGTGCCCACCACCGAGACGGTCTGTGTGCGGTTCTTCCTGGACAGACTCCTGGAGCGGCAGCGCCCGGTGATGCTGGTGGGCACTGCTGGCACTGGGAAGTCTGTGCTGGTGGGGGACAAGCTCTGCTCCCTGGACACAGATGTCTATCTGGTGAAGAAGGTCCCGTTTAACTACTATACCACCGCTGCCATGCTGCAAGGTAAGGCAGTGGCTGAGCCATGGGACTTCTGGCTGTCAGGTTAGCGAATTCCCAGGGTGTCTGGCAGGGTTTGGGGCAGGATGTGCACCGTGTCCTTCATGAGCACTGCATTGATACCTGCAGACTCTTAAATCCCACTGTGAAGCTCTCAGCTCAGCAGACCCCTGGTTTTATGGATGATGATATTTTTCAATGTGAGAATTTGAGTTCTGAACATCGTGACTCTGGTTCAGAGCCGTGCCAAAGCACGTGCTTAAATCTGCTGTGGTTTTGTACAGCACACAGCTCATACTTGACGTGAGGTGTGTCTTTAAATCTTTTGAATTTAAGCCCATGCTGAATAGGATGGGTTTCTTTGCTAGGATCCAAACTGTCTTCACAGGGCAATGACTGGAATTGCACCCCAGTCAGCAGTGAGGACGGTGTTAGTAGAGGAGTGCAGGCTGGATGGAAGCCGGGGCTGCTGGTTCCTGGGACTGTCCTCCAAGTCCTCCTGCAGCCTGATGTGCTCCCATGGGAGCACACCCACAGCCAGAGGGAGCCCAGGGTTGGCTAAGCTTGGGGGCCTCAGAGCCCTTGGGAATTGCTGGCTCTGGAGAAGCCCATAGCAATATGCTTCTGAGGATTTTGG
The DNA here is from genome assembly GCF_036169615.1 of Heliangelus exortis. Classification (NCBI taxonomy): domain Eukaryota; kingdom Metazoa; phylum Chordata; class Aves; order Apodiformes; family Trochilidae; genus Heliangelus; species Heliangelus exortis. Next base: position 7,794,585 of record NC_092441.1, read on the forward strand.
TACATTAGTGGAAAATGAAGTGTGGGGCCAATTTTGCTCTGCAGTCTCCTTAGGGGTGAAAGAAAGAGGGAATCTTTGAAAAGTTGCTCATTTTGGAATAATGTTTTCACTTTGAGTTGACATGGAGAGAGACAGAGTAACTTTTTACATGTGTTTATTAACCAGGAATGAAATAACCTGGTTTGTTTTGAGCTGAATAACAGCTGTGGGTTGCTGTAAAGCAAAAATGCTTCTTTTATGTAGCTTGGTTTGGCCCAAATGGTCTGAAATCTTTTTGCTCAGCCAGCCCTATGCAGAACCACCCCTCCTGAAGCATTGGTGAGACCAAGGATTTCACCTTCCCTCTCTGGGCTGTGGTTGCCCCAGTGGTGCCAGCTGGGGATGTGCTCACAGCCCGGGGTTGATGCTGCAGGCAGGAAGCAGCTGGGTCTGTCTGTGCTCTGCCAGGCTCCCAACACCACAAACATTTGAAGAGAGGTGTCAGGGCTTGAAATTGCCCTGTGGGACTGATCTGCTTGCAGAAAGCCGACAGCACAGGCTCAGCCTGTCCATGTAACTTGGGGCCATGTCATGGGGCAAACACTGAAGCTTTCTGGAGGAGGTTTGCAGAGCTCCTGTTCCTGGTGCCCACCCTCCTTCCTGTGCCAGGCAGCCCCATAGGATGGTGCCCATGCCTCTGCCCACAGTGGGAATGCAGGTTGTTTGGGTTACATGTCCATCGAGCCACAAAATGGTAAAATCTCACCTTTTGGCCAGTCTTGCAGCCCTGAGCAGCGGGATGGTTAGAGCTTCCCTTTCCCCCTCCAGGTGCCTCTTTTCCTTTTCTCCCTTTGTGGGGTCTCCATGAAATGTCCTTGAGCAGATAACTGAGCTGAGCTGCCTGTCCATCTGGCCAGATGCCTGGTGGGGGAATGCTCCCTCATTTATCTGCATCTGGAGGTAGCATCACCCGAGTGTGTTCAGGTGTTGAGATTCAGTTCAGGCAGCCCTGGCAGAACCACCCCATTTCCTCTGCCCATGCATGAACTATGGGCTGAGACAATGATTTCCTTCTTCTCCAGAGAGGAGCAGCTCATCTCATACAGGGTTGAAGATGTAGCTGTGAGATTTGCACTGGGAAGCATGATTTATGCTGCCTGGCCTGGTTCCCAACTGTCCATTTTTCAGAGTTAATTTGTCCTTTTTTGTGTAGTTTGTCAGTTGGCTGCTTTTTTTTCCCAGAAGGCTCTTCTTTGATTTTGTAAAACATAGATACAAAGCAGTTTTTGAATTGTGGTTTGGTTTTGTTGTGGCTTTTTTTTTTTTTTTTTAACTTAAGAAACTGAAAGCCAGGAATTTCTTAGACACGGTGCCTGTTGGTGCAGAGATTGATGAGATGCAGACGTGATTTTTAGGAGCAGCACAGGTATGTGGTTCATACCATCCTTGCAGACTCTGTGGCTTACAGAAATTCCTTTTGCAGAAGGTTTAAAAGGAGCCAGATGCGCTCTCTGCCCAAGCCTGGGGCCAGTTTGGGTTTTTTCTTTGGGGTATTGTGATCAAATACAACTTTCTGTGGCATTTGTTGCTCTCTCAACCATTGTCCCTGCCTCCTGTCATTCAGCCCCTTTCCACTCCACATCCACCCTTAGAAAATTGAAATTTGGTTTGGGATTGTTTTTCTTTCCCCCTGATCAACAACCAGCAGGCAAGAGGAGTCCCACTTGCTGAGTCTGATTAGCAGCAACTTTCTTTTTGGTGCTAATTTGAGTAATTCAGGATGTCAGAGGCAGAAGACATGGACCCTTCATTATTATTGTGAGACACAGCTTTGAATTAAAATGCAACTTTCACAAACATGTCACTTGATCCCCAGTAATTGTGTTTCAGTGTGATGAATCTCCTGCATACTTGTTTAACCTCAAAAAGGGTTGATTTTATATGTTAATTAAGAACTAATTAAATTTAAATTAAATGCTTATTTGAAACACTTAATTTAACTTGCTGCCAGAAATTTCAAATATTGTGGCTTTATTGAAAGGGGGAGAGAGACTCCCATTTCTGTTTGCCAGTCTTCCCTAATTGTGAAGACCTGCTACTTACCATGCTGCTGCATAGCACCTTCTAGGGCTGTTGACAACCCTGAACTATGTAAATGAAATTAATTCTGCCTTCATTTCAGAAGAACAGTGAGTCCCTGAGACAGGGGATGCTCCAAGTTAGCATGAGGCTGAGCCCCCCCAGGGGCTGGGCAGAGGAGAGCTGCTGCTGGTTGCTTTTCCACTTACTGAGCCAGTAAAGGTTACTCAGGCTGCAATCAGAGGAATCAGTAACCTATAAAACATCCTGTGCAGCAGCGTGGGGTGATTTTGATTAAATATCATCCTAGTGTTATAAATATTCCCCACATTTTATAATCTAGAGCAACAAGTAGAATCATCGAATGGTTTGGGTTGGAAGGGACCCCAAGGCTTGTCCAGTCCCATCCCCCTGCCATGGGCAGGGACACCTCCCACAGCCCAGATTGCTCCAAGCCCCATCCAACCTGGGCTGGAACACTGCCAGGGATGGGGCAGCCACAGCTTCTCTGGGCAACCTGGGCCAGGGGCTCAGCACCCTCATTGTGAAGAATTTCTTCCTAATGTCCAACATAAATCTCCCCTCTTTCACTTTTAAACCATTGCCCCCTGTCTTCTCAGTACACACCCATGAAAAATAACCTCATAGCCTCAGCCTTCTGCTAAGACCAAGTTAAAATCTTCCAAAGCTTTGGAATATGAGACTTCTGCCTCTGTGCTTCCCTTTGCTCATGCATGACCCTGCTTGAAACTAGGTGGTAATTTGGCAGCTCATGTTAGAAATAAGTGTGGTCACATTATCTGAAGATTTGGGTAATGCTCGTGAGGGGATAAGGGAACTTGTGGTTATTTGGTGCATTTAAATGTAAAGTATTATTTTGTTCTGAAGATCTCCAGGAATTTGGCCCCAAAATATTTTATTACTTCTGTTTAACAGGGGTAAAAAAGATGCACCTACACTCACAAAATTGGCCCTGCTCATGGGCTTCTGTGCCTTGTGCCTACAGCCTCTCCTTTGCTCTGTCCCAGTGCCCTTGCCACTCCTGGCCATGGTGACTCTGTGGCTGCTCTGTCACTGGGCTGACAGCAGAGGATGTTCCTGCTCCATCGTGTGGGTCAGAATCACCTCAGCAAGCCAGATTTTTTTTTAAAAAATTGTGTAGAGGGGATTCAAAAGGCTTTATTTCACGTGAAAAGCTTTTGTTTGATCTGAAGCAAATCTATTTTGTAGGAGACTTAGTTTGGCCATGTTTTGTTTAAAAGGAGGAGCTTTCTGATTTGGGTTGAGTTAGACCAAAGAGCTGCCCACAGGTCCCTGCCAGCCCCATGCAGGGCTCCCTGCTGCTCTGTAGCCACAGCCTGGGGACAGCCACCAGAGCTACACACAGCATGCCATCCAGCTGGAGGGTTGAGGAATCATTTTTATTTTACAAAAATGACGCCCCCCCCTCCCCTTTAGCTTAGCTTTGCACCTCTGCCTCCATTTAGGTGTACTTGAGAAACCTCTGGATAAAAAAGCTGGCAGAAATTATGGCCCCCCAGGTACCAAGAAGCTCATCTACTTCATCGATGATCTGAACATGCCTGAGGTGGATGCTTATGGCACAGTGCAGCCCCACACACTCATCAGGCAGCACCTGGACTACGGGCACTGGTAGGAGGCTGCTGGGGCTCAGCTATGAGACCTTTGTGTTCAGCTCCAGGGCTGGGAATGGGGTTTGGGGGATGTCAAAGCACTGTTCCCTCTTCTCTTGTCTGCTATCACATCTACCTGGGCTAGGCTGGAGCTGGCTCTGGGGGAACCAAGCACTGAGTGCCCCATGTCCCCAGCAAACAAAGGTCCTTGGTGGTTGAGAGGAGCTTTGCTTTGCACTCACTGTGAGCATGGTCCCAGTGCAAAGCCTGCACTGCAGAGTGCTGCCCACCCAGAGCAGTGCCATGGGTTTGGTCTGCAGCAGTCTGTGCTCACTCTGATGCTGCTTCTGTTTTTCCCAAGGTATGACAGGACCAAGCTGTCCCTGAAGGAGATCACAAACGTGCAGTACGTGACCTGCATGAACCCAACTGTGGGGAGTTTCACCATCAACCCCCGGCTGCAGGTAAAGCTCAGGCACATCACTGGTTTTATTTTTGGGTGGATTATTTGAGCATGAGACCGGAGGAAAATCTCTGGCAGGTCCTGCTGTCACATTATCAGTGGCAATGACATGAATTTGCTGAGTGACTGCAATTCCTAATGATGAAGCAGCCACCTTGCTCCCTAATTCCCTTGTTTGTTTTTCCTCACGTTTTGTTGCTCTGTCAGAGGCAGAAGCCACAAGTTGGCAGCCAGTTTAACACCTACTTTCAAGACAGGCTTCTGGTTCATACAGAGCTTCATTTAGCTTGGATTTGCCTCTGGAAAATTAAAGCCTTTTGGTTTCTAAAATTTGCTGCGGGGAGAGTATTTCTCATTAAAAGGAGGTGAGGAGGAAACCCCAAACAGACAAAGCAAATTCTATGCAAACAAAACAAAAACCCACTGAAACGGTTCAAGTAACACAAATATAGATTTAGGAAGAGATCTTAAACCTCAGATCTTGAATTCTGGGAGCTGTGAGGCCTGACCTGGCTCACAGAGTTGTTTGTGATCAACTCTTGTCATAAGGCTTCTCCATGCAGAAACCTTATCAAGAGAAGCATCCACTTCAGGCTCAGACAAGAGTCATCCCAGGCCCCTTTAGCAAGAGACTCCATTGTGTCACAAAGAAGTCATCCCATGGCTGGAAATGGGCTTCTCCTCTGGTGTGACAAGTTCCAAATCAATAAGAGGGCCTTCTGGGAGACGGCACCTAACAGAGACAGGAACTGGGCTTCATCAAGGGTTGGTGAGACCTTCAACAGGCTGAATTTCCAGTGTAGCAGTTGTGAAATGCAGTGAAAAATCCCTTGTTTAGCAAGCCCAATGATGTTACTTGCCCACTGTCTTCTGCTGGGGATTAGAAGAAGAAATTACATTGTTCAGGTGGTCTGCAACTCTCAGAATTAAAGAGCATCCTAGGTTGGAAGGATTAAAGGATCATCTGGGCCAACATTTCATGGGAAAGGCAGCCTAGATGAAATTGTCTACCAGTGTGTCCAATCACATCAAGTCCCCAAGAGCATTTTTCTTGAGAGTTGGTTGCTCACCTGTCTGACCTTTCCATGTCCTCCTGTCTCTTCCTCAGCGTCACTTCTGCGTCTTTGCTTTGTCCAGCCCTGCTCAGGATGCCTTGTCCAGGATCTATGGCACCATTTTAACACAGCACCTGACGAGTGGGGATTACTCAGAGGCTGTGCAAAAATCAGCTCAGCAGCTGATTGCCCTGGCCCTGGGTCTGCATCAGAAGGTAGCTGCTACTTTCCTGCCAACAGCTATCAAGTTCCATTATGTTTTCAACATGAGAGACTTGGCCAATATCTTCCAAGTAAGTGCAGTTGCTGTCCAGTGGCACTCGAAGTTTGTGGGCATGTGTTCCTCTGGCCCAGCAAGTCTTGGTGACCAAAATGTAGTCTCCCAGTAAGCAATAACACAGTCATTCCCTGAGCTAAAGGGGTGACTCTAGGACATTCCCTAATTACTGATTAGTTTTGGATGGATTCCAGAGCCATCAGCCATGGCTTTGAGGAACATCAGTTAGAATCTTATTTACTTTCCAGCCTCCTGTGGTCAATGGGGAGGGATGGATACATCCAGAAGGAGGTGCAGGTTTGGGGTGGGTTGAAATGCCTTCTGGCTGTAGAAGGCACTAACTCAAGGGAGCTTTGGCCTTTTGACTTCAGCATTTAATTTGGTGAATGTGAGAGAGCTGGACTTGGCTTTGTGAGCCTCAGTTCCACACACATGACTCTGGGGATCAATGGCACTGCTCCACCATGCAGGGAAATGACTTTATTGCACTGAGGCAGGTTGTGTATGCTTTGTGGGCTCCTGGCCCTGGAGATAGGAGAACAGTAACCAGTTCAAGTGTTCTGCCTGGAGCCAGCACAGTTTGTTGGCCTGGACTGGCCTGTCGTGTCCTCTCAGCATCTCGTCACTCAAGTGTTTGGTGTGTCCATGAAGGATGGAATATAGAGAGCTGATAATCAAAATCAGCTTTGATTTAATTGCTGAAGCAATTACCACTCGAGGCAGTTCTGTACCAAGGGGAGCTGTTCAGCTTTAGAAATGTTTTATTCCAACAATGGAGAAATACCCCCAGAAATCTCCTGCCTTTAGCAGTAGATATTACTGCTCAGAGAGCCTTTCAGAGTTTAAAGATGATTAATAAATTTTGAGAAAGCTGTCAGCTGGCAAATCAAGGTTTGAAACACCATAACCTGTTGTAAAAATGCCACTTTGGAATTTGTAGCTGTCCTTCTTAATGTCTGTTTTACAAAGTAGGTGCTGGAAGTTCAGTGCCATGTGATCTGCTCTATCAGACAAGGGCTGCAGTAATGGCAGGCAATGGGAAATCCAAGAACAGGACCTTGAAAAAGTTAATAACTCCATTGTGTCAAGAAGGAATCAGACCTGTCACTTGTGCTCAGCTAAACATCAGCAGGCTTTGACGTTAGATGTGGGTCATGTTAAATCCTGGCTTCTTGTTAATCTGTGCTTTGAAAGGCAGAGAGAGAGAAAAAAGGCATTTCAGTGGGAAGCTTTGATTTTAACTGTAGTCTGCTTGAAAGGTGCTAAGGTTGAGGCATATTAGAAAATGTCCTGCCAGACCTAGATGCTGGGCTAGAGGGTAGGAGAAATGACAGGAGCTCAGATGGCTTTATCACATGGCCATGGGAGGAGCAGGGGACTCTGTGTCCTTGGTCTCATGTTTATTTAAATTATAGTTCAATTTTTCTTGAAATCCTTCCTTTCCTTTTGCTATTCATTCTTGATTATTTCCTTACCTTAAATAGTCTTGGGAGTTTGGGATCTCCTGATCTCCTGTTTAGCCCTGCTGGAACAGGTTTTTTTTTTCCTTGAAACTGAGTGTGAAAGAAGCTCTGGACTCTGGGAATGTATTTCCATGTGTTGCATTTGTTACAGCTTTATAAATCTTGTATTTAGCTTGAGCTCTCTTGGAGAGCCAACTTCAAAGTAAGGTCAGGCTGATCAGACAAATTTTGAACATTTCCAAGGCTGGAGTTCCTATAGCCTGCCTGGCATCTGTTGCTTTGCTAAATCCCCTCAGTGCTGATGTTTATAAATCTTCATTCAATCAGAATTTCCCTCACTGTGATTTGTGTTTGTTGCCTCTCCAGAAAACATTTGGCTTGATCTCTGTAAGTCCCCACTAGGAGCTGTAGGCAGCAGTAAGGTCCTCCTTCACCTCCTGTCTGGGTTGAACAAACCCATTTCTCCTCAGCCTTTCTTTGCATGTCCTGTGCTCCACTGTTTTACTGTCTTGGTGGCCTCCACTGAACTCACTCCAGTATGTCAACATCTTTCTTTTACTGGGGGACCCAAAAGTGGATTGAACCTCCCAAAGCTCTTCTCCAGGCCATCAAGGTCTCTCACTTTGCTTGGTCAGTGTCACCTGCAGACCTGCTGAGAGGTCACTGCCTGGGTGATGGAGGAACGTGTTGGACAATATGCCTGGGCACCAACCCCAGAGGAACACTGCTGGAGGTTCTCCAGTTCTCCAGTTAGAACTTTGAAACTGGAGTTTCAGCCACCAACCACCTTGCAGTCCATCCATCTGGTCCATGTTCTTTTATAAGACTTTATTTGATGTCATCTGTGAAAAACAAAAATGAAAAAGAAATAAGAGGGAAACAAGACAAAACATCCCAAGAAAGCAAGGCCACCTGAGTTCCTGAGCCTGTGGGAAGATGGAGAACTGCTGGTGGGTGTAAAAAGATGGAGAGCTGGTGGGTGTAAAGCATGTAGGTCAGTACATAAAGGCTTTTCCAAATTCCTCTTAATCCCAGGCAAACAGTCAAAGACTGAGTGCATGAGAGCTGCGTATATGAAAGTCATCTGGGGATTGCTGTTTCAGCTATTCAGTAATTATACAAGCAGCCAAAGGGAACCATGAAAGGCACAAACTGTGTGGAAATTGCAGCTGTGGTGGGGGCCACCCCAGCCTTCTTGCCTGGGTCTGGGGATGGTGCTGGCTCTGTGCAGGTCATGCACAGCACCCTGGCTGCAGCCTCTGCCCTGAGAACACCGGGGGCCACGCTCAAGTGTGCCTAAGTATTTAAATAGGGCCTTACAAGCCCAGCCTGAATACCTGGGTCAAAAGTGCTTGACAGCTCTTAAGACAAGGAGCCCCATGCCAATTTTCTGATTACAAACCACTCCAAGAACCTCTGTCTTAATTGCTGCAGCTAATGAAAAAGGAATGAGTTTGCAGCTGGGGTGCGTGCGTCTCGCACGGAACAAGGGAGCTCTGGGCTCAGCAGGAGTTCCTCCCAGCAGGCAGATGTTTGTCCTTCTGCACCAAATACCTGTTGCCCCCTGGGCTGAGCTGGTCAGGCTGGTGCCTGTGTTGCTCGGAGTCAATTGAAGGTGACTCCAGAAGGCAATTAATCCAAATGATGGCAAAATGCCAGAGAGATTTATCTAGACAAATAAAGGCATAGGTGAAATCACAGGGAAACAGAACACCCTGTACACTGGGGTGTTGAAGGCTTGACACACAGCAGTGGGTTGGCTGTCAAGCACTGTTCATGTTTGTCTTTGCTAATTGGAATGGTCATCTCTGAGGATCTGAGCACCTCCAGTGGCATTCCTTGGTGCCTGGCTTGTCACATCCTCTCCTGCAGCAGAGAAAAATGGGCATTTCTGTGTGTATTTCAAGTTCCTCCTGGATTCATCCTCCTGGAAAGAGCTCAGAGGAACTGTGTTTCTAAAGCACCTCATTCAGTGGAGGTGAAAGAAGTCCTGCTGTGAGTGACCTGCTGTGCATTGGCACTTCGCAGATCTAGGATGGGGTCTGGCTCCAGTTTCAGATTTCAGATCCAAGTGTGTGAGGATGCCCAGGTTCATCCAAGGCTGGGGAGGCCAGGAGGCTGTCCAGGTCCCCTGCCAGGTATGCAGGTGTTGTCACTCCATTGTCCAAGTGTGGGTGTCACTTTTTGAAACATGTGAGTGCAACCCCCTGGGCTTCAGCAGTGCTACAAGGACACAGATGTCTGCATCTGTTGTATCTGCCTGTAACTTGTGGGTGTCTTGCCTGACACCCTTCAGCTATGCTCCCTGGGCTATAGATTAGGTGTCTCCTGAGATGAACCATCTAGTTAGGAAGGTCATGGGAAGTTCCATGGATTCCTACACAACAATGATGTTATCCACTGTTCTCACTTGATTTTTGTCTCTGTACTTGATGTTCAGCAGAACAACACTAAGTGCCTCAGCATTGTACTCACTGGTGCCACTGCTTCTCTGGCATCATCTGGCCAAAGGCCACAGGGTGACAAAGAGGGCTGACAGCTCTTTGAGATCACAGCATCACATGTCAGGGGTTGGAAAGGACCTCTGGAGGTCATCCAGTCCCTCTGCCACAGCAAGATCACCCAGGACAGCCCACACAGGAACACAACCAGGGGTTTCTGGAAAGTCTCCAGAGGAGACTCCACAACCTCTCTGGGCAGCCTGGGCCAGGGCTCCCTCAGCCTCACACTCAAGAAGTTTCTCCTCATGTTGAGGTGGAGCTTCCCATGTTCCAGCTTCAACCCATTATTCCTTGTCCTATCACTGGGCACCAGTGAACAGAGATTGGCCCCTTCCTCTTGACACCCACCCCTCAGATACTGATGGACATTCAGAAGGTCCCCTCTCAGCCTTCTTTTCTCAAGGCTGAGCAGCCCCAGGGCTCTCAGTCTTTCAGATAACAGGCCAGAGAAGGATTAGGCAAGATGGGCAGGAATGTCTCTCTGTCCTTGGACTGTATCACTTACTGTTCCTGATGTTAACTGTGCAGGGACAAGGTCACCCTGCAGTCCTATGAAGTCCTATGGGCTCATCAGAAGCTGTTGCCTGTTACTGTCCCTCCTTGGCAGGTCCTGTCTATGGTCAAGTCCAACACTACATTGCATGGAATTTCTGCAGCACCTTTTCATGCCTCTGGGCCCCACCACACACTGCACAGCTAAATTGGTTGGTACTCTCCAGACAGTTTGTCCTTGATTAAAGAAGACAGGTCTCTGCAGTGACTAAGTTGTGGATTATGCTTTTTAAAACCATATTCCCTGCTGGCTCACACCAGAGAAAGCCCTGTGCTGTCTTTCTTTCCATCTGAAAGGGTTACCATGGTATTATGCTCTAAATTATATCTATCATTTCTGTAAAATAATAATCATAGACTCAGTGGGATTGTATTTTGCTTTTTATTCCCATTTCTAACAAGATTTCCCAGCAGCATGTCACATTCAGGTCTGTGGCAGCTGAGGAAGAGCAGCCTCTCTCTTGCTGTCACTGATTGCGGTGGCCTCAGAGTCCCATCTCTGGTGTCCGATCAGCTTCACCTCCATATGGACTTTTGACTTCATAGCTCCTTTGCACAGATTTTTGTATTTACCCACGATTAAATTCACTGAAGAGTCCTGCAAGTGTCAGGCTTGCTAACACCAGAATGTCCCTTTATGCTGCCTGCTGGCAAGGGGAGAGCAGCGGCTGCGAGGCTGGGGCAGGATCAGCAGCACCTTCCTTTGGTTCCTGGCTCTGGCGTGGTTGTTATGACTTACACTTGGACTTGGTTGGGATCTGGTTACCTGAGCCAGTCTGGTTTCAGAGCTTCCCCCTCCTTGTCTCACCACCTCTGCTATTTCTCCTCCTAACAGAGATCCAGACACTCACAGCTGCTTACAGGCTGCTCCATCCCATGCAGCACCTCATGGTGCCAATTTGGTGGTGCCAGTCCCCCCTGATGTATGGATTTTAAATTGATACCTTTAAATAAGACTCTGGGTTCATAGAATCACAGGGTAGTTTGGGTTGGAGGGGACCTTAAAGACCACTTTGTTCCACTACCCCACCATGGGCAGGGACACCTCCCACCAGCCCAGGTTGCTCCAAGCCCCATCCAACCTGGGCTGGAACACTGCCAGGGATGGGGCAGCCACAGCTTCTCTGGGCAACCTGGGCCAGGGGCTCAGCACCATCAGAGAAATAGAAATGCTGTGTTTGTTACTGTTTCCATGTCACTGCTGTCCTCAAAGTGCTGCAGCTGCTCCAGGAGCCCCAAGAGTAACATCAGCAGTGAGCAGAGTGGGGATCAGGGATCAGGCTGGGCTGTGCTGCCTGCTGGGGAGGGGAAGGGCATGAGTGGATGTGAAGCCTGTGGGGATCAGGTGGCAGAATAGAAAGTCTCCCAGGCATAAAAAGGTAAGAAAAATAAATTGCTTTTTATCTTTCTTAGCAATCTAAATAACTTTTAAAATAACAACAGCTTGTGCAGCCTTACTAGGTGTCCTGCACTGTTGAACTAAGCAACAGTTCTTTAAATTATGGCACTTCGTCCATCCCAGATGCAGTGACCCATGACCATGCACCCTTTGTGCTTCCCATCACCAAATCCTTCATCATCTTCTGGCAGCCCAGGATCACACATGGAGCATCCCTGTGGCTCTGGGTGTGTCCATAGGAGGGTCTGGAGCTCTGCTGGGGAGAGTGAGGAGGGTCAGGGCTGCAGAGGGAGAAAAGTGAAGATGTTCAGGTGTTAAGTTAGTAACTCATTACAGCTTTGTGAACTGTGGATTTCCTTCCCTCTGAGGTAGCCTTCCACGTGCTTGCATCAAGAACGCAACAACTTTTGTGGCTTGGGATGTCTTTAGAGTGACTGAAGGATTTTAATTTAAATTTTTTTTCAGTGTAGGACCTGATGGGTTTCACCTTTCTTGCTTGGAGCTGTCAGCTCTTCTCATTATTTTTTTTTTCTGAAATAAATAAAATAACAATTTAGCAGCTTTAATGACAAATGTGAAACCCAAACAATTTGATCCCTGGGCCAGTATGCTAAGGGACACTGCTTTGCGTTGCTTTTAAAACATTTTATGTTTTATGTGTAATAATTAGATGTTGGAAATAAAAGCTGCCTATTTAATTCATGCCATTGAAAGCTCTGTGTGCTGTTAATAGCCAACACCTCTTTGAAATATAATTCTTTTATGCATTTCAATAGAGTTCACAGTAAACATACTGTGTTAAGCAGACAGCAACTAATATCGCCTGCAGGCAGACTGCACCTAATTAAAATTAATTGATTGAAGAAGAATAAAATCATCACCACTAAAATTTCCCAACTCTTCTTTTCCTTCTTGACAAAGAACCCACGTGTGGTGTTGGGATGCAAAAAGCTGCACGTGTGGGCTGGTGCCTGACTCTCCCTCATGTTCCTGGCTGCTGAGATGAGGACCCCCAGCCCAGCCCTGGGGGTACTGCTCAGGGTGTCAAATGAGCAGAGTGAACAGAAACTGCTTTGGGAGGTTGGGGGTGACATGGGGTACATTCTCCAGGGGCTGTTCAGGGGCTAACTCAGAAGCTCAGTTGCTGTAACTGCATTTAGAGTGGTTCAGCCCTATTCTGGTGTGGGTGCTGGGGTGAGGTTAGTCCCTTTGGGTCATGATGGGCTTTACTGACTGTCTCTGTTCTCCAGGGTCTTCTGTTCTCTACCCCTGATTGTCTGAAGCAACCCCAGGACCTAGTGAAACTCTACCTGCATGAGTCAAGCCGGGTGTACAGGGATAAAATGGTTGAAGGAAAGGATTTTGGTAGCTTTGATAAAATCCAGCAGGAAGCGGTGAAGAAATTCTATGACGTAAGTGTTGAAGTTCATAACTCTGATAATAACAAATGTGCTGTCAGAAAAAAAAGAAGTTCCTTGGAAAAGCGAAGTTTGACCCAAGATCTGCCCATCTCTCACTCACCTGGAAGACAATGCTCTTGATGGGAGCCCAGAAATAAAATCTCTGTCCTCCATATCCTGGGCTGCCAAGGTACAGCATAAGTAAATGCTGCACTCCATAAGGGCACTGGGGAGAGATCTGGGCTCTGGGAATTAATTAAAATGCTTCATTAAAGTGCTTTGAGTCTCATGTGGGAAAAGCAGGAAAAGAGTCAGATTGCTGGTCTTGATGAGAGCAAAGTGCAAGGTAGGCACAAATCCTGAGTGCTTTCCCTTGGTCCAAAATATCTTTCAGCTGAAAGTTCTAGTCCTGCTTTCCTTTTTTCCCCACAGCACTGCTGCAGGACTCACACAGGGATCACTGATGGGGGTGCAGGTAGAGCTTTTTCCTCCAGGTGTTGTCATTGTCCATGCAAGGGCCTGATGCCCCAGCTATTGCTGCAGGGCTTTTCTGCTGGCCACACTCTCTGACAGTAATGAGCTGAGTTTTTGTGAGTTGCAGAAAGTTGTCAGAGCAAAAAAAGTCAGGACTGGGGCTTTTCCCTTTCCCCTGCTTTCCCTTCTGTCCCTCTTTCCAGTTTTCCAACATGCAGGTGAAGCTGTGTGGGCATAAAAATGGTGGAATGGTTTCAAGCAGCAAGAGGAGAGATTTAAATGAGATATCAGGAAGAAATTCTTTAGAGTGAGGGTGCTGAGCCCCTGTCCCAGGTTGCCCAGAGAAGCTGTGGCTGCCCCATCCCTGGCAGTGTTCCAGCCCAGGTTGGATGGGGCTTGGAGCAACCTGGGCTGTGGGAGGTGTCCCTGACCATGGCAGGGGGTTGGGACTGGATGAGCATTAAGGTTCCTTCCAATTCAAACCAGTCTGGGATTACATGATTCTATGGAAAAGGGGAACACTACTTTCCTAGGAAAGGGGGCAGAGAGCTGCAGTAGTTTTTTCTATACTTCTTGTACACATTTATATACTTTTTTTTTTTTTCTTTGACAGGACATGGAGGAAACTTTAGAGCAGACCAAGCGAATGAATATTTATTGCCATTTTGCTAAGGGCATCAATGAACCCAGCTATAGACCAGTTCCAACCTGGGAGGAGTTGAACCAGGTCCTTGTGGAGGCCCTGGACAACTACAATGAAGTCAATGCTGCCATGAGCCTGGTGCTGTTTGAGGATGCCATGTGCCACGTGTAAGGGCATTTTCTGTCTCTGTGGTCTCATCATAACATTTATCTATGCAGATTGCTTCCCTGGAGTTTCCTGGAGGATGCAGGTATCCATGACACTTGCTGATAGAGCTGGAGGTGTGCAGAAGTTTTGTCTGTCCATGTGGCATGTCCAGCACAAATGCTGTACTGAAATGCAGATCTGGCCTTAGATCACCTCAGATGATGGACCTGCTCTCTAAATCATCCTTATAACTGATAATTCTGATAATAATGATATTTCTGCATTTCTGTTGGTGGTGTTTGGAGAGCACTTTGGGAGCCATAAGGATTCCTGGGGCTGTCAGCCTGCATATGCTAGTGGTTATTTTAAAGTGTGGTTGATGTTGTGATATCTTTGGCTCTTGATGCTCTGCATGTGGCAGGAACATTTATTGTAGGTAACAGTGTTCAAGTGCTTTATTGTCTTTGCTTGACAGCCAACTACAGAAGTAGTTATGCCAGGATTTCTCTAAATGATTCCACAAGTGGTTTAGAGCCATGTTTACACAGGTTCTTAGTGGGATTTTTGGATCTGTATAAAGTGAGATTAGGTGTCTTCAGGCTACTAGTTTGGATGGATTGAGGCATTTGAACTGCTTTGATCTTTTGAAAATCCTGCCTGCATTTAGAGGCCTGGAGGTCCAGATGGACTCCCTTTGGAAACTGGACATGTAGGACTTTATGAAAACAGGGAGTCTCTGGTTGGTAATTATCAAGCTATTTACGTATCTGGGCTGTAGATAGGCAGGTGTGCCTCCAGCTGCCAAATACCACTGAAACATGTTGGGAATCCCAGCAGTCAGACTCATTTCTGGGTACTGAAATGCAGATCTGGCCTTAGATCACCTCAGATGGATCTGCTCTCTAAATCATCCTTGTAACTGGTTTGGGATGAAAGCATTGTATCAAGAGGTGCAGATTTGTGATTTAAAGCTGGGAGGAAGCCTCTGTCCTGCTGCACACCACTATGGGGGTTTTTAGTTCTCACTGGACTTGGCAACTGAATGTAGTTACTGGTATGCAAATTATATATATATATATATATATATATATATATACACACATATGTATATATATATAACTGCTGCTCCTTTTAACTAGCCACTTAACTACTACTGGTAATTTTGCCAGCTATGCTGGGGCACCTTTTCCTTTACAGTGTGGGCGTTTACTCCTTTGTGTGAATGAGTCCTGTGGGAGCTGGTGTCCATGGGTGTTTCTGCTTCCATTGGTTGCAGAAAGGTGACAGTAATATCAATCTTGTGCTCCTTTTGCACTTCCCTTACAATGGAATTTGTGACAAAAGATGGCACTGCCCCTGCAGATAATATTGTGAATAATCAGGTGAGTGAGGTTTGAGTGTTCAGCATGATTTTCACTGGATCTGGGTGAGGCAGGGGGGAATGGTGCTTGTATTTAGGCATGGGACAGGGAGGTTTTCACAGGTGGGTTCCTCCAAACTCCCCTTGTTTGAGGTTTTAACACGTGGGGATGTCAGCAATGGCTTAGAGAATAAAGTGGAGGCAGAGAGTCACCATGTGACTCAGAAAGAACAAGTGAACAGCCCTTGGAAATAACAGCAAGTTCATTTTAACAGTGAGAAAATGTCACTTTAAGTAGTAGTAGTTTTGAGACATAAGAAACATGGACTGAGTTTTCCAGACAGGTTTTATGCTGTTCTAGACATATATAAATACACTTTAATGCATAACAGGACTCTTCACCAAAATGTCAAATGCTTTGGGAAGAAAAAGCTTTACTGGGAGGTGTATCAGAGCTTTATATTTTAATCTCATTTTTTGTATGTCAACATAATGTGTTTTTTCCCTTGTCCTCCCTGCAAAGATGTCCAGGCCTTCACCTTAAAATAGTTCTGCCCAGCAGAACTAGGCAAGTGGAAAAGAAATTGGGCACAGTCTGAAATGCCACCGAACAACTTTTCTCATAAGCTCTGTCCTTTGCACAGGTCTCAGCAGAGATGGGGATTGATTGCTGACATGTCTCTCAGATTGACATTTTTCATCCCTTTCAGAACACAATTTCCTAGTGAATAAAATATGTATTGAAAAGCACCAGGCAGAGCAAAAGAAAAACACTTTTATTAATGAGAATTTTTGTATGCTCCAATTCAGCTGCCGCATCAACCGCATCCTGGAGTCCCCCAGGGGCAGCGCTCTCCTGGTTGGGGTGGGGGGCAGTGGCAAACAGAGCCTGACCAGGCTGGCAGCCTTCATCAGCAACCTGGAGGTTTTCCAGATCACTTTGCGGAAAGGGTATGGGATCCCTGACCTGAAGGTAGGTGACTTCCAAGGCTGAGGTGGAGGGGAAGGAAAGAAGCAGCAGAACTGAGGGTGCTGAGCCCCTGCTTGCCCAGGGAAGCTGTGGCTGCCCCATCCCTGGCAGTGTTCCAGCCCAGGTTGGATGGGGCTTGGAGCAACCTGGGCTGGTGGGAGGTGCCCCTGACCATGGCAGGGGGGTTGGAATGAGACGATTTAAGGTTCCTCCCAACCCAAGCCAGGGATTGCACTGAGATCTTCAGCCACATGCATTGACCTCCCAGTGCTTCAGCTACAGGCTTTGTCTCCCAGTGCTGGCTATTTCTTCTCATTTTTGTGTTCTATGACAATGACAGTGATAGTGTCCCTCACATAACCTGAGAGGCTCATCAGTGATGATGGAAAGTGGCCAAAGTACAGTATCATGCAAATTAATTGCAATTGTTCTCAGTTAATATCCACTTCTGGTGTGGCACCTATGCCCTACTTTGCAGGGTGTATGTGCAGCTCCTAATTCCACTTGTTTTTCAACCTCAGGCAGACCTGGCAAACCAGTACCTAAAATCTGGAGTGAAGAATGTAGGCACCGTGTTCCTCATGACTGACACACAGGTGGCAGATGAGCAGTTCTTAGTGCTGGTGAATGACTTCCTTGCATCAGGTATGTCTCTGGTGGGTTTGACTTCTCCTCTCCCTCTTTTCAATGTAGCTTTGCTCATGTCAGCAGCTGTAGCTCTACAATACTCAGAAGGGCAATATATGAAGTAAGCTAGGAGACATGCATTAAAGTTTAGAGTGTAAGCAGTGCTAAGATCTCCTTGGTAAGGATGAACTCCATCATCCTGGGCTGCATCAAAAGAAGCACAGACACCAGGTCAAGGGAGGGCATTCTCCCTTACTCTGCTCTGGTGAGACCCCACTTGGAGTACTGTGTCCAGTTCTGGAGTCCCCAACACAAGAAGGACACAGAACTCCTGGAATGTCTCCAGAGCAGAGCCACTCAAATGCTCAGAGGGCTGAGCACCTCCCTGGGAAGCCAGGCTGAGGGATTGGGGTTGTTCAGCCTGGAGAAGAAGAGGCCCTGAGGTGAGTTATAGCAGCTTTCTAATATCTGAAGGGGCTACAAGAAAGCTGGGGGAGGACTTGGGTGTGTAGTGAGAAGACAATGGGCAGTGGTTTAAAATGAGAAGAGATTTAGGTTATACATCAGGAAGAAATTCTTTCCTGTGAGGGTGCTGATCCCCTGGCCCAGAGAAGCTGTGGCTGCCCCATCCCTGGCAGTGTTCCAGCCCAGGCTGGATGGGGCTTGGAGTGCCCTGCTTCCTTGCAGACCACAGCACAAGGATGTGTGGGTGAGCACTCCCTGTGCTGGGTGCTCTGCAGCTACAAGGCACATGGGACTGTGCAGCTGTGTCACCACATGAAGGAACCCAGAGCAGGTGTATTCCCAGATTCCCTGGTAAATCACTGCTACTACTGTGGGCCTCTTCTTGTTGCTTTATTTATGACTGGGGAGTGGGAAGATGCCAGCTGGTGAAGGTGACCTCCATGGATGTGAGGGGTGGAGAGCTGACAGCTCAGTGGAGTGATAGTTTGTGAGTTACTCCAGAGCTGATACGTGGCCATAAATTGGCCATATGGTCCCAGCAGCAAACATGCCCTGCCTGTGATGGATTTGTAATCAGGAGCAAAGCCAGGGGTTGTTGTGGGGGGCTGTGAGTAGCTCCCACCACCTCTCGGGAATGATGTGGATGAACCCAACCATCTCATGAAGGGATCATGCCAGGACTGGGACTGCCCAGAGGGTGCTGCTGAGGGGTCTGGCTGCTCTCTGTGACCTTGTTTTTCTTACTTGTCTCTTCACCTAAGACACTAAAACAAAACATATATTTTAGTCTTTCTTAGAAATGAGCAGGTTTCTGATTTCCTAAGTGATTCTTGCTCATATGGACAGGATTTCAATAATGATGATTTCAGCCAAATCAGAAACCAGAAAGGAAGTGAATGGGTGATAAATTAGGGAACCACTAAAAAAATATTTGGTTATTTACATTTTTGGCCATCAGTTGCATAACAATTAACTTCTAAAAGGTTTTAAAATATTTCTAACTTTTAAAACATTGTGGTCACTTGGGAGTTATTTGAGCACTGCTGGAAATAGCACTGAACAACTGCAGAAACTGTACGTGTTGAGTAAATAAACTGCAAAACTAAAATGATTTTTACACTGTCATGTACAGCATATTAGGTATTTGATTATTTTTTCTTTGATAACCTAATTAACACTGTAGATCTGAAAAAAGAAAAAAAAAAAAGGAATTTCTATACTTGCATTCTATCCTATGTTTGTTTACCTCATGCTTTTATAAGAAAGTTTGCTCTCACAGGTGTGTTTTTTAGCAGCCTGAGCTTCTGTGCCCCTTTCCTGCTTGTGGGGTCCGTGGGCACCAGGTGCAATGATTTTTCTTGAGGCTTCCCCGAGCCCCAGAAGAGGGAAGAAGCTGCTTTACTTTGCTCTAAGACTTCAAGAAAATCCAGACCAGTAAATCTAAACATGTCCTCTTCTCTTAGGTGAAATCCCTGAACTCTTCCCCGATGAAGAAGTTGAAAACATCATCAACAGTGTGAGGAGTGAAGTCAAAGCCCGGGGGCTGGTGGACTCCAGAGAGAATTGCTGGAAATTTTTTATAGAGCGTGTTCGACGCCAGATGAAGGTCAAATGTGCTTGGGGAGTTTGGGTCCTTCCCCATCATCCTTGATACAGGGATATGGGGTGGAGATGCCTTGGGCTACTTTGGGGGGAGGTCAGGCTGCAGCCTATGAGGAGTCTCTGCCTGTTTGTGACGTGATCTGTGATTTTCTTAGCAAGTGGTTTGGAAGTGTAGGAAATGCTGCCTCTTGGGCTTTAGGAAGCACTGTGGGAGCTGAAAATTTTCTCTTCCAAGAGTTGAGCAAGATTATCCTTTCCACCTTCAAAGCCATGCACAAGAGCTTAATTGGGGTGCATCAGGAGCAGGTCTTGCTGCTTGGAGAAGCTGCATGGGGGATCAGTCCATGTGTTGTTGATAATCCAGTGCCAGAAGAATGAAAAAACCCATTGTATTTAAACTAGAGGGTTGTGGGGACTGAGTGTGTTGGACACAACCTGCTTAGAGGATTTCTTCCTGTATGTTGCAGCCCATATTCCAGCATAGAAAGGTCCTAAGATCCCAAAACAGTTTCAGAACTCCCCAGGTATGCCCAGCATGTGGAGAAAACACAGTGTAAGGAGTTAGACTCTTCCAGGAAGTCCCATCTGCAGGACTGAACAGTGCTGTGGCCCCACAGCAGGGAGGTAGGATGGGCAATGAGTGGAGATGTGATCTTTGCATCAGGAACCCATGTCCTCCTTCTTACTTACTGCTTAGTTCATGTGGGTGGGACGTGTTCAGTGGGGTAGCATGGCTTGTTCCCTATTTGGTGTAGATATGTACATGTTTAGGATGGGGAACAGATAGAGAGTTCATTTTTGAGAGAAAATTAGGGGACCATGGCACAATATAGATGCCCACCTCCTCTCTCTCCCAGTGTAGAGGGGAATTTCTGATGAGCACTGGTGCTTTTAGAGCACTTCTCTTTTGGAGCTCTTTTCTTTTGGAGCTCTTCTATCACCTTGGTTGTTCCAGCACCCGGATTGGAGTCAGCAGCCCCCTGCCCCGTGGCCTGGGCAGGCTCTGCAGAGAGCAGGCAGGGCTAAGGAGTCCATGCAGAGCGTGGTACCCACTGCTTCCCAAATGGCCCTTCCTCACCTCTTGCTGCTTCTTCACATGGTGGCAGCTTCTGTGTGTCCTTTTTGTGTCTGATGGGCTGAGCTCCTGAATCCATCTGCAGGGGGAGGGATGGGATGGATTCTGGGGCAGGGTTTGGTCCTTGGGTCTTAATTTACTTCATTTAAAGCTGGGGGGACGGAGTAGTGAAGGGGAAAAGTACTTTGCCTTGTCCTGACTTCACACCCTGGCCAAGTTTCCTTCTGGAGAGGAGCTGAGCTGGGGGAAGGAGGCTCTGGGTCTGCAAGGACAGGCTGGTGGGTGAGGGAAGGGTTCTGAAGACAGGAGGAAGGAGAAATGGTGCCAGGCTGGGAAGATGCTGATCAGGAAAGTAACAACCCTTTGACCAGGCCCCAGAGAATGTGAAGAGAGATTTCTCAGAGACCCACAAACTCCATGATTTTCTGCACCACAGACACTTTTAGCAGCTGTTGGACTGAAATAAAAGCCTGAAAAGCAAAGGATCTGCTGTGCAAAAATGCAATGAGCGGATAAAAACACGTTCACAAATGCTTTTATTTCCATTCTGCTTTGTTTTGAGATCTCTCTATTTTTAAAAATTTCTCATTCTGATAAAAGCAGATTTTGAGTTTGAACCACCTCATCCCTTTTCAATGCTGGCTTGTGGGGAACAATCCAGGCAGACCTGTGCTCCTGCCAGGAGATTTTAGGTCCATTCACATTAATTCCTGGTTGTACCATTTGAATCTGGATGCCAGTTCCCTGCTGGGCAAAGCTGTGTGTGCTGGAGCAGAGAAGAGCAATTATACTGAACCCCAGCTTCAGCCTTGAAAGGGTGCCAGGCTTCTGCTTTTGACCAAAGCAATGCTTAACACCACTGCTTGTCTTTACTGAAGAGAAAAAATGTTTGCTGCTACATTATGCCTTTTCCAGGCCAGGCATGCTGGCATCAAGGGCTGAGTTGGCTGGACCTGCAGTGGGTGGTGAGAGATCTCAGAGAATGGTTTGGTTTGGAAGGGATCTTAAAGCTCATCCAGTTCTAAGCCCCTGCCATGGGCAGGGACTTTTTCCACCAGCCCAGGTTGCTCCAAGCCCCATCCAACCTGGCTTTCAACACTTCCAAAGGAAGGGGCTGGAAGAGCTGGCTGGAGCTCACATCTCACCTTCTTCTCCCTGGGGCTCCGCAGGTGGCTCTGTGCTTTTCCCCCGTGGGCAGCAAGCTGCGTGTCTGCAGCAGGAGGTTCCCTGCCATCATCAGCTGCACCACCATGGACTGGTTCCAGGAGTGGCCACGGGAGGCCCTGGAGTCTGTCAGCCTCAGCTTCCTGCAAGAAACAGAGGCTGTGGAGGTGAGCACCTCATCCTGGAGGGAGCTGTGTCTGGGTTTCAGCCCCTCTGCCACGAGCCAGCCACGGCCACCACTGCCACACGGTGCTGGTGGCAGCCAGGTGTCACCTCATCCCTCCAGTTATTGCAGGCAATACCTCACACAGCAAGGATGGGACAGCAGAGAGGTCTGCTCATATTAATTGCCTTCCAGCACTGATCCAGGACATCAGGAGGAGGTGCTGGTCAGGCTGACATGCAGTGAACTCAACATTTCCAGTATGGTCCTGATTTCTCAGCAGGGTCCTTAGCAGAGGGGTGGCCACAGGCCGTGTGCTGTGGGTGTTTGTGCTCCATGAGCACTGCCAGGGAGTCCTTGCTCTGCCAGCAAGAGACAGCTTCTAGCTCAGAATAGGGAATAACCTCCTGCTGTTGGTTGTTGCCTGGACCACAGTTTTTTTCTCCGTGGGAGTGTCTGAGCAGCTGTAATTGTCAAGGGCAAAAAATATGTCAAGTTGTCATTGATGCCAACCTGCTACTCAGAGAGATTCAGTTCTGTTTCTTTTGTTTCTCTGGGTAGGATTTTTGAAGAATAAAGTCTTTTCTTTTTATGAATGTGCACTTTCCCCATTTGGAGGTAAGAAAAGTCCAAATTTATACTTAAAAGGTTGTTATTTTCTAGAACTGAATGCTAGAAAAATTGCTTGGAATAAGATAAAGTACCAGATAAAATAGGAGGTATAGCACACACAAGCAGACAAAGTTATTTTAGAGATAACGAATGAAAAGGGATCAACTTAGATGTTATATCCCGGATTTTGCTGCAGCAGAATGAAAAGTTAATAAATTCCTTTATATACAACACAGGTCTGTGGTATATTTAGATTTTCTCCTTGTCCTGTCACCCTGCCTTTAGGATTCAGTGAAGGATTCAATAAGCAAATTCATGGCTTATGTCCACACAAGTGTCAACGAGATGTCCCGATTGTACCTGAGCAATGAGCGACGGTACAACTACACCACCCCAAAGTCATTCCTGGAGCAAATCAAACTCTATCAGAATTTGCTGTTGAAAAAGGGCAGGGACTTAAAAGCAAAAATGGAACGGCTGGAAAATGGCCTGGAGAAGCTCAACAGCACATCTGCCCAGGTAAGTGAACTGTCTGGGGGTAAAGCTGGGGTTGTCTGTTTCTGTTGGACATCTCGGTGGCCTGCACCCACCAGGAGTGCCTTTGGAAGCTTTGGAGGTGGAAATTGTGCAGGGTGTAAAGTTTTTGCTAGATCCTGGCTCTAGCTTGGCTTCAGCTGGGTTCCCAGAGGAGCAAAAGTTCTGTGATGTACTTTGGAAGAAGAAGGCAGGAATTGTGCAGTGTTTAGGTGTTGTTTGTCTCTGCTGTTTGGGTGGTGCTAACCCCAAATGGAAGATCAGAGTAAATAAAGTGAGATAGGGATACAGTTGGCTGTGTATATCATCCTGTACATCAGCTGTGGTGATAAAGAGCTTCTGAAATACAGGAAACTTGGTGATTTTTGGAGTTGCACCCAGTAAATTGACATAACTTCATCAGGAATTCTCTCTTTCAAATGAAACAGAGCATCCTTTTAAACTAAAGCTGAGGCTCACTGCTCATTTTCCTTGCATTATGCTATCCATTTTTAAGGAAAAAGAGTGCCTGTCTGTAATGTAGATTAGCTGTTCTCCAGACCCTTTACCACCTTGATTGCCCTTCTCTGAACTTCTCAAGTTCTCAGTGTCCTTCTTGTAGTGAGGGTCCCAGAACTGAACACAGCACTCGAGATGAGGTCTCACCAGTCCCTAGCACAGGGACATGACCACTTTTACTGCTGGCCACACTGTCCCTGATACAAGCCAGGATGCTGGTGGCCTTCTTGGCCACCTGGGCACACACTGGCTCATGTTCAACCAGGTATCAACCAAGCACCCCCAGGTCCTTTTCTGCCTGGCAGCTTTTCAGCCACTCCTCCCCAAGTCTGTAACGTTGCATGGGGTTGTTGTGACCAAATTACATCTTCTTTGTAAGGCTGCATCTGAGGTTGAACAGGGAGTAGGAAAAAGCCCCCATCACTCCCAGTGAAGCCCACCAGAGCAGGATGTGCATGGCTTCACTGCAGAGCAGACCTTACATCTGCCTGACCTCTGGAGGCAATGAATTGTGCTGACCCGTGGGGTGATGCTGGTTTTGATGCTGCCCCAGTGGGGAACAAGATGGGTGAGGTCTGGTTTTTATTGGAATCATCTCATATCAAACTCACCTTTGGAGAGGAACCAAGTCCCTGTAGTGGCTGTCAGGCATCTTCAGGTGGGTGTGACATTGGCAAAGGTTCTCTGAGAAGCCACAAGGCAGGGGCTGAGCAGTGGCAGATGGAGGAGGAGATGGGAAGTCACGGAACTGGTGGGTCCTGTGGGTTTTGCTGTGGCAAGAAAGGCAAAAGAACACAAAATTCAGGTGTGGTTGGAGTAAGGCTGGGCCTGTTTGTAAGGCTGATTAAGATGCAGAGCAGTGAGGATAAATATGTCAAATTTCAATCTAAAATTAGTACTGGGGGCCTAAAATTAAACACCTAGATTATCAGATGTGTGCAACAGGCAAAACTGCTGTTGATTTGAAACCAGAGTGTGGATATACAGCAGTATTGGAAATCACATCTGAATGCTCAGTCTTGAATATGGATTTCTGAACTTCACGTTCACCCATGGAGATGGTTGGTCTTGGTGCTGGAGAAGTGAAAAGCCTTCTGCCTCACTCAAGTGTGTCATCTCCACATTGTGGTCACGGTGCTTGGAAGTGCTACACTGTGGGGGTTTTATTTTCAAAGAAAATGAGGATTTTGATACCTGGGTATGAGCTCCCATTGTCAGTGTTAACCAGATACCTGCTGCTTGGTTGCTGTGACAAATTAATGATTAATTTTATG
The DNA here is from genome assembly GCF_036169615.1 of Heliangelus exortis. Lineage (NCBI taxonomy): Eukaryota > Metazoa > Chordata > Aves > Apodiformes > Trochilidae > Heliangelus > Heliangelus exortis. The sequence goes on from NC_092441.1 coordinate 7,818,995, forward strand.
GATTTCTATAGACTGCTCAGTGTGGCCTCAGCCTGGGGGGGGCCTGGCTGCCAGGGTTGCAGGGTACTTTTTGACTTAGCTGTTAGAGTTTCAAAATAACCTCCCCCCCCTCTCCTATCCCCCAGTAGTCTTTTTAATTTCCTTTTGAGATTTGGATACCTTGGTGCCTTTGATCAACTTTTCTTCCAAATAAATGTTTTTTCCATTAGCTTAGACACCAAACCACCCTTCTCTGAAGGCAGTGTCTGTCCTCAGTACTCAGAAAAGAATAAGCTGGCTTCTAGTTATTAGGTCATCATAGACCTGGGAAGATGTGTGGGATGAGTCATTTGTTTGTCAGGGATGTTTGCTCTGAAGAGGTCAGTGCTCTGTTCAGAGCCCATTGCTGGGTAATTTTTCATCTGGCTTTGGTTAATATTGCATTGCTGGGTTCCAGGTTCAAGCCTTGCTTGTTCTATCAATTAATTGCTGACCTTTGTGGATCTATTTTGTGTTCTTGAAACAAGACAGGGACTATCAAATAAAACAAGTCTTCTTGGAGCCTGCCCTCCAGGTTTTCTATTCCTTAATAATTCTCTTTCTCTCCTCATGGGTGACAAGTGTTTCTTCCTTCCCTGTTGGAGTCACATTACATTCCCTTCTCCTTTGCTTTGATCTTCCCCTTTCTGCCTCACATTGCTAATTGCTTATCAGGTTGTCCTGAACTCAGGAAGCTGCTCCCAGGTTTTCACATTTTTTATCACTGTCTGGGACCAACTGCTGACCTTTTTGTGGCTGATAATGGTATCCTGTGTGCTAAGGCACATGCTGGATCTACCTGCTCACACCTTGACCTGGTTATTCTCCTGATGTTGCCTATGGGAAGGAGGTTGATAGTATTCTCTTTGGGATGACAGTCTGGTGGGATATGCTGTCTGTGGTTTGATGGTCATCTGCTTTCACCAGTGTTGGCAGATGCTGGAAAACTTGATGGTGTTTTTCTGCTCTCCCCTGGATGTGGTAATGACTCTTCTGTTGCTGTCAGGACAGGTCACTGCAGCAGCCTGAGCTCCACCCTGAGCTCTGAGAGCTCACGTCTTAGAACAGATGTGCATCTCCAATCCTCTGTTCTTGTTCTGGACATTAAACAGTCTCTTCTCTCCCCTCCACATGGAGCTGCTTCTTTTCATCTTTCTTAGCAGCTCCCTGTGGCCCTGGTGGCCCTGTTGTCCATGCCTGTGTCCACTTGTCAGGTGCCTCTGCTATACATACACACATTCCATGTGCCTTTTGGTGCTTTCCTTGTGAGGCTCCTGGGCTGTACAAAAATAATCCCAAGAATTCCTGAAATGAAAGGTGCCACCTGCATCCCACGGTATCTTGCCCAGAGCAGCATTTGGGTTGCCCTGGCACTTCTGCTCAGTGTCCCAGCAGGGATGGGACAACCTCCCCCAGCTGGGGTTGGTTTTTCCCCTGCTGGGTTCCTCACTGCTGGCACACTGCTCCCATGTTTGGACCATGTCTGTGGGCTCCCCAGTGGTGACTCAAGCAACCACAAGCAAAGGAGAGCAGCAGATTCCTGCTAACAACTGGAAATGTGGCTTCTCTCTGCTGCCAGGGCTTGCTCTACTCATGGGACCTCCAGGTCATGGGGTGCTGCTCAGGGTGAGCCCCTGCTGCTGGGCAGGGTGGGGAGTGGGCTGGTGAGGGGCTGTGCTCCCACACGTCTCTTCCCTCCAGGTGGATGAGCTGAAGGCCAAGCTGGCAGCCCAAGAAGTGGAGCTGAAGCAGAAGAATGACAATGCTGACAAACTGATCAAGGTGGTGGGCGTGGAGACGGAGAAAGTGAGCAGGGAAAAGGCAATCGCTGATGAGGAGGAGCAGAAAGTGGCACTGATCACCCAGGAGGTTGAGCGAAAACAGAAGGACTGTGAGGAGGACCTGGCCAAAGCTGAGCCTGCCCTGGCAGCTGCCCAAGATGCCCTGAACACCCTCAACAAGGTAGGGTGAAGATTCCCTTGGGAATTCAGTACCTCTGCTCTGCATTGTTGGGGGCAGTGTCATCTGATGGCCCAAGTTTTTGGCCTTTTTATTGACTGTTCTCCAGCTTCTTTCCAGCTGGTACATAGTTGGTCTCTGGTGTAACCTGGAGCAGCTATGAGGTGGCACCAGGATGCTCTTTACTCGTAGCCAGGGAGAGCAGGAGGAGCTGGAGGTGGGTGGTTTGCTTCTCTTCTCCACTGTTGGCTGGCTCCACTGTTTGTTCTCCTGTCTCATGGGGAATAGGAAGTCACCTTACTGTCACCCTCTTTCCCTCTGTCTTGCTGTCCAGGCACTGTCTCTGGCTCAGACCTGTACACCAGCATGGAGGACATGCAGGATGGAGGGCTGGGGTCCAGGGAGGTTTTGTGCTGAAGCTGTAGAGTATCTCATAAGATAAAGGTTAGGGACATGCTGAGATTTTCCCTAGGAACCTGTCAGACTGCAGTAGCAGAGCAGTGGAAGGCATGGTCTCCTTTACCTGCTGATCCAAGATGCATCAGAGAGCCTGACTTGCCGACACAAGTAATCAGCAATATTTATGTGTGCATGCAGAGTTTCTGCCCAATTATCTGAGTTGTCTTATTTGGACAGCAGTTATATGCAGTGTTGATAGGGAAAACAGGGAGAAAATCTGTTGAGAAGAATGCAGTGATGATATTTGGAGTCAGCTGGCAAGGACATGCACAGCTGCATGGCTGTTTTTGTGCCACTGTCACCTCCTAGTTTAAAAGAAGAGCACCGTGTCCATTCGGACTTGTATCTTTTACAGAATGGCTGTGGGGAGAGGTAAGTGAGAGGAGATGCCAGCCCTGTCCAAAAAGAGACAGTCAGTGTTCCGTGGAGGTGGCTGGGCTGTCTGTGCCTCCTTGGAAAGGAGGATGGTGCTTGGCCAGACCTGTTCAATCCCTGCAGAGGTTCTAATAAACAAAAGACAGTAACAACAACAAAAGCAAAACACTTTCTATGCAATTTCCTGCAAGGAATAACTCCTGGAGATGGTCCAGATGCATCTCAGGATGCCATGGTGGGCTGCAAACGTTCCCAGTGGTGAGCTAAAGGCAGCAATGCTCAGACTGAGAGAAGCCTGATGTATCAGCTTGATAGCCTGGCTCTGTTAGTGGCAAAGTGAAAAGAAATCCCTTGCATTTTTGTCTAACAACCTCGTTTCCCCCATTTTTAGAAGAATCTGACTGAGCTGAGGTCTTTTGGGTCACCACCTTCAGCTGTCAGCAACGTCATGGCCGCCGTGATGGTGCTGATGGCCCCAAGAGGAAGAATTCCCAAGGACAGGAGCTGGAAAGCAGCGAAAGCCTCCATGGTCAGAGTGGATAGCTTCCTGGACTCCTTGATCAAGTTCGACAAGGAGAACATCCACGAGAACTGCCTCAAAGCCCTTCAGCCGTATTTACAAGATCCCAAGTTTAAACCTGAATTTGTCACCACCAAGTCCTACGCCGCTGCTGGGCTCTGCTCCTGGGTGGTCAACATCGTGCGTTTCCACGAGGTCTACTGTGAGGTGGAGCCCAAGAGGCAGGCTCTGAGCAAAGCCAATGCTGAGCTGGCAGCTGCCCAGGACAAGCTGGCCAGCATCAAGGCTAAAATTGCTGTAAGTCCTTGCCCTTTGGTGGGACCCACCATGCTTGTCACTTCTTGCGGAGAATTTGGAGAAAGGTGCTTCTCTGCACTTGTGTGTTCTTAAGGGTAGGGTGGGAATCCAAAGAGTCAGGAGATCGTAGTCTTTTCCACCCCTTTTATTGCTGCTTTTTTGTTATCTATTCTTTGGTGTCATCTGTTCATTGATTTAAAGCAGCAAGAGGAAAAAAGTCTTCACAATGAGGGTGCTGAGCCCCTGTCCCAAGTTGCCCAGAGAAGCTGTGGCTGCCCCATCCCTGGCAGTGTTCCAGCCCAGGTTGGATGGGGCTTGGAGCAACCTGGGCTGGTGGGAGGTGTCCCTGCCCATGGCAGGGGGGATTGAGATTAGATGGTTTATATGGTCCCTTCTGACCCAAACCAGTCTGGGATTCCATGATTACACCTTAGAAAGAATGCTAATTATTAATTCTTAATATTCCTACCTGATCTGTAGAGGTGTAATTTACCTCTACATGTGGTGTGGGTCCTCAGAAAACTTGTTATCTCAAATCAGTATGTTCCTGGAGTACTGCAGAGAATCAGGGAGGAGGAACCAGAGGCTGGTTGAGGGTGCTGGTGACACAGAGCTGGACTCTGTCCCCAGCACTGGGCATGTTTTGCAGGATGACAGCTGCTCTACCATAAGTCTAACAACTTGCCACCACCCAGCTCCTTGGCGGCGTATCTTGTGCATCATCATCTCCTGTGTGATGAAAAGTGCCTTTATATGGAGAGCAGCTTCTAGGTTTTCTCCTTTTCCTTCAAAAAATTGCCCCTCTCTTAAAAGATACACTGCTTTTTTGCCCCCCTCTTCCCTGTCCAATACCTGCTAACAGCAAAGTGTGAAATCCAGCTCAGGGACCCAGCCAGATTGTCCCTTAGGCTTCAGCCCAGGTTCCCCTGGCTCTGCTCTCCACATCCCTTCATGCAGGCAGCCACTGCTGTGCTCCAAACCTGCCTTTTTTTGAGGTGCTATGGGTCTGGGATGCTTCCTCAGGAGTGAAGGGTCCTTTGTGGCAGTGCTTTTGTCTTAACACCACAGCTGGTGCAAAAGCCCCTCTCAGAGCCAAGGTGCTGGCAGCCAGGCTGATAAATCTGTCTTGAAAGAAGTGACTTTGAGATCTCACCTGGAGAGGAGGAGGCAGCACAGTCCCTCCAGACATCTCATCCCAGTACTCATCTCTGCCACCTGACATCTTCCTTTTTAGAACAGATATACCTCTCTTGATGCCTCTTATTATTCTTAAAATGCTTACTACACTGTTATCTAAAAATATTCTAAAAATCTCCAGAGCCCCCCCTGGTAGCTCCCTCCCAGTGGGGTGAAAGCAGGCTGAGCACATTGCCTTAAGTTAGGTTCAGTGGTCTTCAGCCTCTAATTCTTTCCTCTCAGATGTGAAATATGGTGCTGGGGAACTTTGTTCATCCCTTTACTCTGCTTATTTCCAAAGCTTATAATGCCTGAACTTTTCTTTTGCCTATTTTCTTCTTTTTTTTTTTTTTCTTTTTTTTTTTTTTTTTTTTTTTTTTCTTTTTTTTTTTTTTCTTTCTTTTTAAAGACAGGATTTTGTTAAAGCAAATGGCAATCTTTGAGGGGATTGCTGATACTCCACCTCCAGGCACTTACTTGTAAAACTGACTGTTTTGGGTGAGTTTTCCCTCTGCAGATGAGTAATGATACACTGCTGAGCGTGGGGGGATGTGGAGGGTATATCTTTGCTTATCAAGCTGGCATATCTTGGATAGCTTCACTGACATGAGGCTGATTCATACCTGCTCACAGCCAGGCCCCAAGCTGTCACAAACCCATTTTTAGTAATGAATGAAACTCTTTGCATTGTCAGAAATACTGAGGACTTTTCCTTTGTTTCCCTGGGAAATAAAGTTGCCATGCCTCTGGGGAGGGCTGCTGGAGAAGCAAGATGTCCCCTCATGGTTGCACATGGATATATTTGTGTGTCTGGGGGGTTCTTCATAGCTCACAGATTCTCATTTGTCAGCTTGTGCTTTTATATATGTGAGAGTACCTCTGTGTGCACAGACACTCACATGCCCACAAAGACAGAAACCATTTGTGTTATTAATTCCAAAGCAGGTTGAGGAGAGGCTGCTTTCTGTTTTCCAGTGTTCTGGAGCGCTGCAGGTAGCCTCATACAATCCTTTATCCTTTTGTATTTTTCAGGTTTATTTTCAGTGTGTAGCTCAGTGTTAAGGTGATTTACAAGCAGTTTAGCCTAAAGCAGTTTGCATTGGGTGCAGATAAAATCCATTATTACTTCTGCTTCTCTTATCAGAACTGAAATGCTCCAAGTGCTTGTGGGACCCACAGATGTGTGAGCAGCTCTGGCCAAGCAAAAAGCTCTTTTTCACTAGCAAAGGGGAGAGCATGATGGGCTCCAGGTGGTTTGGGCTGCTTCTGCCCCTTTCCAGAACCAAAACACTTTGTGGCCAGCCTGCACTCGAGCTGGTCCCACCTGGAGCTAGTTTGGGTCCTCTGCAGGAGTGTCCCATGGCACATGCTCAGGCAGCTTAGGAGCAGAGCAACTCGATTGACTTAGATGCCATATTCCTTATTTATATGCCATATTCCTGACTTAGATGTCATATTCCTTTCTAGAGAGAGGATGCAGGAGGTATGGCTCAGGGATGGTTCAAGCATACCTCCAGCTGCTCAAGGAGCCCCATTGGGGTTTTGAGAATAATTTGGTGAATCAGGACTGGACTGAGACCAAGGGGACTGCAGTGTCAGGAAATACAACATTGTTATCTTAGCTGCCCTGCTCATTGCTCAGCAGTCATTGGTACTTGGCCATAAGGACCCACTGTCCCACTTTAAATTCACACCAGGGTGGAACTTCAAATAGATGAGTTCTGCCTGTTCTTTGCCCCTGCCCAATCCCAAGGATGTGAGTTACAAGCACGTAAAATAGCACAGCCCATCACTGCTCCACACTGTCTCCTCATCACAGAATCCCAGACTGGTTTGGGTTGGAAGAGACCTTAAATATCATCCAGTGCCACCCCCCCTGCATGGCCAGTGACACCTCCCACTAGACCAGGTCGATGCCACAACATAATATGGGGCTGCAGCCCAGTGCCAGCCTGAGCAGCCTGAGCTGAGGTGGAGCTTGGCCAGCCCTGCCTGCAGGGTGAATCATCTCTGGAGATGGGTTTTCCTTAAAACTGTGCTTTTTTTTTTTTTTTTTTTTTTTTTTTTTTTTTTAATATGTGCAGCGTCTCAATGAGAACCTGAGAAAGCTCACAGCCAGGTTTGAGAAGGCCACTTCAGACAAACTCAAATGTCAGCAGGAAGCTGAAGCCACAGCCTGTACCATCGCTCTTGCAAACCGCCTGGTGAGTGGCAGCAGATGCAGTTCTCAGGGTAGGGGGGGGGGTACTGGGTGCTGCCCAGGTGCACAGAAAGCTACAGCCCCTTGTTTGGTTTTTGTTGTTTGGTTTGTTTTGGTTATTTTTTTAATACATTTCCTGCACTGCAGCAGGTTTTGGTAATGAGAATGATTTTACATTGGCTGTTTTCATACATCAAGGGGCAGGCACTGCTTGTGTTTCAAGAGACTGGCTACACCCTCCTCACAGATCTCATCTCCTTTTTGGTATTGAAATGTGTGATCACGTACTGATGGGCCAAAACTATATGACTTGAAAATTGTATAGTAAAGACAAAGGCCAGTTGCTTTGCAGGTGTTGAAATGAGAAAAAGTTAATAGTGAAAACCTCTAAAACCCCAGTGGGTGTCCCTGTTGTCAGCCCATCAATAGCATCACAGTCTCTTGTATCTTCAGAGTGTGCAGCCTCCCAGTCCTCTGCAGGGCAATGCCCTTGTCACTGCTCATAGATAAGAGACTGAGAGGTAAGGGCTTGTGTTCACACTGTCCTGCTGGCCCCAGCTCACATCCAGTGCTGCAATTGCCCTTAAACCTTTCCATTTTGTCTTCTGGACCAGCTGTCAGCTTGCAGTGAGCTCTGTCTTGGCAGGCACTGGGCTTGGAGCTGGTTCTAGCAGCTTCCTCTGCTCAGCCTCCATCACATGAAGGCAACACTGATGTGGCAACAATTTGGTCATGTTTTTCAAAGATCCAACTTGTTAGACCTGCAGGGAAGATGCAGGGATGGAGGTTGGGCTCAGTCTGTCTTGCTGAAGCTTCTCCTGCCGGGGGGGCTGGGGGCATCAGAGCACAGAAGTATTTCTGAAAGGGATACTGGATGCAGGGTTCTCTGTGTTTTATCAGATGGTGGCTGTGTTGGGCTGTAATTTTTATGTGAAATATCTGTGTCTATCCCAATGCAGTGATAAATAGAAAAGCCAATTGGTTGAGGATTTGCTTTGGACATGGAGAGTTGTGCTCAGTTCTGTATTTTTTCCACTCCATCCTTCTTAGGTGACCTTCAGTAAATTGCTTTAGCCAGGCTTTTCAGAGCTATTTAGGTTTCAGGAGGGTTTCATGGGCACATGAAGAAAGGCTGCAATTAGCGGGGGTATTAAAGTGCTCCCAAAGACTGAGCAGTTCACCACTGCATGTTTAGGCATTGAGAAACTTCTAAAAAACCCTTCATCTTTAATCTCTGTGTGTCTCCTTTGGCAAACTGGAGTGCAGCACAGTGGCTGCTTTGCAGACAAGGGCTGTGGTACACTCAGATAAAAGGGGTCAGAGACAAACAGCAGATGAGCCCCTTCCTGTGCTGATTTAAATCTTTTTTATGCATCCACTGAAGGTGTTTTATTCTATCATATTTTTCAGGTTAAATCTCACTGAATGCTTCCAAAATCTTTAATTAAAAAAGGAAGGTAGTTTTTTTTTTCATTTGAAAGAGCCATTTATGTTTCTGGGGAGATTTTACATGATGAATATTTCTTTGTGTCTTACTAAAGCCTAACAAAATCCTGTTTAACATGTGATGTGGAGGTAGATTGTGGCTCTGAGTCACACAGGAGGGAGTAAACACAAAACACAAAAAGAAAATGTTTTATGAAAAACAAACATAGAAATGATGGTTTCAGTTCTTTTCATATTTGTATATGTGTGTGTGTTTTACACTGAATGCAGCTTAATTTCACCTCAGTTAGTACTACTGTAACAAACAGAACATAATTTCTTAAAGGTGCATGCTAAGCATGCAAACTCTTGGCTTAAAACATGAATCTTCATTCAGACTGTGATAAGGAAAAATTGTGAGGTTTTGTGGGTTTGGTGGTTTGTTTTGTTTTTTTAAATTGTGAGGTTTTGTGGGTTTGGTGGTTTGTTTTGGTTTTGTTTTTTTTTTTTTTTGCTTAACTGTGTTAACAAAATTGTCCTCAAAAAACCAAATATAGCAGTTCATTTAACAAGATAGGCTGTCACTGGGTATGTATGTTCCTACCTGATTTTTAAATGTTAATAATTTCTTTTCAAAGAAAATTTATAGATCCTGAAATCAAGATTAGACACTGGAATTAAGTCTTAGAAAACTTTCTTTGGTTGCAGTTGTGGTTTTTCAATGGTGTTTGCACCAGTTCCTGGTCTGAGAGCACGGGGCCTGTGCCACAGGCAGGAAAACCTCAGTGAAGCCACAGGAATATATTTGGTTTTAAATGTGTTCTTTACCCAACTCATTAGCTGGAACTGCTCATGGGCTCAGAGTCAGCGTAAAAGCATCCCTTGTTCCTGTGCCTTGCTGGTGCTGGACTGAATCCTTACCTGTTGAATACCTGAGCATGTTTTGCATTCTTTATGCACAGTTTTGGTGTAGCAGTCAAACTGCCTCAGCCTCAAACCCTCTGTTTCTTTCCTCTTGGAATGCCTTGGATGCACTGGTGACTGGTTTGGGAAAGAAACCTTTCCCTGCCCAGGCTTCAGGAGAATCACAGCAGCAAACTGACATCTCAAAACCATTACAGCAGTTAGGGAGTGGTTTGTGCACATTCTGCTTGTCCCACCCCTCTGATGTGGTGGTGTGTGAATGGGGGAAACCATGGGTGTCTCTGCTTGTTCTCCAGTGGGTGACATTGCCTGGTCCTGTTGTTACTTGAGTCTTTTATAGATGCATAAAATGTGAATGTTCAGGTGACTGGGTTCCCAGTGTCTCATTGCAGCAAACTAGAAATGGTAAAAGAACAGCAGAGGACAGGGCAGTGTGTGGCCTGAGCTGGGCAAGAGAACAGGGTGGAGGAGGGCAGGTTGATTTTTTTTCTGGCATATAAAGGACATTGCTCGAGTACAGGCTTTCTACTTTGAATACAATTGGTATTTCTCAGCCCTGCCAGTCTTTGCTGCGCTTGAGAAGCCATTTTCATTTAGGTTGAATTTGGATCTCTGTGTTGCTGTGGTGGGGACCGTGAGCAGTCATGTCTCCCCAAGGTGCTGCCTGGGGAGGGTGACAAATGGCTTTGCTCTGCCCCTGGGGGTGTGGAGAGCTTCCCAAGTGGTGTCTGTGTGCCTAGGTCAGACAGGATGAACGTTATTTCCTCCATAGTCTGCCAGTGTTGTCCTCTTCCACCCCCTGCCTGCTGCCAGGATGAGCTCTCCCTGTCCTTCATCACTGCTGAGCCCCTGGCCCAGGTTGCCCGGAGAAGCTGTGGCTGCCCCATCCCTGGCAGTGTTCCAGCCCAGGTTGGATGGGGCTTGGAGCAACCTGGGCTGGTGGGAGGTGTCCCTGCCCATGGCAGGGGGTGGGACTGGATGAGCTTTAAGGTTGCTTCCAATTCAAACCAGTGGGATTACATGATTCTATGAAAAAGGGGAACCCAAACCAATCTGGAATTCCCTGATCATTAGAGAAAAAGCAGAGCAAGGTGGAAGCAAATCTCTGTTCCTGCATCAAGGATCACACAAATCTGAAGCATCCTGTAGCTGGCACAGTCTCTGCAGTGCTGAGGAAGATGACTGCTGGGCAGTGCCCTGGATTCTGTTAGGAACAAGCAGGGTATTGATCTCTAGCTGGCAAAGAGCATCTGTCCCACTTGCACTGGGTAGATTTTTCAGCCCAATAGTTACAAGTGTTGACAACAAGTAAGAGGCTGAGAGCTTGGGAAGCCAGTGCCAAGCCTGGGCTTTTCTAAAGCCAAGGAGGAGGGAGCGGGACCGTTTTGCATTCTGGTTTTGTCTGTGGCTTGCTGAGAGATGAATATACATGTACACACAGACATACAAAGCATCATTAAAAGTCTTCTGTTGCTTCAAACAATGTACAACACAACAGCAAACAAGAGAAGAAAAAATGTTAACTGTCCATTTCAGTGTCTGTGCTGCTGTGATGCAAAGATTTGGAAAGAGATTTGAGTGATGCTTGAAACTCTCTTATTGCTGAAAGCAGGTTCATAAACTGTCTTTCCACTGCTCCCTCTCTCCCAGCCCTCTTAACCTTACCCATCTGTGCCAGAAAAACACTGGAAAAAAAGATGGCAAGATATAGCAGCCCCCTTAGCAGTGAATGAAACACCTGGACAGCACTTTCCACAGAGCCCCCCATGGCTGTGGTGTTGAGCCTGGAACATGGCTGCAGGGAATGTCACCTTCTGCCTCCCACCCCAGCACCAGGAGTGGTGATGTTGGCTGGAAGGGTTTCATCTCTTGCTGAAGGCTCCTGCTTCCCACTTGCAGGGAATGTTTCCTAGCTCAGCCAGGACAGTGTCACACAGGCAATGAGCCCCTGTGCCCTCCTGCTCCTGGAGGCACTTCAGAGCCTTGGCCACTGATGGGCAAAGTCATCCAGGCTAAATCCAGCAACTCTCATGCTCATTTCACATGGGAGGTGAGCACAGTCTGTCAGCTCAAATGTGTGTCTGGAACGTCCCGTGGGCTCCTGTTGGGAACTTTAGCAAGGGGAGAATGTGGCCCTTGCCAACCCAGTGGCAAAGACAGAAAAATATCTGTGGCTCCTCATGGTACCACGGTGCTGCACCCCTCAGTGATGTGCCATCACCTGGGGCTCTGCTTGCTGTGACTCAGAAAACAGTGGGAATGATTAGGATCAGGGATGATTTAAAAGTCTGGGCAAGGCCAGGGTTATTTCTGCTGGTGGAAATTAAAAGGTCAATGCAAATTGTTTGAAGAGGAGGAAAAGAAGCACTCAGTCCCAGGGAAATCAGCTGTCTGCCTGCAGCTGGGACATGAGCTGTAGTATGAGAACCTTTTAACTTAGATGAGCTTGTATTGAGTCCTACTGTGCTTCCTGTAAGATGGAGAGGAATGCTGGAAGGAACAGGGACCATGGAGTCCTGGTCTGTGGTGGTTACATCTCCTCTTTACCCCATGGCACTGAGGCTCAGTTGGGTTCCTTGAAGCACTGAGCATGGTGGTGGCTGCAGAGCAGAGCTGCTGCTGTGAGGAGCTGCTAACAGGGTCTGCTGGGCACTGTCAGCTGGAATCACCAACAGGAACAAGTTATGTCCATGCCAGTTCCACCAGCTGGTTAGAAAGCCCAGCTTGCTACTGCTGCTGTCAAAAGCAGATCACTGGTGCAGGGCAAGCAAGGAGCTACTGATGTTCCAACTCACCTCCTGCTGCATCATCTCTGGCTTTGAGCTAGAAATAGATCCTGACAGCTCTTACTAATGTGCTGTTTATTTGACATCTGAAATGTGTCACCCGTGCGACTCTGGGCTGCAAGTTCCCAGACTTTGAAATAAGCACAGTTGAGGTTGTATGAATTGACCTGACTGAACACAGATAGTGCTGCTTTGGGTTGAAAAGCTAATTAGGGGGTGAAGGCAATCCCAGCTTTTATAGGACCTCTAATTTTAGTTTGGCATCTTGTGAACTTCAGACAACTTGGGAAAGGTGCTTCAGGATCCAAGGGACAGGGTCCAGGGAATGTTTAAGGAACTCAGAGGGAAGCTGGAGAGGGTCTTTTCATAAGTGTCCAGTGAAAGGACAAGGGGAAATGGATTTAAACTGAAGGAGAAGAGGTTTAGGCTGAATATTAGGAAGTTCTTCAATATGAGGGTGGTGAGACACTGGCCCAGGTTGCCTAGAAAATTTGTGGCTGCCCCATCCCTGGGGGTGTTCAAGGCCAGGCTGGATGAGGCACTGAGCAACCTTGTCCAGATGAGAGGTGTCTCTGCCCATGTCAGGGAGGTTGGAGGAGGTGATCTCTAAGGTCCTTTCCAACCTCAACCATTCTATGATCCATGCAGCAGACAAGGGAGGATGGTTGGTGGGTGCTGTCTGGGAGTGAATATGTGCTAATGTGGCAGATGAAATTTTGCAATGACAAATGCAAAATAATGCATGCAGGGAAAACGAAGTGGAATCATGAATTTACATTGATGGGTCCTAATTGCACTATTATCACTCACAGAAGAGCTCTTGGAGCTGTTGCAGAGAGTTCTCAGAAACAGCACATGGTACTCGGCTGGAGGACGAGCAGCAAATTGAATCCTAGGAACGGGCAGGAAAAACTGAGGAAGCAGAAGTGAAACAATCACTGTATCAGTCCAGATGGATGGTGTGCCCACAGCTTGCATGCTGAACAGTCGGGTTACACCATCTCAGAAGGCTAGAAATGATCTAGAAAAGGTACAAACATGTGCAACAGCTTCCATGTGCAAAATGAGGATGCAGTTTAGGACTCTTCTTGAATTAGGACTCGTTTGGAAAAGAGAAAGCATAGGAATAGCTGTGAGAGAAGCCTATAAAATTGTGACTAGCATGCAGAAGGTGAATAGGGAATGACTGTTCCCTGTCCCTTCTTATCAAAGAGTAATCTAATGACATCTCTGTTCATTTGCTATGTGCTAAATAAAAATAATTCCCACAACTTCTAGCATCTGTGGTGGAGTACACCTGGGATTTCTTTGAGATACAAAACCTGATAGTAGTGTGTGACCCAAGCAAAGGAGAAGAAAAGACCCCCAGGACCTAAGTGAATAAAAGAAAAAAAATCTCCTAAAAAAATTAATTCACAATATGTAAAGAATGTACAAGTATTAGGAAAATCAGATCAGTGAAGACTTCTTTATCTTAAACTATGGCAGTAGTGTGAGAACTGACCTCAAGGGAACTGGAGGTACCAGCAGGTCCTTCATCTATAAAATTTACAAAGGAATGGACCTCGATGTGGACCTGGTCATATCAAGATCAGCTCAAGACGCTGGGGAAAGCTCTGCAGCTCTGTGTGGGGTGTCGGTTCATGTCCATGGAAGAGTAACTCAGCTGAAACAGATTTTAGAGGCAGTTCTGAGGCTGAATGAGGCAAAGAAAAATCTGCAGCCTCTTGTTCTGCTCCTGAAAGGAGCCAGCCCCCCCAGAAGGTATTTTTCACTGATTCCAAGAGGCAGATTTGTCAAGGCAGAAATGCCATTGGAGGTATCACTGTAGATATCTGTTAGCTCTTATGTTCATCAGAATAATCATACACAATGTGGATGAGATAGTGTGTAAGCAGGTCACACAGTTTCTCAGTCACAGGAATACAGTAATGATGGAAATGGTCTATAAAAATTGTAAAAATTATACCAAGAGATAGAGGTATGAAATGCCAGGTAGATAAATGTAAAGTAATGTAGATGGGAAAATTAGTTTTTACTTCACATGCCCTGTAAGTGATGCTGAGCTAGTTATTATCATTCAGGAATGAAATGATGGAATTAAGAGTTCTCTGAGTATGTGAGCTCTGTGCTCCCAGAGGCAAAATAACCCTCAATAAACCAAAACCCAAGCTGAAATTGAATGTCAGGAAATCTTAGAATCTTAGGAAAAGAAGAGAGAACAAAACAGAGGAAAATCACAATTTCACTATAAGTACATTCTAAATACATCTTGAATGTGCAGCTGTACCTCCACCCTCACTGCTTTACCTCAAAGGATGTAGTAGAATGGGTAATGGTGCAGAGAAGGTAATGATAAAAAAAGAAACTGGATAATAAAGATTATATCAGTCAGTGAAGACAGAGATTGCAAGGACAATCAAAAGGCTGCTTCTGTGTGAGGAATTATTGAATAGGCTAAAGCTCTTCAACCTCAAAGGGAGACAGCAAAGGGGGGTGTCAGGGGCTTGAAATGCTGAGTGGTCTGGAGAAGGCGATGCCAGCGTGATTGTTTGCTGGTTTCCACCCTTTGAGCAGGTTTCAGCAATTGAAAAGGTCAGGCAGCACATCAAAGGATGAACTTTCTTTACTGAAAGCAGAGCTAAACTGTGTATCTCCTGGCTACAGGGGGCTGGAGATGCCAAAAGGCAGGCTGGTTTCCAAGGCAGCTCAGGCTCAGTCATGTAGGAAAAAAATCATCAGCGGTCAGTAAGCACAAAGATACAAGTTTTGTTTTAGAAAGTCCTTAAACCTCCAGGAACTCTACGAGGAGCTCATTTGTATGGTCCTCCCAAGTCATCCACTGGGGGCTGCTGTCAGCAAACAAGATACTGAAGGAGGTAGAGCTTGGGCCTGGCTGTTCCCCTGGTTGGGTATTTCAGAGGGGAAGTGGAAAAACTTCCTTTGCTTGGCCAAGCTGAGCACATTCCTTGGCCATTCACAAAAGCCTCTGGAGGTGCTCCTGGGGGTGAAAGGATCGTGCATAAGAACTGATGACATAACTGGCCAGGAGTGTTGGAGCTCCTAACCCTCAGGAGGCAGCAAGATTCTGCTAGAACTAGGACTTGGTGTGGTTGGAACTTGTTTTGGTGGAAATCAATGGATCTGAAGGTGGTGCCTTCCCATCCTGGGGATCTGAATTCTGCATATCAGTCTAAGTGGTAAAATAACCCAGTTTAGGGGAATTGAAGGTGTTCATGAGGCTTATCGTAGGGATTGTGGTACAGCTGGCCCTATTTAACAGTGACCTGGAAGAAGGAGACACTGCTGTATTAATCCTATTTCCAGCACCTCTTATTTGAGGATGTTTACAAAAGAGAAGGATATAGAGAATTTTTTAATGAAAATAAGAAATATGAGAAATAAGCCTAAGCTGATGTGGACTGTACACTGAAGAAGACAAATAGCAAGTGCTGATTTGCCCTCATACCTGAAGTCTGTGAGCAGAAGGGATCTCTACATTACATGGATGTTTGCAGAGGACCATGGCAACAGGAAAGTGATTGGCTATATGACCAGAGGTTTGGCATTCTCAATCTCAAATGAGGCCAATTTAAAACTGATTTGGGTTTTTCTGACTTGTGAACCTGAAGTATGCATTCCATTCATATTTCAGAAAACAGAGCTAAAGTTTTCCCTTTAAAAAAATCTAAAAGGGTGTGTGGGGAAGTCAAGATATCTCTTGTAATCATGACATTTCAGGAATGAGAGATCAATGATACCCCAAAAAGAAGTCAAATAAGTAGTCTGTGCATGTGGAGAAATTTTATTTTATTTTATTTTATTTTATTTTATTTTATTTTATTTTATTTTATTTTATTTTATTTTATTTTATTTATTTTATTTTATTTTATTTTATTTTATTTTATTTTATTTTATTTTATTTTATTTTATTTTATTTTATTTTATTTTATTTTATTTTATTTTATTTTATTTTATTTTATTTTATTTTATTTTATTTTATTTTATTTTATTTTATTTTATTTTATTTTACTCTTCAAAACTGGTAAACTTGTTTGTGTGTTTCATCCCCATGAAAAACGTCCACATGGAGGAAGCATTTTCTGGACAGAGCCTTAAGGGAAAGAAAAATGTAGAGCCAAGGGGATTGTGATCAAAAATCCCATCTAGCTGGGGATGAATTGTGTGCCATAGCTGAAGGTTGTGGCTGCTGGAGTGCTCTGTGTGAGGGAAGGTGCAATGAGGGGTGAATGTGTGGCATTAAGACAATTCACATCTGATGGGGCTGCCTCAGAAATCCTTCCTGCAGGTGTCTCAATGTGGATTCCTGCTGGGGAAGTGATGGGTTCTTCCTTGATTATTTTAGAGAAGTTGTGGATCAGACATCTGTGACTTGACTGCAGGACCAGGCTGAAGGGGTGGGGTTGCAAAGTAACCATTTAATACTTCTCATCCCTAGGTTTTAATTTTAACAAATGATGTTTGACATCAGGAGGAAGGAATGGGTATGGCCAGGTCCTGAGGTATTGATTAAGGAACCTCTGTAATGATCAATTTGAAATTGTAGGTTGGGGGACTCACCTCTGAGAACGTGAGATGGGCTGAAGCTGTGAAGGATTTCAAACAGCAACAGAGCACCTTGTGTGGAGATGTCTTGCTGATTACAGCCTTTGTCTCTTACCTGGGCTACTTCACCAAGAAATACCGTCAAGACCTCCTGGATGGATTATGGAAGCCATATTTACACCAGCTAAAAGTAAGCTCTGATCTCTCTGAAAAGCTGTTATTACTGGAATTAATGTGACCATAAATTCTGATGTCCACAGGGGATCCCTCAAGGGTGGGGATGTCCTAAATGAGGGGCATCCCTTTGTGTCCACCAAGTTGGATTGAGGACCAGGACCTAGCCAGGCTTGATTTGCTGCTCTCTGGGAAAGATGTTGTGGTTCCCTTACTCCATGCAAGTGACCTGATTTCTCCAGGTGTGGAGCAGATACCCCAATGCAGCAACCCAAGCATGGACCAATGCTGTGTGGTTGTAACCAGGCATCAGGGATGGCCTAGGAGGAGGGGAGGCAGAGTATGGAGAAGAAATTGCTTGGAGCAGTCAGAGCTCACTGCCAAGTCTCTAGTAGGCTTGGAAAAACTCCAGATGATTCTTCATGCTGGACACAAGTTCTGTTCATGCTGGCTGTGCCTCTCAGCTGGTTTTACCCATGTCTTGCTGTTTAGACCAGATGGAGACCATCGTGCTTCAAACTTGTTTAATATTTCACTAATTTTTAACAAGCTCTCTCATACATCAGTAAATGTGAGTGCTCGGTCTCCTGCAGGATGGAGCTTTTGAACATCAGTACAGTAACTGGATGTTATAAATCCTGGTGAAATGCCAAGAAGCTTTTAAATAAGGTCACAGCGAAGCAGTGATGATTCCTGAATAAAATAGCAGGCACATTCCTGAGAAAATCAGCACATTCCTTAGGATGGGAGAGGAAAAACTTCATTCTGCATTTCTTAGTAATAAGCAAAAAAATTTAGTTAGGAAAGGTAATACTGTTCCAAAACCAACCAGAAAATGCTTAGAAATTTCAAGGAAGTGCCTACATGTCTGGTGGAAAATAAAAAGCTCATTCTGCTCAGATAACTGTCACAGATAACATTCTGGTTGTCACTCCCAGAAATGGCCTCTTGTGTCTGAGAAGTGGCTCTGGAGATGCTGCTGCTGTTTTGCAAGGGAGCAGAAGGCTCTCAAGGGTGCTGGGGATGTTCTCCTGAGCTGTTGTCTCAGTGTGCTGCACCCATGGAGCGAGAGCTGGGCTGGGCTCTGCTTGCTCATGATGTTTAGGACTCTGCAGGTAAAAATCTTTGGGATGGCTGCATAATTTCTATTTGTTCACAGCAGGATTGGGAAACACTTCATACTAAATGAACCCTATCCCATAGAATTGGGAACCACCGATTAACGCAATTTAGCGGTTTTTAATTAAGCTCATTTCTCTTGAAACCTTTTCCCTGCTGGCCTCTGGTGCAGGTCACAAGTCACCCTCCAAGTTTTTTTCTGACACAGCAGGAGGGATTTCTCCTTTCCTCCCAGGTGCCAATCCCTGTCACTCCATCCCTCCATCCCTTGGCCATGCTGACGGACGATGCCGCCGTGGCAGCCTGGCAGAACCAGGGCCTGCCCGCCGACCGCTCCTCCACTGAGAACGCCACCGTCCTCGTCACCTGCGAGCGCTGGCCCCTCCTGGTGGATCCCCAGCTGCAGGGGATCAAATGGGTCAAAACCAAGTATGGAGAAGGCCTCCGAGTGATCCGGATCGGGCAGAAGGGGTAAACATCAGCAGCCTTCCGATGCGGTAACCAGGCCTCCCGGTGGTTCCCCGCCGGTCGTGTGTGTGGAGCTGTGGGTTTTACCTGCAGCCACCTGAGGCACTGACACTGAGGGAAACCTCAGGGGTATTTGTGCATTCGTTGCTTGTTCCTTACCAAAACAATAGAGATTTCTCATTCAATAGAGGGTCTGTTTAGTGCGTGGCTCAGTTACCCAGTTACTCAGTACCTGAGTACTCAATTACTCCTTTCAGGCTGAGAATGGAGAGAGTGCTGAAGGCTGAGCTCAGAGCTGGGCTGTGGCATCCTCCATCAGGCTTGCCTTGTGTGTCATGTCCTGACTCAGTTTTCCCCAAGAAGAAGAACTTGAGTTCTCACAAAGAACTTGAGTTGTGATATGCTGTAAAGGAATTAGAGAATGAAGCCGTTGGTTTTACGTATATTTGGCAGTGTGTAGATCTGAAAAGGAAATATTTTTAGTGTCAGCTTAACTCTTAAGTATTTAGATAGCTTCACTCTGAATATGAGTATTTTGCCCATCGTCAGCATTACCTAACCAAGAGGTTGAGTGGGACCTCCTACACCTCGGAAAAAGAGAACGGGCATGGGCATGGAGGGTCTGTGAGGTGACCTGTGAGGAAGCTACTGTGAGGGTCAACACATCCTGGAAACCCTCCCTTGCTGGCACCAACCAGGAGTTTCTCATTGCTGCACCACTGCACTCCTCTGGCTGCATCTTTCTGGGGAAGAATTTCTGCTGTCTCAGTTTGCACATATTTCTCCCCTCTAGTGAGGAGTCCCAGCTGGTGTTGAGCAGACCCTAAGTCAAATCCCTGCTTCAATATGAGCCCTGAGCTTATTTTTTGTAATACAGAGGGATCTGAGCTTGGTGCTTGCAATTTAGAGATGTCTTGAGATTGTCTGGGTTGTTTTGCTTCCTCTGCTTTCCTCATAATAAATAACAAGAACTTGTTAGATTTAATGACATGTGGGATGAAAATGCAGCTGATTTTTCATTAGAGCATATTTCTGTTTCCTGGTCATGGTGCCTGCCAGTTACTCACAGCAGTGTGGGGAAAAGTAATTGTCCCAGAGAAGACACCCAAACACATCCTTCAGCATGCAACAAGAGGCATGGACCCTGTAACATTCATGTGCTGCCACTGCAGCTTGCAGGGCAGACCCAGTGTCTCTTTGTCCCCTCCCTCCTTTGCCACTCACCAGGCTGGCAGATACTCTAAGGAGGGATTTAATGTCTTGCTGTGATGTCTCAGGGCTGTTGGCTAAAAGCATCACTCACTGCCCCATTGCACTAAATAAGGGAGTGTTTCATCATCTGGGAATTGATGCTTCTTTGCTTTCAGCTGCTTTAAGAGATTTAAACCTTTCCTTTAGGTAGGAGCCACTTCATTGAGCAGTTTTGGGGCCAGCTGCTGTCATTCTCTCTGATTGTTTCATTGCATATAATATTCCTGGCCTGAGAAAGATGGGGGCTGCTGATTAAGGTGTGGGGGTGGTAGAGCATCCCTGTTCCACAGTTAGGCACTGAGCAAAGGGGGCCAATTCCCTCTTGAGCAAAGAGACTGTCCTAAATGTGACCCCAAACCCTGGGCAAAATGGAGCCAAAACTTGCTCTTCTTCGTTGCTTTTATGCAAGAATAACTGCATTAGGGTGTTCTAGGGGAAGCAAAGGATTTGCTAAAAATAACCTGACTCTGTCCCATCTTTGTTCAGTGATGCTCTTTTCTCAGGAAAGAAGACAGTTGTTATGTCTCATTTGGGAGGTCTGAGACCTGATGTTTTTTGTTGGACTCCTGCTACTGCCCCTTTCTGCACTAATGCTGGGAACATCCCTCCAGCATCCACCTCACTGCAAAGCATCATGGAATAGAGTCACTGATGCTGGAAAAGACCTCTAAGATCAACCAGGTCCAACCACCAACCAAACACCATCATGCCCAGTAAACAATGTTCTGAAGTGCCACATCTAAACATTTTTTTGAACCCCTCCGGGAATGGTGACTCCACCACTGCCTTGAGCAGCATGTGTAATGCCTGACCACTCTTTTGGTAAAAATATTCCTCCTAATATGCAATTTAAACCTCCTCTGGTGCAATTCGAGACCTCTAGTCCCATCACCAGCTACTTAGGAGAAGAGACTCACTCCCGCCTCACTCCAGCCTCCTTTCAGGGAGGTCCTCCCTCAGAAGGTCCTTCCTCAGCCTCTGCTTTGGACTTAACAATCCCAGTTTCCTCAGTCACTCTTCATAAGCCTTGTGCTCCAGACCCTTCCCCAGCCTTGTTGTCACATATACCCATGCTGTTTCCCCCAGGTATTTGGACACGATGGAACAAGCCCTGGCTGCAGGGGAGGTGGTTTTGATTGAAAACCTGGAGGAATCTGTGGATCCAGTTTTGGGGCCATTACTGGGACGAGAAACAATCAAGAAAGGAAGGTGAGGTCTGAGGAAGTTTCTTGGCATGTGAAAAAGGGTGCTTTGTGCTGTGGTTGTACTCTCTGATCCTGACCTCAGATTGTGGGTGTTCACACACAGCAGCACTAATATTCCTCTTTCATCAGTGACAGCATTTTAAGTCAGGCAGTCACAGGTAATTCAGCCAAAGGATGGCTTTGAACTAAACCTGGGTTTTTCATCTTGGTGGACAGTGTGATTCAAAACTGATGTTCAGCTCCTTTGCTGTTGTTTCACTGGCTTTTGCAGAGTGACCCCACTCCATCAGCCTTTAGGACAGGTGTCATTCCAGTCACCCTTTGCTGCTGACAGCTTCACCACTTGCAGCAAGGGCTGCCCTCCGTGTCTCCTGGTGCTGTCCTGCTCCAGGTCTTTTGCAATAAATAACAAAAAAGCCCCTTAACCTCTACATTTCACATTCCATTATTTCCTTGAGGATCATTTTCTTACTTGCCTGAAATATCCTAGGATGATGTAAACTGCTGGGAAATGCAGGTGGACTGGAAAGTTCACAGGGGAAAACATCATGAGAAGGGTGGCTGGTGGTGGGTTCGTCTGCAGGAGGGAGGGAAAGGATCATTTCCAAGGGATTGACAGTCCCAGGTGAAGGGGATAGAGATGTTTGAAAGTGGACATGGGCATAAAGCAGAGGTGGTCTGACCCCTGAGGTCCCCTGCAGTGGAAAACACAGTCATTGCCTTTGGGACCATATGTCTCTGCTCTTTGTGAGATCACATGTTTCTTAAGAAAGAAGAAATTAATCATAAATCAAATAAAAAGTCTGTAGGGTTTGTGTTTTGCAGGACCCAAATGCAGACCCCACAGATACTGGCAGTCCTAGAACAAGAAGGTTTTTGTGAAACAAGGACTCTGGGCAGTATTTCTGGGAGCTGCATGTGCTTCATGAGCTCTCTCTGCCTCAGTTTCCCAACTCTAAAAGCAGTTGGGATGGCCAAGAGGACACCCAGAGAGCTGATGTTTGACTGGAAAGTGCATTCAAATACCCAGGATAACATCACTATTCTTATCACAGTCCCCCTGTGTCCCTCAAAGTATTTCCAGATTCTCTTGTCCTCCAGTTCCCCTGAGCCTCATTAAGCTTGGGTGGTGAGTGTGTTGACTCCTGGGGTCTCTGTAGGTTTTAGAGTTAATGTCAGAAATACAGAGCAGGAGAAAAGAGGGTTTTCCTGAATGATGTTCCCTGCCAGGAATGGCAGCCACCTGCTCTCCAAGCCTGGCTTCACTGCTCCACCTCAGTGCAACCAGAGTTGGCCTGAGCTGAGCCAACAGACCAGGCAGTTTTAGATCTGGCTAATTAAAATCTCTATGCTGAAAGGCTTTTCTTCCATTTAAACCAACTTCAGGTAGAATACAGCCTCTGTGAAAAGCAAAGGAGGGTTCATGGTTGAACTGGCCATCCCACCTTGGGAAACTGTGAGCCTTCTCAAATAGGATCCAGAATTCAGGGATAGAGGTGTGGGATTTTCATCCTAAACCAGAAGTGTTTCAGGTGCATCCAGTTTAAAATAGTGATTTTTTTGTGAAGAATGCCAAGTCCAGTGCTGGTAGATGCCACTGGCTGATATCACTGGTTGTCCTGGAAAAGAAGCACACTTGTGTCCTTCTGGTCTAATTTCAGGTACATTAAGATCGGGGACAAGGAGTGTGAGTTCAACCCTGCTTTCCGTCTGATCCTGCACACAAAGCTGGCAAATCCCCACTTCCCACCCGAGCTCCAGGCCCAGTGCACCCTCATCAACTTCACCATCACACGAGATGGGCTGGAGGACCAACTCCTCGCTGCCGTGGTCAACATGGAGAGGCCTGACTTGGAGGAGCTCAAGGTCAGCAGACAAGAGTTTGCACTGGGGAGTAGTATTCTTGTTGTTTAGTATTATCTTAATAATAATTATGCATAGTAATAGTATAAATATAAAAAATTGTTACAGTAATCTAAACCAAAAAGCATTTCATGTGCAAAGCTGAGAAGATTCCTAAGCGTGTCACAAAATCAGATTTTCCTTGAATCGAGAAACGTTGAGGATTTTTTTTGGTCAGTTTTTTGTTTTTGTGGTATTTTGGAAAGACTATAACTGTTTTTTCCTCCAAAAATTTGGGTAGGAATCTCATCCTCTTCTCTTGAAAATGGAAATTGAGATTCTCATTGTACCATTTTTTTCTGGACTTCACTGATTTACTTTTGGAGGCAGACTTAATTTCAGGCATTTATGGTGTAGGATTCCTACTGTCAGAATTGTGAGGCTTGTGATGAATTTTTTCTCTTCTGTTTTTCCCTCCCATTTGTTTGTAGCAGGCCAAAATGTTCTCTCTCTCTTGTTTAATAAGTATGGTTTGAGTTTCAAGATTATTTTTTGAAGAAAATCCTTTGTTCTAATGGCACATTTAGCAATGTAACAAACATGTATTATACTAAATATTTACTGAGAGTGGGAATAAATTTACTGCACATGTTCAGTCAGGCCAGGCCAGTTTTGTAATAATCTTTTCATTTAATGAGGTTCTAAAGTACATTTGCTGTGCAGCTGTAATGATGCATTCAGTCTTACCCAGGCTCATGTGCTAACGAGCCAAAAGATGGCATCAAAAAGACATAATGAAATGATTTAATGTGTAAGCCATGGCTACCTCCCTGGGACCTTAGGAGACCCAGAGCTCCTTCACTGGACACCCTTAACACCCCACTGGGTTGCAAATGTTGCCAACAGCCCCTTCCTTTGCTGAGCTGCACTGAAGGGAGCTGGGAGGGTGACCACAATTAGCATAGCAGGGTCATTAACTGCTCCTACATTAAGGGCTGTTCCTCTTAGCCTGGGCAGCATTGCTGTCACAAGAGGAAAGACAAATTCAGTGTCCTGGGCAGCCAACAAACCCACGATGAGGCTCTGAAAATCAGTAACTCAACATTGGCAACACTCCCCTTCTGTAATGGAAGGAACTAGAAAACAGTACAGAGGATGCAGATGTGGGATCGTGTCCTTTGAGGGTCCTGCTTCTTCAGGGTCTGCATGTGGTGGGAAGAGGAGGTTGGCCACAGGGCCAGGGCAATGTGTCCCTGGGTGCCAACTGTGCCACGGTGGGGACGGTACGGGGCTGTGGTCTGGCTTCAGAAAGCACTGAGCAGGTACAGATTGGTGTGGGGTGGGATTTTCTTTTCCTTTAAGTAGATTTAAGACCATTGGAAGAAAATACAAGAGCTCACTGTCTCTTCACTCCCTCTCACCTACTTCGCTTCTGCTATGGTCCTGCTGCCCCAGCAAATACCAGGGGAGAGAGCACCAGCCTTGTAGTTGAGATGCTCTGCTAGATGAGGAACAGTCAATAAAAAAAAATCTCTTTCCTGCTGGAATAAAAGCAGAGATGTGTGTCCTGTTAGGGGGGCTGGCAATGGCTGCAGGGGCATTGCCTGTTGGGTGGCTGCTGGCCAGGGGCTCAGCACCACCATTTGCCTCTGCTCTGACTGAGGTGAGAAAAGCCCCTCAGGCTCATGTCTGATAGCTGGGGAACTCCTTGAAGGTGCAGATTCCAATCTTTGGATTCCCCAGAGGAGAAGACTGCTTTTCTGGGTGTGTTTTAATCCATCCTCCTCATCCTAGGACAGAGGGATAGGCACCTGGTGTAGGTTGAGGGCTCTGGCTCATGGGCAGATGGAGGTGACTCCTACAGCACTGCACCACAGTTACTGAGCTCAATCTCTTGTCATGGGCAAGGGTGAAACACATCTTGGCTTTGGAGCTCAGAATTTATTATTAATAACCTAATCACAATTCATCAAGCAGCTATTACTAATCCAATTACAATAACACTGACATTTTTTAAGTGTTTCCTCCACACAGTCTGATTCCATAGTCTTTTTCTGCATTGATTCCCCATTATTCAGTCTTTCTGCTCCTTCTTACCTCTGAAGCTATCGTTATACTTGAAACCATCTCCCATCTTCACCAGACTTCATTCTTTGGACTGAAATGTCTCAAATGGGATTTGTCTCAAACTCAGTGTCTGTTTAGTGCTGAGAACAACCTTGGGCAGAATATTTCCTAGCTGCATGCCAAGCTATAGGTGGAGATGCAGTGAGTTAGCTGCCTTGCTGCTTCCCTAGGTACAGTGTGTGAAAGTCCGTGCACATTTAGGCTGTGGTGGACAGTGCTGAGGTTCTTCTTCAGGAAACATACTCAGCAGGACTGAAAACACAGTGTTTGAGGGTTTTTTTTCCTCTAGTTTGTGCTGTTAAAATAATAGAATAAGATAATAATAGAATAAGAGAAGAAAGGACATGGAGAAAGTCCTTTGCCTGTCTGCTCACCCACTGCCCCCCCTGTGGGACACGGAGAGAACTGGAGGGGTGAAAGTGAGAAAACTCATAGGTTGAGATAAAGACAGTTTAATAGGTAAATCAAAAGCTGCATGCAGAAGCAAAGCAACACAAGGAATTGGTTCACCACTTCCCATCTCCAGGGATGCCAGGCTCCATCACATCAAATGGTTACTTGTGGAGACAATTGCATCACTTCCCCCCTTCCTCCTTCTTGCCCCAGCTTTATATACTGAGCATGATGCAATTCAGTCTGGGATGTCCCTGGGGTCAGGTGTCTTGGCTTTGATCCTTCCCAGCTTCTTGTGCACCAGCAAAGCATGGGAAGATGCAAAGTCTGTGATTTCTTAGCAACAACCAAAGCCAGCAGTGTATTATCAACATTCTTTTCACACCAAATGCTGTACTGGATCCAAAACACAGAGCTATTCTAGCTACTGTGAAGAAAGTTAACTGTGTCCCAACCAAAACCACCACAGAGAAGGTGGCTTCTGTGGCTGAGCTGGAAGAGGTTGGTGGTGAATGCTGTAGAACTGGCCTGTATCTCCAATTAACTAATTTTTTTTCTTCTTTTCCCCAGTGGAATGAAATTTGAACGGCCCTCAGAGTAAACTGTTCCCCTGAAGTAGTGCTGTTAGATATGAACTTTGAAATAACACATAATGAGCTCCACTGCAGAATTAATAAATTATGACCTTGCTGCTGCTGAAAACAATGGAATGATAAAGCTGCAAGAGATGCAGGGAGATACATACAGCATTGTGGGCATTTCTGAGGGTGCTTTTTAGAAATTGTGTGGTGATTACAAGCTACTGGAGCAAAAATCAGACACATCCTCATTAATAACTCCAGGGCTTACAGCCATGGTCTGGAATAACAGCTTGCAAAATGTCACTTTTCAAGGCATGCTATGCTTGAATGACAGAAACACAAAAAATTAGTCATGTTAGTTTTCTGTTTCAAGACTTATAAAATATTTACCACCATGGGCAAAGTCCTGTGTGTAATGCCTATAGAACAGGCCCTTAAAATCAGCCATTTATAGCTGAAGCACCAATAAATGGTATGCTTGAGTGCACACTCTGCTGAGTATTTGGGCTGACATTAACATGGAATGAGTCTGTGTGCAGCAAGTATATGAAATTTCAGCCCAAGTATTGAAAGATCATTTATTAATGAAAGAGTTGGTTAATCTGCTTGAAAACCCCTGACAAGGGAGCTGGTACTTCTGGTTTCCTTTCAATTTGTGGGGCTGGAAAAGACCTAGGGTCACATTTCTATACAAGAAAGCTGGGGTAGGGCTTTTTGCATGGGTGTGCACCAAGAGGATAAGGGGCAATGGTTTAAAATTTGAAGAGGAGAGATTTGGGTTAGATATTAGGAGTAAATTCTTTACTATGAAGGTGGTGAGACACTGGTTACCCAGAGAAGCTGTGGCTGCCCCATCTCTGGCATCCTCAGTCTTCTTTCTGCCAGTTTAAAGCCATTTCCCCTCATCCCATCCAGCAAGGCCATGACTGTGCTCTCAGTTCTGAGCCAGGTGTGTGCTGTGCTTATCTCTGGACCCCAGTGACCTTGCTGTTGGTTTTGCCATCAGGGATTAACCCCATGGTCCTGGCTGCTGGGGCCAGTGTTGGTGAGCAGTGGCCAGTGCAGAGGTTCCCCAGCAGGGGTGAGAAGCAGCAGGGACTATCCAGGCTGGCTTGATACTTCTAAGAAGGAGATGCAGAGATATATGAGATGGGGGATGGGATTGAGATGGGATATTGAGATATCACATATTGATATATTGAGATGGGATAGATGGGTTTTTTCCTCCTGATTAATTTCCAACATTTTTATACATTCCTAGTGAAAGGGCTCAGTTCTCCTGGCTCTTTCTGGGCTGTTCAAGGTTTGCCCATGTTCAGGAGTCACAGAGAGCAGGAGTAAGCAACAGGAGTGGCAGTTGTCAGTTAGAGCCTGCTTCCCTGTGCCAGTTCCCTTGCTTCCCTGTGGTTAGGTATTGCTCTAGTGTGTGTTTTTTGACTAAACTTTCTGAATTTATTATTTGCAGTCAGAGCTCACAAAGGAACAGAATGGATTCAAAATCACCTTGAAAACATTAGAGGACAACTTGCTCTCTCGGCTGTCTTCAGCATCTGGAAACTTCCTGGGAGACACAGTGTTGGTGGAGAACTTGGAGATCACTAAACAGACAGCTGCAGAAATTGAAGAGAAGGTACAAAGACAGAGATAGCCTCAAGAAAAGCATGTGTGGCATGTTATCTTTAAGATTTCTTCGTGGAACATAATTTCTTTACTCTTCCCATCTCTTCCCCTCTGTTAAACAGAGAATCGACCCTGGTGTAAGCTGAAGTGCTCTCCATTCTGGACAGCTTAAGGCCATTTAGTTCTTTGGAGCTTTTGTGTGTTAAATGGCCTATTTAAGACCAAGAGAAAACATCAGTGCCTGATGTAAAGACAATAAAATTTACACACTGTGTCAAGGCAGCTTTAGACTGTTTCAGTGTAATCCTGAATACATAATGGTTCCTCAATTAAGCTGGATTTTAGTACTGACTGGGGACTGGGAACTGTTCAGTTTGCCATCTCGAGTAAATCTGCAAGAGCTTAGGGATTTCCTACTCTTCTGTTCCTTGGAGTATAAATTGGTGATTGTATTTGCTGTGTCAGCGTTACCACCTGCTTAGGTCACCTTGCTTACCAGAGGGGATAGTTACATGCACAGAGGTTTCCCCTGCCACTGAGGGGACTTGAGAAGTGTACTTGTCATGCCAGGATGTCCTCCCATCTTCACATTTGTCCTCCTCCAGCCCACCAACCTGCACTGCCTGGATGAGTTACCCCCATGCTGGGGTGAGGTTGGAACTGCCCCTCATGTCCCAGAGCTGTATCCCCAGCAGCCAAGGAGCTAAGTGATCCTCCACATTATTAAAAAATGGTACACCAGATGCATTCGTCTGCCTAAGGAGGGCTTGCTTGGACCTCCAAAGAGGATGTTAAAGGGATATTTTGGCCCAACAAGCTTGGCATCTCCCTCTTGGAGCAGGATTTCTTGAAGTGCTTCAATTTCTAAACAAGTTGTGGTAGTAAAGCTCTGTGGCAACTGGGATGCAATTTGGAGTTTACACCTGCTTTTTCCTGAGTTTGGTACCCACATGGAAAGCTGTCTCAGGGCCCCATTGGAGGTCTGCTTTTTAAATCAATCCTTACTCTTTTCTTGTTCTCTTTACCCAAAGAAAAATGTTCAGGCAACATTTTCCTTCCTGTGGAAGTCCTCCCTGCTCCACTGATGGAAAACATCAGTCTTTCCCACTTCTAACTTTTATTTTACCAGAATTATTAATCATTTTGGAGACAGGATATCTAAAAGTTAGTTGCCTAAGCTAGGCTCTGGGCACCCTTTTTGGTCAGTGGAGAGCTGCCAGAAGGGGACTCATCTGATGTAGACAGGAGATTGATGGCCCAAGTGGGTGCTTGTTCCTCCAGCAGTCGGTGATGCTGCTCTCTGGGGGACTTGGGCATTACAGTCACAGTCCATCCAGGCTACTCCCACTGATCCCAACATGTGCTGGTTGCACTCACCAGATTCAGGCTCAGTCTGTGCTTCACTGGAAAGGTTTGATGTGCCCTTTCCAGATGGTTTGGGGTGCCCCAGCCAGAAGGTTCGATTCCCCAAGCAGAAGGCTTGATGTGCCCCAGCCAGATGTGCTCAGACCAGCTTGAGTCACAGCAGAGGGACACCCAGTGGTGTTTTGGTGGGGGCTGTCTCATGCCCTGCTTGTACAACATACGCTGAGCCCTTTTCTGCCACATCCTCATTGCACGGTTTGCTGAGCTGTCTGGATCAGCTCTGGCTCAGCAGCATGTGGCTGTGTTGCAAGACACTTATGAGTGTACATAACCAGAGCCTAAAATAATCCCTGAGAGGCTCGAGGATGTCACTTTGTGCTGCTGAAGTGGAATGAAAGAATGAACAGGAGTGAGATGATAATGGAGTGATGTACCTGCCAAAAGGATTTTCACCGTGTCCATCAAGACAGCTCTGCAGACACCTGGCCAGCAAGGCAGGGAGTGTTAAATGCTGGTGAGGAAAGGCAGCAAACAGCCCTTATAAATTCACTGTTCTCAGCCTTGGGGAAGCTGCCTGGAGAGCAGCACTGGGTCTGTTCAGCCCTGTGTTATTCATGACCTGCACAGGAGGGGGAGGAGAAAACCAGTTCCAGTGAGTAAAGAGCAGGGACCCTGGTGAGGAGCCTGGAATAGGCTGGGGCAGAGCACTGGGCAACAGGGTGGTAAATGCAGTTAAAGCTCTGCAGCATTGCAGAGGAGGAGGAACTGACACTGCTCAGCCTGACACCTTTGTGGCAGGGGTCAGCCCTCCCCTGGGGTGCACGTTCAATCCACAAAGCTGCTTCCACAGTAATTTTGGTCTGTGTTTGCCTCCCAGGTCC
Organism: Heliangelus exortis; assembly: GCF_036169615.1. Taxonomy (NCBI): domain Eukaryota; kingdom Metazoa; phylum Chordata; class Aves; order Apodiformes; family Trochilidae; genus Heliangelus; species Heliangelus exortis. The sequence continues at coordinate 7,848,726 of NC_092441.1, forward strand.
AGGAGTCTAAAGTGACAGAAACCAAGATCAATGAGGCCAGAGAGCACTACAGACCTGCTGCTGCCCGGGCTTCTCTGCTCTACTTCACCATGAGTGACCTCCACACCATCCACCCCATGTACCAGTTCTCACTGAAGGTACCATCCCCACCTGCCCGGGGCTGCAGGAGGTTGGGACACTGCTTCCTTTTGAGCCACAAAACCATCATCTTGGGCATCCTGGAGACATTTGATCTCCCGGACAAAAAATATTCCACTACTTTGGTTTATGGAAGGGTTTCCTGTACTTTCCTGGGCTGAAGTCTGCTTTACATATATTATTCTTAATTTAAAGACTCATAGAATGGCTTGGGTTGGAAGGGACCTTAAAGATCATCCATATTCAACCCCCCTGCACGGGCAGGGACACCTCCCACCAGACCAGGTAGCTTAGATCCCCAGTCTGGCCTTGAGTACTTCCAGGGATGGGGCTTCTGCAGCTTTCCTGGGCAACCTGGGCATCTGATCATCCTCTAAAGAATTTCCTCCTAATATCTAATCTGAATCTCCCCTCTTCAAGTTTTAAACCATTTCCCCTTGTCCCCTCCCCACATCCCTGTGTCAAAAGCCCTCCCCCAGCTTTCCTGTAGCCCCTTCAGGTATTGGAAGGTTGCTCTAAGGTCACCTGGGAGGCTCCTCTTCTCCAGGCTGAACAACCCCAATCCCTCAGCCTGGCTTCCCAGGGAGGTGCTCAGCCCTCTGAGCGTTTGAGTGGCTCTGCTCTGGACACACTCAAGGAGCTCCATGTCCTTCTTTTGATAGTGATCAGCTCTTGTTATGAAAGATTTGTCCAAAACCTGCTGCACACACTGAGCAGAGCGTGTTTATTGCTGCCTTGGGGAAAGGAGCAGAGTCTGCAGTGCCTGCAAAGGCCCAGGGAGGAGTGGGCTGAATGCCAGAAGAGAAGGTCCCTGGCTGGCCTGAGTGTGGGCCAGGGTCCCTGCATGAGTGACCTTGCCAGCCAGCCCACTGCAGGTGGTTACATTAGGATCAGGTTACATGAGCTTCATTAGCTTTTCTTTCTGAGCACTTGAAGTGTGTGGAATGATACAGTCAGACTTAGCAATGCACTAACATCCTTTATTACTTCAATCCAGGAAGTTTCATTGAAAACAGAACCTTACAAGCCCATTTGTTCTTTCCTCCATATTCACAGCCTTGGTCTGGCAGAATATGATGAGCAATGGATTTAAAAGATATCATTTAGGGAAAGAACCAAGAAAGTACCTTTTTCTGTGTATTTTATGTATTTATGCATAGAGATTTTGCACAGCATTGGAACCACTGTATCTGTAAATTAATATCTATATTTCTTTATACTTACACTGGTTCTGTATTTGTGGTGTCATCAGGGTCACAGTGCCTGTGCAGGTATTTCATAAGTTAACAGGAATTGCCACAGCCCTTATCAATGATTCAAGATCTTGATGTTGAAACAGTCCTGGCTTCCCAAATGACACTGTATTAAAAAACATCACTCTCTAAACACAGTCCTATCCCATGGAAACCACATCACCAGGGGTTTATTGCCACCTTCTGTACAAAAGGCAAGTCATTCCTACTTCCATCTCTACAACACAAGAAAGGTCTGAAGCAGCTGGGCTTTCAGGAGCTTGGATGCTTTCTACATCAGTTACAGGAGTCTTTCAGGTAGTCAGCAGCCTGGTGGGAAATCTAACTTTGGGTTTGTGTCTGTGGGTGGCTGGTGTGAAGGATTTCATGACTTGGACCTTTACTGCCTTCTGGTACAGGCCCACCCATGCACTTGTCTACAGTCTGGAGCAGTCCTCTGGAGGGCTCTGTTTCCACTTCCTTCACAATGTTGTGTGCCTGTCAGACAGACTTGGAAGCCTACAGCCTAAAATGTCCTTAGACTAGAAATCCAGATGGGATATATATCCTATGTGTGTATATATTGTGTGATACCCCTTTGCAGTGTGGTTGCTGGCAGTCTCAGCTACAGGGATGCTCAGGATGGCACCATGAACATCTCAGTGGGGACCATGCTGGGCAAGAGACCACTTTTGCCTTGTGCTTCCAAAATAAATGTAGAACAGCCACAGCCAAAGGGTCTATGCTCCAAAAGCCTTGCTACTTTTCTGTCTTGTCTAAACAGATGACCTCTCCCTGCATAGCAAGTGTGGTTCTGTAATACATGGACATGTTCTATGGAGACCTAGGATTAATGTTCTTCCTTTAGAGAACATTCTGACCTGGAGTTTCTTACCAGAACACCATTTCCAGCATTACTGATTGATTTCCATGTAATTATTACTACTCCTAGTGATGGGGCTGAACCATCTCACTTGCAGTGTGGCAGCAGAGCCCAGTGAGAAGCCAGTAGCTTGTGGCAATGAAGGCATGGCCATGTTTTCCAAATTTCTTGACTATCTCTGAGGCACCAGTGCTTTTCCTTGTCTAGCTGTGAATAGACTGAGACTCCACTTACCATGATGGGGGAGCTGGAGCTATAGAAAAAAACACATGACCAGCAATGAGTTTATAGTTCATGCTTTTGCTTCACGTGTGGGCATCACCTAATCCAGTGTTCTCTGTTCCTAGACTGGTAGGCAGTGGGGTTTCTTTCAGCCCATCCCCTCTATCTCTGAGGATGCTTACACAGGGATCTCCTCTTTCTGTTTGTTCCCCAAAGTAACTGGGGAAGTCTTGGTCTTTGGGCAGCAGTAAAATGGAAAGTGCAGACAGTTCCTTGCCTTGGCAAAGTATTCTCAGTAGGTCTGGTCTGGCCCATAGAGACCCAAGATCCTTTTTGGTATTTGTTGACGAGTTCCATTTTTAATGAATGCAAGACCTTTTTTATCTTGGTAGGAAGGTATTTTGGGGGATGGAGGGTTAAATGCAATGGCATCCTAGTCTAGAATTTCTTCCAAATGATTTCTTACCTTGACAAGTGACCTGGAAAAAGTAATTGCAAAGAGAATTCAACATTTTGAGGCTCATCCACAAAGAAGCTTTTCTTTTCGATAGCTACGACTCATATGATGAAATAATTTTATGAGGAAAATGTACAGAATATCTTTTGTGCAAGGGTGCCCTTTGAAAGATTCATTCCTTACACATACATAATAGAAACAGGAGTTTTGAGTTTTCACCTTTAGTCTATGTCTTCTGTATTTTGTTTGGTTTGTTTTCCAGTTTACATTGGCAATGTGTATAAATACATAGAAAATTATTGTGTGAAATGGTTTATATCTAATAAATTTTGATGAGAGATCATAAAACATTGTGTAAAGATGCAGAGAGATTATTTTAAATACTTACTACACAGCTAGAAGCCTGTTATAAATTAGAGCACACAAGATTTATATGTGACTCTGCAGCATGTTTTAACACAATTTAAAGAAATGCAAGCAGGAAAATCCATTGTGCCATTATTTAATAATGTAGGTATCAGTGTTACTTTAATTTGTTGAGGCATTTTCTCTTTGTAGAACCCTAAAAATAATGCTGCCAACACAGTCATGCCTTGTCCAGTTGGTGCTTTTAATCTGTATTGTCCTGGTTACTTCCTATTAGCTGGGCCCCAGAGTTTGGAGCCTTTGTGCTGTTGATCAGGACACAGGGTTTTTTCTTTTTCTAGTTGCATTTTGTAATTTGCTACTGGGTTTTCTTTGGATGGCTCTGAAAGTTTTTTGTCTTCTCTTATTTAGATCAGGAATGTTGTTACAAGAACATCCTTAGTATTTTACATAAGAGCCTCATTCCTGTCTGGTTGATCCCTCTTCAGCAAGGTGCAGTCCCACCTGCCCTTCTCATCTAGTCCTTTGCTTCAATAAGTAAAATACCCATTGGACTTTTTTAGAAAAATATTATTATTTTGAGGAGTTGGGTTTTTTTCTAAGTTGAAGCAATTGTGAACTGAGAGCTGTGCTTCCCTCTGGGAAAACTTCTTGGCTCAACATTTGCAGAGAAAGTAGATTGTGTAATGCCTGTGAGAACACCCTCCGAGCAATGTTTCCTGTATCCATTGTGTCTTAATTCAGTCAGCCCTGCTTCCTGGAGCCCAAGAGAGCCCAATGTCCCAGGGAATGTCATCATTGCCTGGCTCTGTGTGTCTGAAACAGCAGAGAAAGCTGTGTTGAGGGTTTTGTTTCTAGGTGTGTTTCCCCTGCCTCCTGGATCTGGTGGGTTGCACTGTGGGGAGATGGGAATCTGTGGCTCCAGACATGAAATGCTGAGTTGGCTTCCCCTATTGCAGCCCTTCAGGTGCTACCCAGGAGCATGCAAAGAGCATTTGGAAACCACCCCTCTCTTTCTGTGTCCCCATCCAGGCGTTCCACATCGTGTTCCAGAAGGCCATTGAGAGGGCAGCTCCAGATGAGAGCCTCCCCACCCGAGTGCTCAACCTCATCGACAGCATCACCTTCTCTGTCTTCCAGTACACAACCCGGGGGCTGTTTGAGTGTGATAAACTCACCTACACTGCTCAACTTACCTTCCAGGTAAACACCACCATTTTGTGCCATGACTTATTTTGCAGGCAAAGGTATTGGCACACAGAGAAAGCTCAGGCTCTCACAGCTGTGGCCTTCAGCATCAGAGCAGCAAACACAAGGGCTGGGGACTGATTTTCTTCTCTGGCTCTCTTGCTGAACAGTCACCAATGCTGTGTTTGATTTGCATTATGCTGACAGATGGTTGAGAGAGTAAAACTGCTTGCAGAACCTGAAGAAACAGGAAAACAAGATGATCTTGAAGGCTTATTGAGTTTCTCCAGAAGAAATGTGTGCTACATAGCTGCTCTCTTTTATTTAGTATGTTTGTGTAGTTTTTAATCTATGACCTTAGTGTATCCCTATGCTGAAATCAAATTCAATCAATAAATAGTGCTTAGCATGATGTTGCAAAGTTGTTACTGTTTGTGCAGTGAATGTGGAAATGCCCTGACATGTAGAACACAGGTGAGAACCATGTTTGACTGCTCAAACACTGTACAGGTCTGGTTAACCTTGACTCAGGGATTGCCATGGATTTTTAAATTCTGCATAAGAAAATACTATGTGTGAAAGGGAAAGTAAGTATATATATACACATATATATACATACATTAAAAATTACTCTACCAATACATTAGTTAATACGTTGTGTGTAAAAAGTCAGTTTGTATTTTTCCATGTTAGCCTTAATTCTGACCCAAAGGAGGCATGTTTTCTGATATAGATCTCTAAATAAAGTATTTTGGTAGCATACGTTGTGTTTGTAACTGCATAAAGAATTAAGAATATTTAAGGGGTCACATCAAGCTGTCAGGAAAAGCAGCAACCACAATTTCAGTGTGTGGAGACTGTTGGGTGATGAGAGACAGGATTGTCCTATATCAAAAAGCAGTTGGCTCTTGGCTCTGAGTAGCTCATTGTCAGTGTAGGTGGAAGAGACACCAGGCACACTCCAGAGGTCATTGCTCAGCAGGCAATAATGAGATATATTTTAGGAGCTGTGACCAGGGAATGCCAAACTCACCACTTCAGCACTGTTTTTTATTTCACCCAAAACTGGTGCTCAGTGTTTTAGACTGTGTCTGAGATTTCAAGAGCCTGGCAGTGCACTTGGAGCAATGGCTTCAGCAGGGTTCAGGAGCATCTAGGGCTTTCCATTTCCAAAAGTACCTTGAACATCACTCTGGTGGTCTTACTCCCTTTGTCCTAAAAGCCACCACTGATGGTAAAAATCTTGGAATCCCAGACTGGTTTGAGTTGGAAGAGATCTAAAAAAACATCTAGTTACTAACCCCTGTCATCAGCAGGGACACCTCCCACTAGACCAGGTTGTTCCAAGCCTCATCCAACCTGGACTTGAACACTTCCAGGGATGGATGGGGCATCCTCATAAAACATACCAAAATCATTCATAGTAGCTGAATGGCCCAGGTGCTTTCCAGTGTTTGAGACCTAAGGGATGTACCAAGAGATGAGATTTTTGTCTGGGGTTTGTTTGGTTTCTATTTTATTTTTAAGTTTGGTTTTGGTTTTGTTTGTTTGTTGGGGGTTTTTTGATACATTTTCCACTTTGAAAGCAAGGTAGTGGAGACAGACAAGACATTAATAGCAGCACACCCTGCAGCCTGTCTCTGCTGGCAAGGACTTATCCTCAACATTCTATCTATGAACCTGGGTCACAGCCCTTGGTACACAGTTTTCCCAAACTTTGGTCCTCTTATGGTGCCAATCTCCACACTCATTTCTGGTTTCTTCCAGGGAGACCCAAAGCACCTATGGGTTTCATCAGAACCCTCTAACTTTTTAGGCACACACTTGGCAGCTATATGAAATGAACAATTATTCTGCTAGAGTATAATGCTTGTCTGTGTCTTGGCTGCTCAAGAATATCTTGTTTATTTGGAATTACAGATACTTCTGATGAATAAAGAGATTGACCCAGTAGAACTGGATTTCCTACTAAGATACCCAGCACAGACTGGAGTCACAAGCCCTGTGGAGTTCCTGTCAAACCATTCCTGGGGAGGAATCAAGGTATCTGCTTTGCTTGAACTGTGTGAAATCAGCTTCCCTGATCTCCTCTAAAAGACTTTCAGCAGCCTTCAGGTTGGTCCTTTAAGCATTTGGTGAACAATGTTCTCACCATACCTGAATAGTAGCACAAAACCACCACAGAAAGGGAGAGTTCTGGTGATCTGTGTGTCCCCAAGAAGAGTTTCCCTTCTGAGATTTAGGCTTTTCTCTCTGTAGGACAGGAATGAGAGTATCCTCCTTTTTTGTGCTAATGGATTGTAAAGGATATGGAGATCTTCTCTGTATTTGGAAGGAGGTGAGAATTCAAGGTAGAGCATCTGCAGAAATGTGCTGGGGTCAGAGCAGTGATGGATGACAGAGCTTCTGCTGAAATGCAGTGCCATGGCAATGTGGGCTACCTGCTACCATGGGTTTAGGGTGAGAGGTGAGGAAGAGCAATCCCAAAGAGATGTGGGTTATCCCATCTTCTGTTTATCAACAAACATGAATTTTGTTGGACTGGGGCCTAATTCAGCAGGGTGGGATTTGTTTTCTGGAAGGAGATAAAATGTTCTTCAAGTGACATATGCTCATTCTCACCTTGTTGGATCTGAGGTTGTATTTTTTATTGTGGATTCTGATCAGTCTTTGGCACTTGCTGTGATTTAAAAATCTGTTTTATTTGTAGCAGGCTGCCTTTGTGGAACATTTCTCTGCTGCTGTAAAGTAGGGAGTGAAGAAATCCTACGTTTCATTGGGATAGTTCT